>NC_141104.1:28008888-28608888 GCF_041138505.1 Cibotium barometz
GCATTTTTTAAAAAAGTGACTTGTCCTGTTTTGAAATTTGTAGTTGAAAGTTTGATCATTATTCACGAATGAGATCTAGAATCTAGATGATCATTCATGCAATGGGTTATTGAAGTGAGCATGCATGCTGGACTTTGCAGTGTGCACCTGCTGTGACCCAGGGCCTAGTCTTTGATCCCCATTGAGCCATAATTTAGAGTCTATTCATGTTTTTAGTGTAATTCATGAACAATTTAAATGCTCTACATTTTTGAAACACGTTTTGGAAGGCGATGATTACAACTCTTTGAGCTGTTTAACATCGATCTTGGACATGCATGCATGGATCTGCATGGTAGGAGGATGCAGACAAAGCTTGAAGTCTTGTAAGAGTTACTGAGGCAAGGTTCTTGTATCCCGGGAGACCATGTTATGATGTTAATTACTGGCAGGTGGACAAGACTGGAAGCATTCGCACGGGTGACTGGGAAGTGGACAAATTATCCGCAGCACAGCTCCAATATGCTGCAACAGATGCTTTTGCATCTCTTTACCTTTTCCAGGTCAATCTTTGACAAATCTTTCTGCTCAATCCTGCTGAATGTTTGTGTTATAACATGTTGGATGAAAAATGTCTTAAGCAATGTGTCTTTCTCCTTGCACATGCACTACTAGTTCGTTTCGCAGTTCTCTTTCACAACCTGAGGTAAATGCAGTTGCATGTTCTTTGATATCTCTGTGCTTAAAACTTGAAGAGTTTGATAGAGTTTTGAGACAAAGCTATTGACCAAGACAATTGAACCATCTAAAACAGAAACCTGGTGACATATATTACTATGGTTGGCAGCCATGCGGCATACATCTATCTCAACAAAACCAAGGTGATTTGTAGGGTTGGAATGAACAAGCATGATTTTGTTCACAAAGATGCCTAAACATATCTGGCTGTAGTTTTATCTGGCTCACGTTTTACGTTGAGGTGGCTCGCCTAGTAAGGGATATGGTTCCCTTGCACATTGGAGAGAAAATGTTTCCAGTCCTGTTTTCAGAATTCATAATGGGGCCCGAGCTTGACCAAAAGGATTGAGATCTCTCAAATTTAGATTTAAAAATATGGGCTATGATATCAAACTAGGAATGTAGTCAACCTAGTCAGATTTCATAACGTTTGTACTAGGCCTAAAGGCCTACTGTTTTGAGTATTGTGATATCAAACTAGGAATGTAGTCAAATCAAGAACCAGAAGGCTTTATAAGCACTAGTACAAGAGACTTTCATCATGGAGTACATGAGAATATGAAGCATGGATGAAAGGACTGCTTTTCACGAAGTTGCGAGCAAGAGCTAGAGCTTCCCCCGGTGCGCGAACCCGTCGGCCTCCCCCCAGCGCCGCCCTTGCCTTGCTGCCCCCCCTCCCTGCACTCTCCGCCTTCCCGCTTGCCCCATCCCTCCATCGCACTCCCACCTGCCTGCCCTTGTGCTCTAGCTGCTGCCACCATTAGCCTCGAGTTGCCAGCCTCCCCCCATCTGCCTTTCCTCGTCGCCCTTCTCCGCAAATCCTCCTCTGCCATTGAAACCCCCAGCTGTGCACCGCCATTCCTCCCTCTCCTGTTCCTCCCTTTTTCCCTTGTCCGCCTGTCAGCTTCTTCTTCCCTTTGGGTTCTTGCATTGGGTTTTTTGCTCTTTTGGCGTTTTTTGTTCTTTCGGAAAACTTTTGGCTTCTCTAGTCTTCCTCCTTCAGGAGGACTCCATGGTAGCCGCTCCGTCCTAATCCTTGGTTTGCAAGACTTCGGGTAGCCACCTGGTACGTAGACACTGGACAGCTCAGAGATCTTTTGCACGTTGACCTCATCGGCGAGCCAGGCAAGATCATTGATAGTCATCCTCTTGGGCATGGATACTACCAGGTGGAGTTTGATTCACCTGCAGCATTGGATAGAGTCATGTAGCTGAGCCTTATCACATTGCGAATGCCCAGGCCTTCTTTGCGAGGTGGCAACACGGCTTCAACCCAGCATCCGACCCCCTGGCAGGTGTCTCGGGCTTCCCAGTCATCACAGTTTGCTTTTTTGGGGCCTCAGGAAGGAGTACCTTCCACTACTCCTAGTGATTGGTAGAGTTATTGGGAGAGTGATGGAATCCCCCCCACAGCCGCTTCTATTTTGGCTCGGATAGCATGGATTCCCTCTCCACATCTGCATCGCCTCTCTAGAGTCTATTCCT
Organism: Cibotium barometz; assembly: GCF_041138505.1. NCBI lineage: Eukaryota > Viridiplantae > Streptophyta > Polypodiopsida > Cyatheales > Cibotiaceae > Cibotium > Cibotium barometz. Next base: position 28,011,091 of record NC_141104.1, read on the forward strand.
CATGCCATCTCTCTTCCGTGCCTCCGGGGAGATTCTATTTTGCAGAGAGTTGAGTGTTTGACCCTCCTTGGATAGTGCTTCATTTGGCTGTCAGATGGGGCATCTTGCTAGAGCATGCACCTGCCACCAGTCTTGGCGAATGCCACCTAGGGTCCCTCCCTTCGGTCCTAGTGCAGCTCCTCACGAGGGCAGAGGAGGGGCACCTAGCCCTCAGGATTTCGAGCACTAGGCCCCGGCCCTCGAGTATCCTAGGGTAGGAGAGTGTCAGGCTATCGATTCGAGACTGAACCGCTGCCAAGCCTCTAGGGCGGAGTGGCGTCGACGACGGGCATGCCAGCCTAGTGGGCCCCAAGAGGATCCGATTTTGTCATAACTGTTTTGAGCACTTTTTGCATTAGCCCCTAGATGGTGATGCCCCCACATCTCGAGGCCCTACACCAGTCCTCCCTTTTTCGCGACCGTTACCTCATCGTGATCCTTTGATCAATGAACAGGCAACTCAACTCTCTTTTGGTCCTGTCACACCCCCGGTGGACCTGTCTCCTTAGTCGATGTCCCCTCACCCTCCTCTCCCTCCCACCATTTCCCTCCGCCCTCGCCTCGTCCCTCCGTCCCTCCCCACCCCACCCCACACCCCCTCCCCCCTCCCCCCTCCCCCCCCCCCACCGCACCCCCCCCCTTCCCCCCCGTGCCTCTCTTGAGCACACCCACCGGGGTTGTGCCCAATCTGGAGAGGAGAGAGCAGATGAGCTCAGTGCGCTAATTGATACACCATTTCATTGAGCTGGTTGAGATGACCATCGCTGCCTCTCCGGGCAGCCCATGGATTACAACTTCTTTCAATGTTTTCCCGTTGCAGAGGCAAGTATGTTCGAGGAGACGGTGGCTCCCATCTGCATCTGCATTGTGCTGTATCACTCCACACTGTCCACCCCAAAGAGTGGAGCGATGATCTTCTCTTTCCTTCTGAGCGCGGCTCCAGGGACGATATGGAGCCCTAAGTCAATGTTTGCCGCCATTCACGGGCAGGCGGTAGAGGTTTCCCACCATTTGCAAGACTTGCGGATTTACTGACATGCTCACTCATTTTTGGCTGCTAGGGATGTAGTTGGGTGGCTCTGGCCACAAGGATTAGGATGGGGAGTTGGTCTTCTCTAGCCTGGGTGTCACATGCACGCCCATGCCATGGTTAAATCCTTAGCATGAACAACATAATCCCCCATTAGGACATCAATTATGTCACATGCAGAAGCTCTTGGAGTCTTCTTTCAGCCCTAAACACCATCCTAGAACAATCTGATGCAGAACGCAAGCAAGAGAGATGGAGGGAAAAGAGAGAGAGAGCTGAGTTTCAATATATTCATATAGTACAAAAAGGTGTATATGTCTTGGCAAGCCTTTGGCTGCCCCTCAAAAGGCGGTAAACACCTAGTCTATGCCTAGTTTAATGATTCTACTCCCTAAATGAGTGAATGCCGGAACAATGAGAAAAGTGTGCCTTATATGGGCCTTGAAATCCCCTATGGATTGGCGGACCTGTTGTCAGCCAGGTCTTGGACAAATAAATGTCCCCTTGCTGCAGCTGACAGAAGCAAGATCCTCTCATGTGCTCGACAGCCACTTGTCCATCCACAAGTCTTCCCTGCCCATACTAGTAGCACAAGCTTTTGAATCTAGTTCCAAAATTTATTCTTTATCTGTTGCCCTTCAAGGATCAGCCCTGGGAATGCTCGAGCATGCACATGTCTTGCACATGACATCCCCCTTTGCTAAACTTGATGACGAGATTCCAACTTGTGTTCTTGGATGACTGTCATCCTTCCCTTCCTGGCAACCGTTTCATTGAAAACCCTAACCGGTCTCCAAATCTACTCCAAATTTGATGAAGATCTATGCATTTGTTCCATCTTGTCCCCTAGCCCTTCATGCCCCGTCCTTGAACACTTTCTTTGGTCTTCTTTTCCCGAGTATTGAGTTTGGCACCCTCACTCCACCCCTTGGAGGATCATCTACCCATGGAACCGTTCCCTGAAAGCCTTTCCTGCTATGCCCGAAGTGGCATCCGACTCACAGGACTGCCATTTCCCTTGGGCCTTGTGGAACGCCACCAACCAACCTCCTGGGAACTGCTTCCATGGCTTGTGTTACTCTCCCTGGACTGTGCACCTTCATGTGGGATTGAATTAGTGTTTAGCCTTGCTGAGCTTGATGCTATGATACTAATGTCACATGTGGAAGCTCTAGGAGTCTTCTTTTAGCCCTAAACACCATCCTGGAACAACCTGATGCAAAACGCAAGCAAGAGAGATGGAGGGAAGAGAGAGAGAACTGAGTTTCAATATATTCATGTAGTATAAAAAGGTGTACATGTCTTGGCAAGCCTTTGGCTGCTCCTCAAAAGGTGGTAAACACCTACTCTATGCCTAGTCTAATGACTCTACTCCCTAAAGGAGTGAACGTGGGAACAATGAGCATGGACCTTGAAATCCCCTATGGACTGGCCGACCTGCTGTCTGCTGTCGGCCAAGTATTGGATAAAAAATGGTCCCCTTGCTGCAGCTTGCAGAAACAAGCTGGCTGATAGCTGCCTGGTCCATCCACGAGTCTTCCTTGCCCATACTAGCAGCACAAGCTCTTGAATCTGGTTCCAAAACTTGTTCTTTATGTGTTGCCCTTCAAGGATCAGCCTTGGGAATGAGCATGAACATGTCTTGCAACACCAAATCTCTCTCTTCTTCTCTCTCCTCTGTCTTAAATCATGTTCAAATCAACATCTTGTTCTTAATCAAGCTTAGGGCTGTGGATCAGTACAACGAGGCTTCCACGCAAGCAACATTGGAGGTGCTCCTCTTCGTTTTTCTTCATATCTCGATGGTAGTATCCCTCCCCCCCTCCTACAGATACCTTCACTGTGCCAGGTGGAGTTCAGAGAATGCCTACTCTAGGGCCCGACAAGAGTGGTTTCACATGGAGGGCAAGATTCCTGACCTGTTGGTGAGCCTCTGCCCTAGGATGGATTGTGATTATGCACCATCCAAACCCACGCCCAAAACTCTCAGAGTCGAGGGCAATCCGACAGTTCTGCCTCCCACCACTCTTAGATATGCAGATTGGAACATTGAGGGTTTGGGTAGACGGCAGTGCTTGAGGCGGCATGGGATCCTCAAAGAGGAGCTTCACAAAGCCATAGTCAGAGGACCTATTGCTATTCTTTCTTCAGGAGCACCATCTCTCTGAGGATCGCACCCACAGACCAGGGAAGATTCTCTAGGGCTAAAGCCACACCTTCTGGTCCCATGCCTTTGGCTCCTTTGGGATCCAGGGCAAGGTATGCATCTCCGTTTGTGAGCAGCTCTTACCAGCAGCAGTGATTGACTCAAGCACCACAGTCACAAGGAGAGCGCAGTGGGTGATTAGTGGGTTTCCTTAACCTCTACGCTCTAAACACCTGCAGGCAGAGCCACTTTTTGGTGCTCGGTCCGTCAATTCCTCTCACAGGCTGATTTTTGGTAAACGGGTGGTGATTTTAACATGCTAGAGGCAGTTGAGGACAAAGTTGGAGGAGGCACAGACACCATTGAATGCTCAGAGTATTTGGCTTGGGAGGAGCTGATTTTGGCTCTTTGGGGACGGGTTCCATGGCACTTAGTAGAGTTCGGGCATAGCTCAAGGAGTCTGAGCTTCTTGAGATCAAACAAGCAAGGTGCCCCAACCTCTAACACTCGCACCCCTGAGTGCCTCATCCAAGACTCTGAAAATTGTAGCAGGATTTCGGGGATTTCGAAGAGTCTTGATTTTCATGTTGGCTCAGCTGCAGGGGCCCTCGATGTAGGACTTAGAGAGATCACCTATAGCGTCTCCAGGAGAGTGCCCCAAATAGCCCGTGGATTGAGGCCCAACAGGCAACATCCCATGCAGAGCTAAGTTTCATTGAGGAGATGAGGGTGGAGTACATATATCATGCTAGAGCTGCCTTCTGGACATACAGGGTCACTGGAGATTTCTTTGAGATCTCAGGTCCACACAGGCGGAGGGATGGCATCCGCAGATTGTGTCGCCTGGATGGATTTATTGTCTCTGATCCCCCTCATGTTCGAGCCATTGCCATAGATTTTAGTTCCCTTCTCTCTAGAGCCCCTCTCTCCGTGCAGGTGATGGACGCGAGGGATTGGATATGGTGCCACATGAGAGAGGTGGTCCCCCCTCGTTTTCCAGACCTTGATGACACCCTTTACCTTTGAGGAGCTGGCGGAGGCTTTGCCAGCACTCCCTTGGGGAAAATGCCATGGGGAGGATGGGTTTACAGTCTATGTTTCTCCGGCACTGGGATCTCATGGAAAGCGGCTTCAAAGCTGCTTTCAAGGAGATTATGGCCACGGGCTCGATGCCAAAGAGGCTGATTGAGGGTTTGATCCATTTGATTCCCAAGGAGGGTGGAGATAGATTGGAAATTTGGTAGTGGAGACCCATCGCCCTCCTAGGGACAGCCTACAAAATTCTAGCCAAGTCCATCAGCCGGTGCTTGCAGCCTTTCTCTCCTTGATTTGATTCATGGCAAATAGACAGGTTTTGTTCAGGATCAGAGTATCCTGAACAACATCTTGACTTTTTGGGAGGCGACACCCTCGGCCTGTCTGAGGCATCAGGACTTGATAGTTCTCCTTTTCTTGATTTTAAGAAGGCGTACGACAGAATGGATTGGGGCTTTCTGGAGGGGACTATGTGCTGGATGGGCTTTCTAGTGGAGTGGGTGAGCTTTCTAGTGGAGTGGGTGACTGTGGGTCCAAGGTGTATCCGGACTCTACTCTACATCTCACAGTCAGGTGCTCATCCAGGGAGCCCGTGGAGATAGATTCCCCCTTACCCACTTAGTCCGACAAGGCTGCCCTTCGTGTTCTTGTGTGTAGCTGAGGCCATGATCAGTGTCCTCTCCGCCCAAGTGACCGGTCTACAGGGGCTGAGCTTACCTATCCATCCTCAGGAGGAGTTGCTTGACTCAGAGTTTGCCAATGACACAGTAGCATACCTGTTAGGAGATGTGGTGAATTGCTAGAAATTCGCTGATGCAATTGTGCATCTGGCGCACAGGTCGATTGGCATAGGTCATGTGGTTTTTGGGTTGGCTCATCACTTGCCTTGACTTGGAGGCCAATTGAGGCTTTCCAATGGATCCCGTGAGGCACTCTTGTTTGTTATCTTGGATGCCAAGTTGGCATGGACATTTCCCCGGAGCAACAGCTAGCCCCTCTTCTTCTCAGCATTTGGAGGAAGTTGTTATACTTGGAGTTCAGCCAGGCTTTCCTTAGTTGGTAGAGTTGTGGTGGCGAACCAAGTTCCTCTTGCCAACTTGTGGTACATCACTTCCTGCTGTCCTGAGCATGCATTGGCCAGGTTAAGCATTTGATCTGCAACTTCCTTTGGGTTGGTAGTGATGGGAGACCCGTGCGGGCCAAGGTGGCTTGGAGAGTGATCATTCAAGCTCGCCATCTGCCGCGCGGGGGGGGGGGGGGGGGGGGGGGGGGCGGTTGGGCAGCATCATTGATCCCTCTGTTTAGAGTCGAGCCGTGCTGGGCAAGTTGATTGTTTGTTGTCTCCTTCCGGGGTGGTGAACCTTGGAAAGACTTTCTTTTAGCCTAGATCTCAGCCCGCACCCCTATTCTGGGTGGTCTTTGGCCACAAAGTCCGAGATGGATCTTCACAGAGATGCGGGCCTGTGGCTTTAGCCCAACGTTGGAGGACAGATTTGCAGCCAGCCTCCTTAGAGCTTGGGACCACCTCAGGTCACCCTATAGCAATCCTCCCCACCTTCAGTCGAGTACCTTCAACAACCCTTGGTATAGAACCCTCTGGTTTGGCTACCCAGTGGCCACATGCTGGAGGGTGCCCGTCTGCACGTATCTTGAGGAGCTGTGAGCATGGGCCAAGCACAATTCCTTGGAGATTGGTTACTTTTTAGACAGCTTCCCCTAGAGGCGCAGTTGAGAAGCCTCGTTGGGATGCGAGGCAAGGACAGACTTAGCCTTGACATTGATTCTTCCATCCCCCCAGAGTGGCTTACCTCGATTCCGGAGCCCCTCCCCTGCAGTGGTTGGGAGTGTTTGCCAACCATGACATACCTTTAGCAGTTCATGGTACGGATGAGAGCTCCGGCCTCCTCACTTATCCTATCGGACCTAATGGTAGACTTGTCAGAGCAGAGCTCCCTTCCGAGGATCCCAGCAGATGTACTCTACAGAGAGGATGTGTTCCACGTGCGTGGCTGGCACATCGACTCTCCACTGGCCAAGATGGCCAAAGAGGGCTTTTGGCGGCTATGGTTATGGATTCACCCTCAGTCAGATGCTCCAAGTCAAGCTTTTTCCGACAATATGCGACTTGAGCTTCATTACAAATTTGATATAGAGAGGCAAATATTTCCCAAGCACCTTTTGAGGAAGTACATAAACGAATCTGAGGTATCACTTGCCGTTTTTGTAGGAAATATCAATTAGGGCATGCGCCTGCGCATCTTAGCATTCCATCTGAGTTGTTCTACTATAGAAGGAATAGGTTCAGGGCGGAACAATTCCAGTGGAATCAGAATCACTAGTTTTGACGGTCAATACACTTGATGTGCTGACAGGAGCATTAAATACAGGTCAAGAAAGCCTTTGGTCACACCGGATACATACACCCACAAGTTCTTAGCCACCTTAGCTAAGGAAGTAGACCCAACAGATACATGTCCAGCAAGCCTTTGGTCAACACTAGATAAATACACCCACAAATTCTTAGTCAGCTCGGCCAAGGAAGTAGACCCGGCCAACTATTGAATGTAGATGCCAAAAGCAGAGTGCCGAATCAGAAAGCTGACTCTGCTGAATGGGTAAACTCGACCAAGAGAGTAAACCCGGACAAGAAAGTAAACCCATCTAATTGCTGAATGTGGATGCCAAAAGCAGAGGTGCTAACACGGAAGCCGCGATCAAATGTTGAAAAGCTGAATATGGACAGTATGGCACTGAAAATTGAATACTTTAATGCAAAATGCCTGAATGGTGGGCAAAGTCGACTAACGTAACTATGTGACACAGAGTTGAATGATGAATCGAGCACAATTAAAGTTGAATACTTAGGAAAGCAAAAGGCTGATTTGCTGACCAAGCTAAGATGCTGTACGCAGCTGAATGGTTGACCAAGTAGAGTTGATAGACATAGCAGTCTAATGTCGATAGCTGAAGGCTGATACTCAAACAACAGCAACAATAGCAAAGAAATGACAAATACTGAAATATGATGCCGAGAGCTCAAGGCTTGAGTTGAGTGTAGTGCTGGTGTGAGGGGTTGCCGAGAGTGTACGACAGCAGAAAGGGAAGCTGACCAATGTATAAAGGAGGCAAAAACCCGAAATATGTGGAAAGTGCTAATTACAAGAGCTTGCCCAGGCTTAAGGCGGCAAAAATGAATGATATTGTAAAAGTGTACTAGTTGCTTTGCTGCTTTAGAGACTAATGGTGACGAGGAGCTATTGGTTCTAGAACCGAGATCTACTCTAAAAAGCACAACAAAAGGCCACACCAATGAAGGAAAGCATCAAGACCAATAGAGCAAGAAGTCAAGGCGAGAGCGTACACGAATGCCGTGTGTGGCAGGTGTCGATAACCGAATCTGAACGTAGGCTCTAAAACTAAGACGCTAAACACTGCTCTGATACCACTGTTGGATGAGCGATAATGATGATTAGGAATGAATGGAGTACAAGAGTACAAATAGCCCCAGCCCTAGGGTTGATGTGGCTAACACACAACAAGAGTGTGTTCACACACGAGGGAAAAAACCCTTGCTAGCACGAGGTAAAAAGTGCTCGTGTGCAGGCCTGTTCACACCAAGGACTTCCAAGGCTAACAAATCCAAACATCTACAAGCTACTCAAATAAAATCAAGCATGCACAAATTGCTCATCACACACAAGCAATCAATCACCACATGCATATAAGCAAGCATAAGTAAGAAGGTAAAAACATTAGAGAAGGACAAAGAAGCTTGTTCACTAGAAGATTTTGTGTCCTTCACATTATGAGAAGTCACTTATATACCTGTTGTTGGCCTTGACGTCCTTCCTTTGTGGCGTTGGCTCTTGCTAGTTCTCAACTTGGGCTTGATGCCCTCCTCATTGGTGTGGCCTCATGTTGTGCAGTTCATGGGTTGGCATTCGCATGGAGGGGAGCTATTGGATGATATCCTAGCTCATCCTTAGCGACCTGACATGTGGCATATATCCCACATCGTGTTTGCTCTCACTCTATCATATAGTTCATATGGCACATTGATGCACCCCCCCCCATTGTCCCGAATCCACGCTTTTAGGGATGATGGGGGGTTTGGGTGGCTAAGCAGTAGGGGAGTGGGACCCCCCTACACGCGGGCCTTCCTACCACTTTTGTCGTTTCCATCATTGCCCCTCCAACACAAGCGACTAGACCTTGAAAGCATAGTGAAGAGAAGATGTAAGGTGCTTAGGATTTATGCTTGGGCTCATTTTGGCCTTTCACCACTCGACTCTTGACGCTTATGCCTTGGCACGTTTTGGCCTCTAGTGACTTGACACTTTAGCACGTAGCCCCTTGGCCTTCTCTTTTTTTTCTTTTTGCTTGTTATGCCAGGTTCTACTCTTAAGTAAACAACAACTTTTTTTGTCCTTTTGATTCGACGTGAGGTTGATAGCATCCTCTTATAACACAAGGTTTCTGCCCATGTAAAAGAGAGTAGATGAAATCATGAGGACTACGAGGAAACTCTCTATGCCTACTAAAAGAATGAAACACAACACAAAACAATTGGAAAACTCAACATGGTAGTGCCACCAACATGTGTCATGCTATCATGAGTACCTCACAGACCAAGCCAAGGCTTACACCCCCTTTGCCCAATTTTAAGGTCTAGAAATGATTCCACAAACTAAGGTTTGGGTCATTTCAAGAAAGCAAGCACCGTGCTCAATGAACACTCCTCTTGTGACTCTCTTACACAAAGCTTTCTTGAAAACTGGTGAGGTGTGGCAATTCTCCTTCCAAAACCTTTTTATCAAGGCTCTAGTGGTTTTGTTAAGTAGGCGATTATGCCTCGCCACACGATCACTACTCGCCCACAAAGTGCCCAGCTCATTGGCATCTAAAGTTTGCCGTTACTAGAGCCAACTCTAAGTGTGTGTGGTGCTATGGAAAGGATGTGAGATGTGGTACTCACCTTACCATTCATTAGCTACTTATGGTTTTGCCACAATAGCCCGTCAAGTAGCCAAATCATCTACATAGTTCCTCTTCTTGATAATTACATAGGAACGACGAACACTTTGTAGCATCGCCATGCCAGCTCTCCTCTCTCTTTGACCTCCAATGTCACAAAGTTCCTTGCACTCTACCATGTTGGGATGATTGATCAAAGCATCAACCATGCATGACAGTGAAGGCATGAGGTCTTTTAAAAAGGATTGGAAGATTACATAGGTAGCGCAATGCATCCTCGACTTTGATAAATCTTTCTTATCCACACTATCAACACCCAGAGGAGGGGGGTGTTTCTTATAGAGGAGGAAGGGGTGGTTCATGTGGATTATCTAAACTAAGGGATATTGGTGGAGAAGAGGGCAAAGGGATAAAAAGTGGAGGGGCAAGGCTTGGATCATCACTCACAGTACGTGTTACTCGTTAATGCACTCTCCACTCTCTCTTTCTCTCACGAGTTATCCTTTTCCTCCCTCCTCTTGAGCTCGTCGGTGGTGGACAGGGGGAAGTCTAGTCCTATCACGTTTTTTACTCCTACGACTTTGAGAATCCATTCTAAAGGAAGCAAGAGATAAAAATGTATGAGAGGGCTTAATGATGGGATAGTACTAGAGATGTGTGCTAATATAAGAAAATCAGTTTATCCACTTCACATTTCATTGGATTTCCTATCTAAATAGTACATGATGGATTGGATAATTAAAATAAACATATAGATAAAAATAAATATATTATTAAAATATTTTTATATAAATCTATATATTTATTGTATCTAAATAAAATTTTAAAATATAAATTTTAATATTTTCTTTGATATATAACTACATTTTCTTTCATAAAGCGTTTTTTAAATTTTATTCAAAGGTTTTCTCTACATAAAATAATATTAACATGAAATATTAAATTTAAAAGTTTTACTTTTAAAAATGAAATAACATGCACTTTAAAGAATTTATTATTTTTATAATTTAAAAATATAATAATCCTTTAAAATTATTTATTTTAATTTTTTGATATTTATAAATTAGATATTTATTATTTAAAATTTAATACTTTTTTTCTTTCTATATATATTTCTTTTTTGTGATGTTATCGTCAAAATAAAAATATACATTAAATTAATTTAAAAATTTTAAAATTAAAATAGTTTTTTAATATTAAAAAATTAATGGGAAGGGAGGGATGAAAGAAAGTAGAACACTCAATAACCAAAGTTTGTACGGTTGCACTTAATAGAGGAGAGCACACTCTTATTCTCAAGTGGGAGAAGCCACCATAGCCAAGATTATGGAGAGAACTATAATTATGATTAGCATATTGATTAGTGACCAAGTACCCCTTTTCACATTACATTTAAGATATATGGGCATGCCCAGCCTTCTTCCTAGCCCTTGCCCCATTCACATATACTTAAACCTTTGGTCTTGGTCCAATTTACCCATGAGGTCCTTCTGTCTTGGCCTTATGCCCAACTTGACTTGAGCTCTTTTAAGCTTTGCTACAAACCATCCCCAAAAAAGAGGTTTCGTCCTCGAAACCTCTGATATACATATGCAACCTTGCATGAATGGAAAATATCATCAACGACTCATGTCAAGCTCATACCCCATACCACTTCTAGCATTTACTCAACCATCTAGAACTCGCCACCCACCATTGGCAAAGTATCCTCTCGGGTCATAAGGAAAAGATAACCCCACTAAAACCATGCCAATCGTAACCATGTGAGAGGCTAAGAAAATAAAACTCCACAAATAGGGCCTCCTCCCACATATATAGGCCTTGGCATCATCAATGTATATACCAAATGAATCATAAGCATATGCTTTATCAATAACATCCACATCCTGATCTTGATAGACTTCAACACTTGTATCTTCATGTTCTTTATCCTCAATTGCCTCTTGATTTTCATCAATACCAAGATCTTTATTGGTTGTCCTTCTCATTGAGATAATACTCTTCATATGCATCATTATCAATATCATCCACATCCTAATCTTGATAGTCTTCAACACTTGCATCTTCATGTTCTTTATCCTCAATTGCCTCTTGATTTTCATCATTACCAAGATCTTTGGCTATCCTTCTCATTAAAGAGAAACTTACCTTGAGTTGAGAATTGAATTTTAATACATTCAAAATTTAAGCACAATATAAACATGAATATAATGAATGACTAGCATTAATTCTAACAATCTTGATTGTTAAAAAATGGAAACATGAATTTAACTATTTCATGACAACTCTCTCGTATGAATCAAAATAACAAAGTTCAAGTCATAAACGAGTTAATGTCAAATGACATTACTGGGGAAAGATCATATGTAATTGCTTAAGATCATAAAGAAGGTCTCTAAACTAAATACGACTTAGGGTCTGTACAATCTTTCAAAGAAAGAGTTGTGATCATGCACTTGTGTTAGTGGAGTTCCATGCGAACTCACATGTTCATATAGGGAACATGATAAAATTTCTAACACATATTCTAGTGTCTCTATTTCAAACTAGGCCGAACAAAATAACCTTATACAAGTTATTCTTTCTAATAATGGATAAAATCTATGACATAAGTTCCATTAAAGTTTGTATAAATACCTTCAAAAGATATTTATAGCTAGTGTCTCTCAAATTTGAGAAAAGCAACCTTTTGGTTATATTTTCCCAATTAGTAAGTTTAAAAAGAAATCTCTAATAATATTTTCTCTTAATGTCTCATGATGGAAGATTTTGCTAATTGTTTCACCATCTCTTGGTTTTAAAAGGTCTAGACTAATGGCTTTGGGCAACTCAAATATTACTCCATAAGCTTTAATGTCAAATGAGATGATGATGAAAAGATTAATTTGCATTTGAAGTTATGATAAAATAAACTTGAATAATAAATATGAAACTTGGCAATCATAAGATTGAGTCAAGAGTAAGAAGGTCACACCTTACATTGTTTAGATTGCAATGATGTTCGATATTGAGATTGGGAATTAGAAAAATTCCACGCCTCCATAAAATGAGAGGTCCCCATCCGAGTTTAATTCATTGGTGGAGGTGTGAGATAGATCAAGAGAAAAATTCGTTTATGATGTCTGGTATACTAATGTCCCTTTACACATGGTCAAGGAGTGAGGTCAAACTAGAATAGAACTTCCTATAATATGCATTATTGTCTGAAGTTTTAACAAGGTTTTCATGCATCGGCTCAAACCAATATATATATACATACATACATACATATATATATATATACACACACACACACACACACACACACACACACATACATATATACACACATACATATACATATGTATATACATATATATATGCACACACACACACACACATACATATACATATGTATATGTATGTGTGTGTGTGTGTGCATATATATATGTATATACATGTATATACATATATATATATATATATATATATATGTAAATGTATGTGTATATGTGTGTGTGTGTGTGTGTGTGTGTGTGTGTGTATATGTATGTATGTATGTATATATACACACACATACATATACATACATGCATACATATATATGTATGCATGTATGTATATGTATGTGTGTATATATATACATACATACATACATATATGTGTGTGTGTGTGTGTATATGTGTGTGTGTGTGTGTGTGTGTGTATACACACACATACATATACATGCATACATATATATGTATGCATGTATGTATATGTATGTGTGTGTATATATACATACATACATACATATACATATATGTGTGTATGTATGTATGCGCGCGCGTGCACACACATACATACATACATACATATATATATATATATATATATATATATATATGTTTAGCTTTTGTAAGGTAAAGTTTACATAAGGTTTGAGCTTATTAAAGCTTAGATAATAAAAATGTAAGCTCTTATTTTAAAAAGCTTATAATATATTAAGCTTGTCTAAAGCTTATTAAAGCCTTATAAAAGCTTCAATAGACTGCACAAATAGTCCGCCCGCCGACGGCCAGCAGCCCACATGGGAATTCTGCAGTCTGCGCATGATCCCTTTTTATTTATATATATATATATATATTTTTTATAAAACTCTAAAAAATTAGCTCTCTTTTTCTTTAAAAGCTTTATCTAAAGCTTAGTTCTAATGCTTTTAAACAAGCGTGCAGCAATACTGAGAAAGAAAAAGAAATTCCGGGGAGAGAAGGAAATTCACCAACAGCTACATTCTCCGCCCCCCTTGGTAGAGAGAAAAGAAGAAATTCTTTTTTTTTTGGTTGGCTTTCCCACAAATTTCTCCATTGTAATCAGCAATATGCGCTTCTTTTCTTCTTCTTCTTCTTCTTCTTTTTCCAAATTGTTTTATAAATTGTTTTATGGGCAATGGTTATAGATTTTGAGCATACAACATGCTTAAGCAATTCTGAAATTTGGGTCATACTCCTCTTACCTTGCTAATTAAATCCATAGAGCATGGATTAGGGATAGGATTAAGATTCTTGAAAGTGGTTTTGGGAAGAAGAAGGGTGGTTTCTCTTCAAAAAGAGTAGTTTTCTCATGAAAGTTGATATTATACCATAGAAGACCTTTATCTAAATCTTGATGGAGAGTATTAAACCATAGACCTTGATCTAAATCTTGATGAAGAGGCTTAGGCTCATAAAATTCCCATAACCTTTCAAGCTTTTATTAATAGGTTCTTGAGTCTTTCACTACTTTACCCTATGGATTTTAGCGAGCTTCTCTCTATTCTTCAAATCCAAGTACCCCTACACTCTGATACCACTGACACGTGATCTTGAATTACTTTTTAAAGAATAATACAAAACCCACAAATACAACAAGCCTAAACCATAGAATTGAATTTAATTTGACAAGATGAGCATAAACTGAAATACAAATAAGAAATTGAGTAGACATAACCTTGAACACAGTATTGGGCCCAATCTCCCCTCCCCCCTCAATAAGTCCACACCCAAGTATAACAAAAGTGGGCGGCCAACAATGATACAAAATCTCGTAGTAGATACTATAGCCAAAATACCAAAAATAAGAAAAACCTTCCCGATAATTTCTCACGCCATATCGCCACCATTACGTCCCAACCATTCCAGCTTATGAGCACAAAGCCTGTTAATCTCACCAACCTACATGTTGTCCATTTCAAACACATTTACATTAGCAACACATGCTAAAGTTACATGACAACACATAAGTATTAAATCCAACACTTAGTTCCAGCCATCCCTAATTTCATATGTCTTACATATGGAATATTTGGAATCACCTAAATGTCATGCTATGAACATAGTGATAATTAGGCGACCCCAATTAACCACAGAAGGACAGATGGATAAACCGTGACATCTGCATCCTTTGTTGGTGTGGCAATTGAAACATTAACACTAATGAGACGGTGTCCCAAAGCTCATAGGAGAAAATAATGGCCTTAAGCTTGAACTTCTAGAGAGGATATAATTGGTGCCATTAAGCTTTCCATTAGCACCGCATGGGGCCTTACAATGGAAGATGATATTTCTCTTAGGGACAACAATTAGAAAAGATGTTTTACACCAAGCTGGAGCTCTAATACCATGTAAGAGAATACATGTGGTGTATATGAGAGAACACTCATAAGAAGTATGACCTTTCACAACATAAAATTTTAAAACTCAAATTGCACAATAATAGAGACAGAGAAGAATATTATATTATTGAAGTGATATAATAGATAGAAAATCCCCACATATGTGTGCTCCTGTGAAGGGGATTCGATGGTTGATCTAGAATTGCTAAGAAGGAGGTGGTATGCTAGTAGAGGCTAGGGAGTAAACTTACAGTGATGATGAACTGTGTGGACAAGGGGATGCATGTGTATCTATATAGGGCTATATACACGTGGGGCGGCGGCCGAGGCCAGCTGATCTAGGCTCATCTTGGGCTCTATTTGGTCGAGACGACAGGGTATCTAAGACTAAAGTCTACCTACTCTATGTGTGGACTGTCATGAGATAACAGTCCAATGTAGCATGTAGCCTATTTGCCTGTGTGAATATGAGGATTTGAGGTCCTTAAGCTACTTAACCATGGCTACTCCTTATAATGAGGGATGTACAAACATGCACTCCAGGGCTTGGACAATACAATATGAGAGTGGAGAATGATATATAACCGGTAGTTATGTTTGCGCATGGGATAAGTGTCATAGATATTAACATATGGCACACAAGTGCATTGGTCAAGTGAATATACAGCGCTAAAGTCTATGCAGGCTCAAAATATTGTTCGCAAGTTTACTGAAGTTTAAGGTTAATGGTATGTATGTGAAGCATGCCAACTTGTTAAAAGCAGGCCACATATTCTTTCATGCATAAAATGTACGTTAGGACAAGGCCATTGGATGTTATACATTTAAATGTATAGGGACCAACCCAAAACTACAATAATTATCGGCTACTAGCAAATACTCAAGTACTATGTTACATTCAATGATCACACTAGGAAAGTGTGGATTTACTTTATAAAGGAGAAGATGTTTGTAAGCCTTGATTGAGAAGGAAAAAGTTATATAGATTAAATGCCTAAGATCGATCTCACTAAAATGGTATTATAGTGATGTCTTGAGAATGCAAGGAATGAAGAGGCAATTCACATGCAAGTACACTCTACAAAAAAATGGTGTTATAGAAAGGAAAAACATGCACATTTGCAGAATATCTGAAAGGAATATTCTATTTTTTTTTACTAAAGCAGTACTATTTACATTATGAATAGGACCCCCACTACAGAGGTGTTCACAGCATGATTCTTGAACATAAATTTACAAGCATAAAACCAAATGTGTCTCATTTGAAAGTGTTTAGATGTATTAAATATGTGCATATTCTTGATGAAGTGAGCACTAAGTTGGACCCAAAGGCATATAAATGAATCTTCATTGGTTATTCTTTGGAGTAGAAAGGTTATAGATGCCAAAACCCTACCACTCATGAGATGTAAGTAGAGATGTTATCTTTGATGAGATGAGTAGCTCGTATATGCACCAATGAAGGCAACTGAAGATGTAGATGTAAGAAGTAATGATGTTGTCTCACATGTAGAGAATAAATCACACATGTTTAGTGGATCTCTAGAGTCCTCTAGCAGTGGATCTAGTGTTACTCCATGGTCAGCCAAATTAAGGACATATGCAAGGAGTGTAGATGCATCATCTTGTGGTACTACATGTTGGAGCACATGTATCATGCAAAGCGAGGAAAAAATAGATCAACCTTTTGTGCTTAATCTAGATTCAGCGAGGTCACTCTTATGTGGATGGTAACTCTAGTGGCTCCAAGAAGTAGAGCCTTAATGAGGAGCTTGGTTACTCCTAGTAAGGCTATTTTGAGGACACCCGATAGTGATCCAAGTGTATGCAAGTCTGCTGGGATTAAATACCTTATTGACAGGTTGAGGTATAATAGATATACAATCCATCACTATACTTACATGATTAAAGCAATACAAGAGATAGAGTCTACTTGTTTTAAGCAAACACTTGGAAATAAAAAATGGGAAGATGCCATAGATGAGGAGATGGTAGAATTAGATACAAATGCGACATGGGAATCAATACAAGGACAAGCACAACTTAGATAGATTGTGAACAAGTGTAAGGTAAGATTAGTTGCATACAGTTCAATCCTTATTCACTATTTTCAATGCTCTTACCCTCACTGGTTGTAGTTCAATCCCCATTCATTGTTTTCGCTCCATAGTATCTATTCAACTCAAATCTCTAAGTTTTGAATTTTGAAGGCAAAGGATTTCCATAGCTTTTCTACTCTAAAGAAGCATACGCTCCAATTCAGACCCATTGAAAACCTATGAAAAAGGAAAATCCAGCATAGGTGGTGGTTTTCTTAGAAGATTTGGAAGCTACTTCAAATCGATGGCATATGGCAAAATTAAATCTTCACTCATTCAATTCATAGTATAAGCATCATCTGGTTCAAAATATGATCAAAATCTACATTGTCGAATCAGACACTCTAATCATCTGATTATTCAACTAAATCAATGATTTATCAGAGCAGTCATCCAATTATTCCTATAATCAGCGATTCAAGATGGCAATTAATGCTTTAAATCATCACGATCCAACTTGCTTGCAAATTTTTTTATTAGAGTAACTACTCTGCTGCTTCTTGATCCAACCATGCAATTCCTGCAACAATCATGTTTTGTCCATTTGACTACTTTAGATTCCTATTACTGCTCATTCCACTCAGGTTGCAACAACCATCTGATTATAATCATCATCCCGCGATTGATTCTTGATTGTGCCAGACATACTATACAATCATGCTGATTGTACTTTTTCTATAATTTTTTGGTAGAATGGGATTTTTGGGCATTTTACACTTTGTAAATCATTAATCATGCTCATAAATCTCTTGTACAAGGGTGTCCTCGATAAGACTAAGACCCCCTTTCAGGATTTTTGGGCTTTTTGCACTTTGTAAATCATTAATCATGCTCATAAATCTCTTGCACCACAAGGGCAAGACATTGGTCTTAGTCTTTGATAAAACTAAGACCCTCTTCTGCATATTTTTTGCATTATCATTTGTAAGGGATGCGCATTATTATCACATGAACATATATTTTATGAATTAAAGACAAAGGAGATCAAGGTCTACATTGTCATAAAGATCAATGAAGAAGAAGAAGATGATGAAGACCAAGAGAAGGTGGTCTTTCTCAAGGCCAACTATGCTGTAAATGATTAGGCCTATTAGGTTGGCTTGTTTGTATATAGCCTAACCTTGGGGCTATGCCATTTTTCTCTTAATCCTTTTGTAAATGATCATGCTATATTGGATTTTAGTGGTCATGATGGGCCATAGGTCACGAACTCTGGAGGATGTAGCTCATATGACAACATAGGTAGAGGCTCTTCTACATTGTGGATGAGTCAAGCCATGTCATCACTAGTGTGCTAGGGAAGAGATCATCAAATTGAGGGGGATATTGTGAGGCAATTTAATGTCCATGATTTAGGTATTATTGTTTAAATCTAGAAGCCTTATGTTATTTTCTCATTGTAACTTTGACTATGAAAACAAGCCATTTGATTTAGGTTATTATTGCATAAAGCTGAAAGCCTAAGGTTATTTCATTATTGTAACTTTGATTGTAAAAGTAGCCTAGTTATTGAGGAATCTCTATTGTGACAAAAGCAGCACCATAAATCAAGGAAGCTAGAATCATGGGGAGTAAATCATGGAGTGTAACTTTGATTGTAAAAGTAGCCTAGTTATTGAGGAATCTCTATTATGGGCAAGTGGCACTGTAAATCAGGGAAGCTAGAATCTAGGGAAGAGAATCATGGAGTGTGAAGAGATTTTGGGAGAAATTCTAGGAGATGATTGAGATGCTTTTAGCTCCTTCTGGATGAATTATGTCACATATATTGGGCACCTCTGTTTGAATTAACAACTCTTGATTCTCCATAATGATACTCATATGTGATTAATGTTTGATTAGCATTTAATTAGTCTCTCTAATCCCTTGTTTATGTCTATTTAATTAGCCTTTCTAATCCCTTGTTTATGTGCATTAACCATGGATCAAATCTTATCTCTACTAATTCTTGATCCCCCGTAGCTTGTTGATGCATCACATGCTGTAGAACTTGATCTCATTCAATTCTAAACAATTTGTGAAATAAGAAGTTTACATGATACAACCACCAAGTTATGAGAATGATGCAGATCTTGATTTTGTGTGTAGGTTACATAAAGCCTTGTGTGGATTAAAGGCTCCTAGAGCATGGCCAAACACGATCAAGGAGCATCTTGTTACCATTAGATTTCAAATATCCAATGTAGAAAGACATGGGTGAGCTATGGTATTTTCTTGGTATAGAGGTGGTGAGATCACATAATGGCATTTTGCTATTACAGAGGTATTATAGCTTGGACATGTTTTCCAATTATTATATGACAAGCTGTAAGCCTATTTTTGTGCCATTAGAGCAAAACACTAAGCTTTCAGCAGATATACAAGTAAACTTTTGGGGAGGACCTCACTATGTAGCGGTGCATAATGGGTAGCTTGATCTACAGGACCATTACTAGGCCATACTTGAGCTATGTTGTTGGACTTGTGAGTTAGTTTATATAGGCCCCTAGGATGTGGCTAAATAGATTCTTAAATACATAAAGTCCATTATTGATTATGGACTTTTCTGTGAGGCTGACAGAGAGATACATCTACATGGGTATATAAATGTTGATTGGGCTGGTAGTGTCTCACACAGGAGATCTACCAATGGTTTTAGGTTTTCTTTTGGAAGTGCTATTATGATTTAGAGCAGTAAGAAACAACTGACAATTGCCTTGTTGAGTACAAAGGTAGTAAGAAACAACTGACAATTGCCTTGTTAAGTACAGAGCCAGAGTACATGGGTATTGCTTGGTTTCAAAAGCTACTTGGTGATATGGTGAGCTCGTATGGATAGGGTTTATGTCATTTATTGTGATAACATGAGTAGCATCATATAAATAGCCACTAGTAACCTAGTCTATCATGCTAGGATGAAGCACATTCACATGTATTATCATTTTGGGAGAGAAGTTTCTAGCAAGTGATGTGGATTTGGTATATGATGTCAACACAGAGGATTAGGTGGTTGACATCTTCATGAAGGCATTGGGTATAGAGAAGCTCCACAAGTTTAGGAGCTTACTTGGAATGTAGTGTGTGGAATTGAGCTCAAGAGGGAGTGTTGAGATATAAAGCTCAAGTAGTGTTGTAGACATTGATAACTTGCATGGGTGATAGCTTCCACACTTACACCACGTGCTGTGTTGGTGAGATTATGGGTGAGATATGCCGTATATGTGTGATAGCAGCAAGTACTTTAGTATACTAGAGTTATAGCATAGTTATAGTACCTTCTTATGTAGTTGGGTTCATATTATGGACTGACATTTGTATGTTATATATAGTAGGAGAGTACTTGACCTTATAGTATGTACTCTTATCTCTTTATATTATGGTTGTAGAGAAGAGAAGAGAAGAAAATTCAGCCATCCACCTATCTTGTGTGCTTATCTTCTCATGTGTGTGTGTGTGTGTGTGTGTGTGTGTGTTTTCTTACAACAAGAAGCTCAAGCTCATCCTCTCCCCTACATTCTTCTCATAGATGTCTCTTGTTGTAGCCAAGTTCCCATAGTTGGTGGTAGTGATAGGGAGTTGGGCTTTATTGTTGGCTCCTATTGCATCTTAGATTGTGAGGTCTATATGATGTTGGGAATTCTCAAAGAAGAGGACAAGGAGATGTATTCTTTGAAGGTTTTGGAGACTCCTGTAGATTCTAGGGGGATCTAGCTGAGTTGTACCATGGGATTTTGCCCAACATGGCCCTCCCATCTAGAGATGTACCGATCATGAGTCTTGGTTAGCTACTATAATGAGTGCCTATTCATGCAGGATGTGTTTGTGAATTGCCAAGCCCTTACTGTATATTGTAGGTGTCATATATGGGTTGTGTATGGGGCTAAAAGTGTGCCCATGTGCCTATGTGGTGTGCTCCTTCACTTCTTAATATATCTAACTCTCTACTTTTTGTGTTTTCTTGAAATTTTTTAAACTTTTCTTGAGAGAATATAGAGGGGAATATATATGAAGATGTTGTTGAGGGGGCTAGTTGTGCAAATGAGGTTAGTGTTGAGGGGGCTGGTTGTACTGAGGTTGGGTTGTCAAAAAGAATGGTAATTTCTTATTGATAATAACCACTTATGCATACACTTTTTAAGGAATATACGTGATGGGTTATAACTTATAACATGTACCACCATGCCCCCCTTCCAGAGATATACCTGGATGGCTATCAATAACAAGGGTATGCACACCTTTAGTATAGTAGCATCATGTAGTGAGCGGCCATGTCCTTGAGAACCATGAGCTATTTCTTAAAGATCTTGAAGCATGTTTGGCAAATTAGCTTCTCACTATATCTACATTTCTTGTGTGTGGGGGTTACTTCCTTTAGTCTAAGGTCAGTGCATAGATGTCTTGAAGATCTTGAAGCATGTTTGGCAAATTAGCTTCTCACTATATCTACATTCCTTGTGCGGGGGTTAATTCCTTTAGTCTAAGGTCAGTGCATAGATGTCTCCATAGATATATCATGAAGTGCTTAACTGACTTAAGCATAAATAATAAGAGTTGACACAAGGGTGTAGAGAAGCAAGCTTAATAAGATTTTTAGATTTATAGAGCACGCTATGAAGAGGTTGGTGGTAGAGTATATGGTGTATAGCAAAAACACCAAGTTCTGATGATGATGAGGAAAAAAATAAAACATTAATTTCATCACGTGTGTTGAACTTCGTAGTGCTTATGAATACAAAAGTAGGTCTCACATTTTGATGTGGTTGAAGCTTCACTTACCCGAGTTTTTCTTTGATTACCATGATTACTTGAGAGATGGAGTTGGGGAGGACTGCTTGTGTTTTTCTATTGGTCCCACTTATAGTCTGCAACACCTAACTTGTTGTGGGTCTTGGACTAATTATGCCACCAAACAATGGCATCGTCTGTTGCCAACATAACCTTTTCCTTACATGTCCTACTAACACTAGAAAAATAAGCCTCAAATTTATGTAACCAAGATTACAAAGTAGAAGGATCGATTTAATGTCATACTTACTAAAGGTCACTCTTTATGGAAAAGGGTTCCCTGAACTCGAAGAAGTTGGTGTTGTCTTGCAATTGAGAGCAAGGAAAATTCTATCATGCTCCATCCGATGTCTCTTCCTTGGCTTTTTTCTTTCTCTACATATCCTAAAATTTTCGTAAACATGGTCTCGATCATACACCTAGTCTTGGTTGTTTGGTCTTGAATTGAAGCTCTATTTGGCATATGGCCATCTCATGAGCTGGTTAAAGTTTTTACTGCTCTAAAGAAAAATCTTGCTTGGGATCTAAAGAAGAGGATGGGGTTGAAGATGAAGATTTGGGTGTAGGTGTGGGTCACATGATGAGGCTATTATAAAGCCATCGTATGGTCTCAGGCTAGCATGGCATTATCAAGCTTGGCTTGAATTAAGATTATAGGGTTCTCAATTTTGACTATTTTTTAAGTACATTATACAAGTCAAAGGTCTCAATAGAGAAACATATCCAAACAATGTCTATCAATCCTTAGGCAATGAAAATACATTGATTGAGAAACCTACAAAAGCTAAACTCTTGAAAGGATGAGAGACATGAATGGTCTATTCCTTTTGGAAGTCACATAGAGTTGAACAATCTCTCTCTAGCCCAAAAGAGGCCTATCCCACAGATCAAGAAGATGAACCACACCTTTATTGTTTAATCTCTTAACTTATTTTTGCAATCTAGGCTAGAAAGAGGAGGATTAAGTGTATGTGACCACCAAATGTCGTCCCAAACCACGGCTTACACCTTTCTCCATCGTGAACCTTTTTACTCTTCTCCATATTAGCCCCAGTGTCTGAGAATGCTTCAGGGAATAACACTTTTGAAATAAAAATAATTCCTTTATGCATCTTTCTATGCATAAAAATCAAATTAATAATTAATATCAGTGATATCCATGCATATTTATAGGTGAATATGTACATGGAGTAATTAGAATATTTCTTTTAGATGCAAAATGGTGGGAATTACTCTTTTGGAATGACATAAAAACAAACTTTCTTTTCCACAAAATTCTAGAAAATTTTGCCATAACCTCCTTTGTATGGCTGACCATTTCTCATTTTTATCATTATATTTTTAACTTAAATTAACCCAAATTAGATTCATAGAACTCTAATCTATACAATTTTCTAAAATTCAAGAGAGTAAACAATAAGAAGAGTTTGATTAATCTCTTAGTTAATATTTTCTAAAATTAAGAAAGGCTAGAATGTAAAGAAGAGAAGGGGGTGGCCTTTTCCTCAAAGGCATAGCATTTGAATTTAATTCAATCAACTGTAAAACATGAAAATCAAGAAAACCATAGATTTAAAATTAAACAAGTAAGAAAATTAACTTACATAGAGCTTGTAAGCTCTCCTTTGGCTTAAGGGATTGAGGGTTCTACTCTTGTTTGAAGCAAGAGTGGCCACCAATTCACTTTGGAGAGGATTAGGCCAAAAACAATTGAATTATTAAAAAACTCAATGTAAATGGCTCAGGACAGGAGCAGAGGAACAGTGCATAAACACCATTAAGCTTTTACAAAGGGAGAGGCTTCTATTTATAAGAAAAAGTGAGCCTCTAACCAAGCAAACTGATTCTAGAATTTTTCAGATCAGTTTGGTCAATTTTTGACCATTTTTGGGTCAGTTTAGCTTACTTTTTGGATCTAGTTAAAACAGGAGAGAGGAGAGATGAAAATATCTCATTACTCCTCCATGTGAAATAGGCACCTTCTTCATGAGGGGAGATCCCCACACTGAGGTGTCAAAAATGCATCATTTTAATTTTTAACTAATAAACCTTGTACTCAGTCAACTCTTCATCTTATATGGGCATTTACTCATTTTTGGGTATTTTTCTTTTATAAATTGGATTTATCTCCTCCTCCCCACACTTGGATTGATCCTATTGGCCCCCATAGGAACCTTAATTGGACCATAATCCAAAAATTTCTAAAAATCTGGACACTTAGGCCCTTTATACCTATTTTCAATTAATTCCAATTGCACATTGGAAAGTTCTTTGTGAATTTTTGTTTCAGGGGAAACCATTTTAGACACTAGGAGGATTTTTATATCCAAAAAATATCTCAATTTTGGATTACCTCTCTCTAGACATTTTCTCTCTCTCGGCCAAAACAGGATAAAACAGGATCTTTCTTTTATTTCATGGAGGGAAATAATTATAAGATCAGAAGGGGAGGTTCTTATACCTGCACACCTCAAAAGCTAGAGGGAGAAATCTTACATTATACCCCACTTAAAAAAACGCGAGATGTCCTCATCTCACAAACTAGAGGACAGCTCTTTCCCTTAAGATCCAACTGATTCTGGGGTTCCTTATAGTCTAGTGAACCTAACAAAATCCTGGGATAAAGATCCCTTATATAGAACTCATCATCAGATAACAATTCACTTAGATCATATCATTCAAATTCTTAACATTATAATGGTCCATTAGACCGAAATTTCCATCTGAACAATCCTCCAAGGGGAATTTCAATTATACAGGTTTTTAATTTGTCATCCCTTAACTTGATCGACTGGGTCAAGTGTTAACAGTAGCAATCTGTATCAGCACAATCCACTAATCTCATAGTGATTTTCTGAAGTCATTAACGTCATTCCAGTTACGAACATCATCACAGGGACTTGTCCCATTTATCCTCATTGTGGTTTTGCTCAGCTTATCGCTTTTGACTCGTCCCATTCATCCTCATTGTGGTTTTGCTCAGCTTATCACTTTTCAACCAGAATTCAGGAATCATCATTTTTCAATCAGAATCCAAATCAACTCATCAGTTCTCAACTAGAATTTTAAAATCATATCAACCACATTCGAATTCATCATCTGGATAGCATTTTTGCTTATAATTTCAAGGTCTTAGATTTACTCGTATATTATGCCAGTAAAGAGCTACAGTTAAACGCTCGATATATACGGATAGTCACGATCTTTGGAATTTTAAGGTAAATATTATCATGTCTAGGCCTCAAGCAAGTCAGGGATTCCATACAATTCCGGTACTTCCATTTGAAGACCCAATTACCTATTATGAATCTTCATTCTAAATATCAATTTGTATGAATTTCATCACACAATTACAACCTTTTATTTCTACTTCATAAATTTTTGACATTTCTGGCTTCTCGGTTGATTCACTTTAACCAATTTGCTCTGATACCAGCTGAAAGATCCGTGTCCCCACCACGCAACGAATTTTGGGGGGTGCTAGCAGGCGGAAGTAGCACTTCTTGCATGGAGGGCAGGGTCTCTCACTCGGGGTCTCGCCCACATATATCCGGACAAGAGACTAATCCCTCGGTTCTTCCAAAACCGAACCTGGAAAAAATTTCCCTCGCTTGGAAAGCACGGGCGATTCCACCAGGATATTTTCACTCTAATATAGTTAAGAGCCTTAACTAATTGAACTGATTTGACCGAACCCGTAAGTCCCATAGTCAGATCAAGGAAAAGACTTGTACTTGGATCATAGAGACCAACGCTTTTTTTCTCATTGAGAGGCATAGCCGTTGATTCTTTTCCATAGAATAATTTTTATCCGGGATTTACTTCATCTATCGTACCACCATAATAGAATTGAGTCTCATTTTAGGGATCCATTAGTCCAGCCTACATTCCCGTGGGTTAGCCAACCGCCCAACCACTGTAGTGATGGGATCCAATTAAGAACTTGGTTAGGTTTTGTCTCGGTATACCAGGGAAAAGAGTTCCCAGGCCCCCTAGCTGGATATTCATGCAAACTTAGAACTAGTCACACCACTTACACACCCAATATGAAATTGCCTTTTTCACAGATTCAGCTCTCTTTAAAACAATCTTTTAATGAAACTATAGTATCACTGATCATAAACCTCCAAAATATCCGGTTGAATCCTAATTTCTAATTTTTCCTTCATCGATGTACCTATGGCATCATTGGCAACTAGAACGCTCACCACCTATCCACTCAGGGGCCTTTTCAATAGTTCTTAGCTCATAGTACCTGGCAATATATTCACTTATGAAAATCAAAATGGAATCTCCATTGAAGATCAGCAAGATCAACCAATAGATCTATATAAAAGAGACATGGACTCATCCGTTGAGGACCAGCAAGGTCAATCAACCAGATCCATGCCCGAATTCAAAAAGCAACTCTTACTCCTTATTCCAATATCTTCCCTGACGTACGTGTGGATATCTTCGGTGACCTAGAGCCTGAGCACCGTATGGTCAGCACCCTCTACAATCCTTCGCAGGTCACCTAGCGCTTCACTCATAGGCCGCTTCCTTGGTCCCTCATCCATCGTACCGGAAGCTCACCATTTAAATCAAACCGAGGCTGGTCAAGACCTCGGCTGACCTTGCTATGCGAGACATCCTCCGTTGTTGACTCTTCGTCAGCTGTTGCAACTTTAGCAGATAGGTCTCCATGACCTCATTCATAAGACGATCAAAATGCATCACCAACATTTTTGACGTAAAATAGTCATTTAAAAACAAGTCATAAATACAGTTTCTATAAAACGAACTCTCGTCTTTCCACATTGTTCCACATCAATCCTCATTTATTTCATATGTATTCCATTCTCATTACATCATTTTCATTCACATCACATATTACATCTATCCCAATTTACATCACATCTCATTCACTCACATCCCAATTCACATGACATCACATCTCATTCATTCACATCCCGATTCACATATCATCACATCTATTCACGTCCATCACATTCATTTACATCACATCCATTTACATCACATCACGTCCATCACATTCATTTACATCACATCCATTTACATCACATCTATTTACATCCATCACATTACATTCATTCATTCATATCCATCACATTCATTCATTCTTTCATATCCATCACATTCATTCTCATAACCATCCCATCACATACATTCTATCCACATTATATCACATCACCTCTATCCACATCATATCCCATTCATACACATCTCATCTCATTCATCCACATCTATCCAATCGTTCACATGTATGACTACTCACATCTATCCATATATTCATATCTATTACTTCACATCCACATATTCACATTCTTTCACATACACATCCACATCCATTCTTCACATACACATCCACATCCATTCTTCACATATACATTCACATCCATTCTTCACATACACATTCACATCCATTCTTCACATTCACATCCATTCTTCACATACACATTCACATCCATTTTCATCACATAACATCCACTTATATCCCATATCATTTATTTACATCCTGATTCACATGACATCACATCTCATCCATCCATTCATTCACATCTATCTGATTCACATCACATCTATTCACATCACATCACATCCCATCCATCCATTCATTCACATCAATTTGATTTACATCACATCTCATCACATCTATTCATAGAATTTAAACATAGAATTTAAGAGAATTCTAATTTTGATATAAAGATTCTTTATGCATCTATTTATGCATAAAAATCAACTTTAATTAGAATAACACTTTTGAAATAAAAATAAATCCTTTATGCATCTTTCTATGCATAAAAATCAAATTTAACGAGAATATTACTTTTGAAATAAAAATAAATCCTTTATGCATCTTTCTATGCATAAAAATTAATTTTAATGGGAATAACATTTTTGAAATAAAAATAAATCCTTTATGCATCTTTCTATGCATAAAAATCAATTTTAATGGGAATAACACTTTTGAAATAAAAATAAATCCTTTATGCATCTTTCTATACATAAAAATCAAATTTAATGGGAATAACACTTTTGAAATAAAAATAATTCCTTTATGCATCTTTCTATGCATAAAAATCAAATTTAATAATTAATATCAATGATATCCATGCATATTCATAGGTGAATATGTACATGGAGTAATTAGAATTTTTCTTTTAAATGCAAAAATGGTGGAAATTACTCTTTTGGAATGACATAAAAACAAACTTTCTTTTCCACAAAATTCTAGAAAATTTTGCCATAATCTCCTTTGTATGGCTGACCATTTCGCATTTTTATCATTCTATTTTTAACTTAAATTAACCCAAATTAGATTCATAGAACTCTAATCTACACAATTTTCTAAAATTCAAGAGAGTAAACAATTAGAAGAGTTAAATTAATCCCTTAGTTAATCTTTTCTAGAATTAAGAAAGGCTGGAATGTAAAGAAGAGAAGGGGGTGGTCTTTTCCTCAAAGGCATAGCATTTGAATTTAATTCAATCAACTGTAAAACATGAAAATCAAGAAAACCATAGATTTAAAATTACACAAGTAAGAAAATTAACTTACATAGAGCTTGTAAGCTCTCCTTTGGCTTGAGGGATTGAGGGTTCTACTCTTGTTTGAAGCAAGAGTGGCCACCAATTCACTTTGGAGAGGATTAGGCCAAAAATAATTGAATTATTAAAAAATTCAAAGAGTAACAGTGCATAAACACCATTAAGCTTTTACAAAGGGGGAGGCTTCTATTTATAGGAAAAAGTGAGCCTCTAACCAAGCAAACTAGTTCTAGAATTTTTCAGATAACTTTGGTCAAATTTTGACCATTTTTGGGTCAGTTTAGCTTACTTTTTGGATCTAGTTGAAACACGAGAGAGGAGAGATGAAAATATCTTATTATTTTTTAGTTTAAAACTCCTCCACACATGTGAAATAGGTGCCTCCTTCATGAGGGGAGATCCCCACACTGAGGTATCAAAAATGCATCATTTTAATTTTTAACTAATAAACCTTGTACTAAGTCAACTCTTCATCTTATGTGGGCATTTACTCATTTTTGGGTATTTTTCTTTTATAAATTGGATTTATCTCCTTCCCACACTTGGATTGATCCTATTGGCCCATCGGAACCTTAATTGGACCATAATCTAAAAATTTCTGAAAATCTAGACCTTTAGGCTAAGGCCCTTTATACCTATTTTCAATTAATTCTAATTGCACATTGGAAAGTTCTTTTTGAATTTTTGTTTCAGGGGAAACCATTTTGGACACTAGGAGGATTTTTATATCCAAAAATATCTCAATTTTAGATTATCTCTCTCTAGACCAAAACAGGGTAAAACAGGATCTTTCTTTTATTTCAGAGAGGGCAATAATTATAAGATCAGAAGGGGAGGTTCTTACACCTGCACACCTCAAAAGCTGGAGGGAGGAATCTTACAATAAATATGGGTGTATGAAATTTGATTATTGGCAATGATATTATGGAGTTTGTGCCTTAACCATTGTGTCATTGATTAACCTTTATCTTAATCTCATATTAGCATTTTCTTAGTCTTTTCATTATGGGCTTAATCACTTGCTATGATACACCATAGCCATGCTTAGATCCATGAGTTTCTAACAGTTATAGGTCTCCCATAAGAGAACTAATCATAAGAGTTTGTTTAGGAAGGAGTTTAATCATGCATTCCTTTCTAGAAAACCTAGCTTAAAAGCCATGTTTACCACCATCAATGTGACATGTGTCAAGAGATGAGACCACATACTCAATGAAAAACTTGATAGAGAGACCATCCCACCTTGGGGATTTATCTGTCCCCAACTTATTTAAGGCCATAAGGCATTCATCATGTTCAATGGGCCTTTCTACTCAAGTGATGAAACCACATACTCAATGAAAAACTCAACAGAGAGACCATCCCACTAAGGGGATTTATCTCTCCCCAACTTCTTTAAGGCCATAAGGCATTCATCATGTTCAATGGGCCTTTCTACTCAAGTATCTTGATCGGGTGATACCTTCCTCTGCATAAAGCTAAGAAGCGAGTAATCAAAAAACCTCTTACGAGAGTGATCTTATTTTTCACTTAAATTTTTACCTAATAATTCTAACCAATTTATATAGTAAGGATCTCTCTAATGATCCCACCATTCTTATACTTGACCTGTCCAATGATATCCTCAATTCTCTTATCTTAAGGGACTTGAAAAAATACTTTGAAGTAGACTTGGAGTCTTTAAAGGATTCCTAGCCACCAAAATCCTACTAGATTGGGCCCTCTAAGTTTCAAAGTTGAGCTTAGCACGAGTTATAAAGATGCCAATCATACTTGTTGACTGAATGAAGCTATCTATCTTTACTAGCATGTCTCCCCTAGAGGTCCTCCATGTTCTTCTGATGATCCCTTTTTTCAACAGCCCTTTGCTTTCCCGCATCCTTGATGACTCCTTGCATCTCCATAGTTTTCCTACATTCTTGATCGCTCCTTGCATATCTCTTTAGCAAATTTTGACTAGTCAAACTGAGGATCAATGCCCCTATTCTCTAGATCAGCAAAAAATATTTAAGGGATAATTAAATTTAAAAAGGTGCTTTAGCATAAAATTGTTAATCATTAGATTTCTTTGGGAAACTTGAAAGAGACATTACCCACCAAACAACATCATCCTAGCTCCAACTCCAAAGAAAGTAGTCAAATAGGGTAGCCACCACCCACCTTGGGTGTTTGAGAAATTCAACTAGCTTTGGCTATAACATATACGCTATTAAGTCCAAAATAATTATTTTTGGCTTGGAAGAGATGTGAGATTCCTAGCTATCATTACATTAGGGCTAGGAGACAATATTCATATGTGCAACATAAAAAAAATTCAAAAGGAGCATGGGATGAAGTAGAAAAATTGTATGGTGCGCCGACCAAAAGAACTCAAAAATTAGTTTAAAATTTTAATTTTTGGATTGTACATAAAAGAATGTGAGTCACTTCGAGGTCACTTAAATAACTTGCATGTGTTAAAGCTCTAGTGGAGGAGGAGCAATCCTTCTTAAGAGCTTGACCTTGGAACATCTAGCCCATTGGCTACCTTAAAAAATATACATGACCCTACTTTAAGCAGCCTTGATTGAAGAAAAAATACTCAAAGCCAAAGAGGGTAGACCTTCATCACGTGAGGAGAAAGCATTCTTCACTAAAGTACTAAGAGCCAAAGTAAAGTGCAGCTTTTGTGGAAACTAGGCCACATGGAGAAAGAGTATTAACACAAAAAAAGACTAAGAGATAAAGTAAAGTGGAACTTTTGTGGCAAACTAGGCCACATGGGGAAAGATTATTAGCACACAAAAAAAAAGACTCAAGCCTACACTCCATCAAACATAATGATCAAAGAAAGAGAAGAACCAATGGAAGGGGCTTATCGAGATGGAGACCGATCATTGGAATAACTCTTTAAATTATGGAAGAGGGAACTACTCTCACCTTGTGTTTAAACCCACTCATTGTATTGTATACCTACCCTTCTATATAACTTCAAGCCCTTAAAGTCCACTCTAACAAATGACTAAGAGTGTAAATCTAGTGTATGTATGATGCTAGGAGTTCATCACTTGAGGGGGAGTTTTAAAAATAGAAAATGATATTGGATGAACATTAGGAGCAAGGGGAGTGTTGTGTGACCCTAAAAAAATGAAGTAGCAAATGTACTAGTCATATAACTAAGGTTCAAGGGCCCAAAAGAGGTGCAAATGTAAAGAAGAATGTGCATTGTACGTGCCTAAATGAAGGAGCCTCAAAAAATGTGAAGAAGAATGTGGATTGTCCAGCCTCCTAAAGGTGACCAAATGAAGGCGTCTAGATGTGTGTGAGAAGTGCCCAAAGGAAGGCACCTAGAATTAGGTGAGGAGAGGCCAAGTGGGTGTTCACTTCAAGGGAGATGGTCCTCAAATCTAGGTAAGATTAGGGGACATCTTAATCAAGTTTATGGGTGCTCACTTCAAGGGAGACGGGCCTCAAATCTAGGTAAGATTAGGGGATGGCTTAATCAAGTTTATGAGTCACAATTATTGGCTAATGGAGATGTACTCAAGGCTATATAAAAGCCTCCGTGATGTTAATCCATTTCTACACATTCTAATCCTCTCTAGTCATAAATTCAAGTTACTGCCTCCCATGAATTATCTATATTGTGGTAGGACTCAATGTACTATAGGGTAAGAGGGAGATCCACACCCTATGGTGATTGATTCCATGAGGCCGACCTTGTCAAGGTAAGGGGTTACTTTGAGTAGTTGGAAAATGGCATGATACTCTGTTGATAAATAGATGACCCCTTGGAGGTTTACGAGGGGGTTAAAACTTATTTGTGCATGAATGAGGGTTCCTCAGACTTTGTGGAGTGTGTCAAGGTCTCAGGAGCAAGAATCGTCCCTAACGGTGTCATTTTGGCATGATACTCTGTTGATAAATAGATGACCCCTTGGAGGTTTACGAGGGGGTTAAAACTTATTTGTGCATGAATGAGGGTTCCTCAGACTTTGTGGAGTGTGTCAAGGTCTCAGGAGCAAGAATCGTCCCTAACGGTGTCATTTTGGCAAATGAATCAAGAATATCTAGAGGTCGCTTTCTAGGCCCCCTACATAATGGTGATGATGAGGACGTGGCTCCATGGTTTCTATGTGAATGTTCCTAGTGCAAGGGACTAAATCCTTGGTTTGAGTATGTGCATAATCATTGTGTGTGAGAAGTGCCAGGTTAGTGCCGAGTCATTTGCAAAATGTCTTTTGTGGGTTGATTAGGTTCAAAATAGGTTTCTAGACTTGTTGGATGGAAGCTCTTGGACTTTCAAGGTGCACTATTAGACTATCTAGGCAAGAAAACCCAACTATACCAAATCTACCCTCTGTGAGGAGTGCTCTACCCACTTAATGGTGGCGAGCCAAAATAAGCGGTAAAAGGAGGGTTGAGACGATTTTTACCTTACTCGAGAGAAGAAGGTTGAGAAATTGGGTGCGCAAGGGTGTCTCTATCTTTAGCTAGCTACCATATAGTAGCACTTTAGCTTGCTACCATTGAACTTAACCCCATCCATGGTCTCTATCTTTAACTGCACAGCTTGAGTAGCAATTTTTCTGACTTAGTAGGGACCTTGGCCTTTGTACTTAGAGATTTCGTTTGGTGTTCTGACACTATACATCAAAACCATTTCTCTTGTGCCGTATTTTTTCAACCATGAATCCATAAGTGGAGTTCAATCTTTGCTTTCCCAATTGGTTTTTTTTTCTTTGGGAAGAACGGGTTTAGTTGGGAGATTGGTTACTTTCTCTGCAAGGGAAGTAGCTTTGAAACTCTTGCTAAATAACTTTCAATGGGCACAAAGTTATTGTCCTTGATAACTAGTCGTGCATTAAGTTTTCACGTTCTCTTTAAGGTCTTGTTATTTTGGATCTCTAGTTCTATTTCCTACAACCTTTAGGGCTTGCGCCTCGGGCTCTTTTGCCTACTTACTTCAAAGTTAAAGCTTGAGCTTTTCTACTTATCGGTAGCTTTGGATGTTCCCTTTCTTGCTACCCTCATCTTGGATTGGAGATTTTTGATGGCAATAAGGGAGACTGTATGAATAATTCCTCCTTGTATACTCAATAAAATAAGGTTCATGGAAGTGCAGTGAGTGGCAGATGCTTCCGCGGGGGCAATTTGTCACTTTGCTAGAATAATCCTTGTTATTATTCTAGCAAAGTGACACATGCCGCTGTAAGGAATTAAGTTGGATTTTGGCACAAGATTCAAAGTGCTTGGAGAACTCGAGGGATTTGGTGAAGGGTATTTGTGAGGACACTCGGCAATACAGTGTGGGCCTTTTCATCAAAAGCATTACCTATGTACCGTATTGTTGACGTCTCTCGCTCTTTGTTGCACCATGGCTTCAAACAGAGGCATAGTCTATGGGTCAAGCCTATTCATGAGACATCCATAGAGATTGTATTAGTGTTTCTCGTAATCGATATTATTATTCATAAGATTTATAGCTCTCATGTTCCTAGGTCTTTACCTTAGCAAGCAAAGTCACTGAGTACTATTGTACTCATGTACGGTTCTTGGAGGAATCAGTAAAGTTTTTTTTTTTAAAGTGGATATAGTAACTATTGTGGTCTATACATACCTCTTGGTAAGGGTTTTTGATAGGTAGGCATTGGAGCTTATGCCTATTGAGGAGTGAGGTGGGGCTGGCAAGGCCAATGGTTAGCTTGGCAGCATAAAGAGCATTTGTCATGTCAGAGTTCACCCTACTAGGTTTCCTTGGTACCAACAATGAGCCATGAGCATATTTTTATTATCATCTAGGCCTCAACATGTGTAGATTATTAGTTAAAGCAATGTAATATTGCATGGTTTCTCCCTCCTATTGCTTGAGGTTATAGATTTGTATGATTGGGCTCCATCTCACTCCACCACCACTAGGTGAAAATCCCATCATAAAGGTGTGTCTCAAGACCTTACACAGGTGTTTTGCCTTTAAGACAAAGGCCGAATGAAAAAACTTGGTAGGATTAGAGACCTAAACCACTCACTTGCTTTGCCTTTAAGATAAAATTTGAATGAACAAATCTTTGTGGGATTATCAATCCTTCCCATGGCCTTGCAAATTTGATCAACTTTCTCGAGGTACTGTGAATGGGATCTCGAGTTTCATCAAATTTGGGCATCATCCTTGAGATGTGTACTACCTTTGTTTTGCCAAAATCTCGCCAAAATTTGAGCCTCTAGGTTCTATGTTTATAGCAATCCTCTTTCCCATTTCAAATGCCATCCTAATCATGTCTTCTATGTATTCACATGGCGGTGTCATGCAAATGAGTGGTTGCACAAAACTCTCTACTTCTTCACCTTTAGAATTTCTTGCCCCACTAGTTTGTCTTTGAGGATATATTCTTGCTCGCGCTACATGGTAGCTAAGGATATATTATGCATAGGCCCTTGTAGTTCCCTTTGGTTTGGGGTAGTCTCTAACATTGGCTCTTTACCCTTCCCTAAGTTCCATATTGCCTGTCCCAAACGGAGAAGAATTGGAACTTGTTTTTGTGGTGAAGAAACTTATGTAATGAGCTCCTTGAGATGGAGGGACTTTTTATTGCAATGTGTGCGTTTGTTGTTGGGTCTTTTAAGGAACACCTGTCCCTAACTGCTACACTAAAAGACACATGTTATAGAGCTATGGTTATTGCATTGCTTGGTTATGGTCAGCTTGGGATAAACCTAGCTCAAGATTGACACCAAGAAGCATTGTGGCATCCCGACAACTTCCAAAGGGAGCATACCTTGAGGTTCCTAATCTTGCTTCCACTCCTTCACTAGGGCTTTGCCCAGAAATAGGGTGTTTTAATACCCATTTCATAAAGTTTACAGCTCATGTTTGTGTTTAGTTGGCTCATTTCTTCCCAAATATCCTCACTTTAAGGTGGATCCAAAGGAGTTTTACCTTCAGAACACAAGATTGTTCTGTTGAGTGATATTGGGACTGAAGGTTGGGTGGGTTTGAGGACGTGTGTGGTTTGATGCTATAGGCGACTGTATTGTCATTTTCAACAATTAGTCCCAGATTGAGTTCACATGAAGTTCAACATCAAAGGAGTCTAGTGCACCTAAAGTAGGTCAAAAACTAATTTTAGACATGCATGTTTTGCTCAAGCTGCAAAGAATAAAATTTTCTTTTTAAGTTTGATTTTTCTTTTTTTGCTAGGCTCACGTCTCTAGGTTATCTCACCTCTAAGCTCACATATGCAGGTTTATGTCTATAGGTTCATGTCTTTAGGTTATCTCACCTCTAAGCTCACATATGCAGGTTTATGTCTATAGGCTCATGTATGTAGATTCACATCTGTAGGCTCATGTATATATGTTCTCACATATGTAGGCTGAGGGCTCATGTCAGTAGGCTCATGTCTATTTTTGAATGAACTAGGCTCACAAATTTTATTTTTATGAAATAGGCCTCTACCTATGGCACATGCTTTTATGACAATCGGTGTGTAATAGTTGTACTTTAATGCTCCAATAATTATAAAGGACAAGATTTTTCCTTGGAATTTGTAGCTTAGAACAAATTGTATGGCATGAAAATCCTTTAAGGACATGAGAAGGTATGTCATTACAAGTCTTCAATAATTGGTTGATACAATATTAGGTATACCCACCTCAAGACTCGCGCTCTAGACTCACGGGTCACATGTCCATGCCCACGGCTCACGTTTCTAGGCTCACATGTATTGACTCACGTTTCTAGGCTCACATGTATCGACTCACGTTCATGTTTGACTCATGTTTTTTTTTGCGAGACTATGGGCTTGTGTTTCCCAACCCCTAGACTAAGGAGACTAAGTTTCCTTTGGAAGATTCTAATGAAAACCTAGACAAATCTTCCCTCTTTTAGTGTCCAATAATCTGAGAGGGAGATATGGTGGCTTGGGACGTTTGAAGTACCGAAGCAGACACATGAAGTGCTAGCTTGGATGTTTGATAGGATAACCTAGATTACCAATGTCATCAAAGCATAGATTCAAGGAGAAAAATTAGAAGTGGAGGCTAAGGGCACTTATACAGTAAATTGGCATTTAGGAGGTGATATTTTAATATACACCTCCCCTTTTTTTTTAATGAGTTATGTGTGGAGTCGTTTCCTTAAAGTTTTTTTAAATTCTTGAATATTTTCCCTCCCTCCCCACTAATTGCCTCCCCACTCCCTTTAATAGTTTGGATGATTGTTTGTGGCTCTCTCTCTCTCTCTCTCTCTCTCTCTCTCTCTCTCTCTCTCTCTCTCTCTCTCTCTCTCTCTCTCTCTCTCTCTCTCTCTCTCTCTCTCTCTCGCAATAATATGGAGTGCAAAAGAGGCGGATTTGTAGAGAATAGAAAGTTTTTTGAGGAAGGTATCATGGACT
Source organism: Cibotium barometz (assembly GCF_041138505.1). Lineage (NCBI taxonomy): Eukaryota > Viridiplantae > Streptophyta > Polypodiopsida > Cyatheales > Cibotiaceae > Cibotium > Cibotium barometz. The sequence goes on from NC_141104.1 coordinate 28,047,712, forward strand.
TGTGTTTCTTCATCTTTGAACAAATTTGTCTAAATTATTTGTTATAATGAATGTTCTATTTTTATTGGAAGGTACGCAAATGAGAATGCACACATTACATGTTCACTTTTTATTAGAAGGTATGTAAATGGGAATGCACAACATAAGAGTTCCACTTACTGGGGGGGAGGGGATTAAAACTCTCTTGCTTTGACTATTTTGTCTGAGCAAGGGCATATTAGTCTTGGAGGAGGTACTTTTTGCACTTATTAATCTTTACAATGTGATTTTTCATTGAGATGGAATTTAAAGTCCCCCTCTTCTTTACACGTTTACAGTCCTCCTAGGGTAGTAGGAGAAATCCAAGGCCTATGAGCCTACATAATCATGCTATTATCAGGTGCAATATAAAGCTAAAAAGAAGAAAGAACGATGGGGCACGAGACAAGCATAAGAGGGAGGCTGAAAGCATGAATGCTTTTGGCAATGAAGTCACAAAATAGAGGATTTGATGAAACGATGAATTTTTTTGTGCCAAGATAGCATGCATGGGGAAGAAGGTCAAGCGTGACATTTTCAACTTGATCAACATTTAACATCCATTAGTGTAAGGATTTAAAGAGAAAACATCATAAGAGGATGCTAAAGTTCAAGTAGCCCTCATAGACAATGTTTGTAAACACGTTGAGTAAAGTCAAGCAGCCCACTAAACAAGCACGAGTTATTTTTTAGGCAAAGCACATTGTCAATGTTGATGAACTCAACTCAAGACATGCATGTTTCAAAAGTCTCAAGTGTATTTCAAGTTAATAAGTGCACCCTATACTTGGCATGGTCACGAGAACATGCTCAACTTAACGATGGAAATGAATTGTTTTCATTGGCTACGTGCTGGAAGCACCAATGTTTTAGCTAAATCACCCACAGAAATAAAGAAAAAGGTATACTCTTTTTGGGAAACAGATACACATGTCTCCCAACAAGAAGGATATTTGTCAAATGAGAGTTGGAATAAAGAGCTACATCAAGCACCCAATGCGTCTTCTTGATGAGTCTGAGGTATGACCTCAAAATTTAGTGCTAATTAGTGTAAGACCTATATTACCAATGTTAATTACCAGTACATTAGGGGGCATTTGAGCATAAAAAGGGCCCTCTATGATCCCTAATTTTAAGGAATTAAGACTAATTTTATTGAGGGTTAAGGAGACAAAGCTCATAAATGACGCCTACCTTTGGGCCTAAAAGTAGGGGATCTCTCTAAATCTTGAACTAGGATTCTCTCTAGGATTCTCTTTCTAGCTATTAAAACCCCCTACTAAGATCACTGATACCCACACTTTCATTCTTATTTACTCTATTGCTAAAAGATACACTCCGCAAACAAGGCATCACAAGGAATATTTTTCTTGTCCCCAAAAAGATAAGATTAGCAAAGAGGACACGCAATGATGATGTGCAACGCAAAATTGGAGAGTACTATTGCATCAATGATACATTAACCCATTAGAGCTTGGGGAAAAAAATGAAGAACAAATGGTAAGATTATGTATCCCCTACAATGAGTTCAACAACATATTTGTTGATCTACAACGTCTTCAGAGAGCTATGATCTTATTCTATGGACTGCATAAACAATGTAAGCTATGATCTTATTATCTAGGTTTTCATTAGAATAAGATCAAACAACGTCTTCAGAGAGAGATATGGTGGCTTGGGGCATTTGAAGTACCGAAGGAGACACATGAAGTTCTATCTTGGATGTTTGATAGATACCATGGATTACCAATGTCATTAAAGCACAGATTCAAGGGAAAAAATTAGAAGTGGAGGGTAAGGGCACTTATTCAATAGACTGGCATTTAGGAGGTGACTTGAAGACAATAAAGTGCCTTCTTGGGTGTCCACAAGGTGCTAACACCCAAATCCTTGTCCATGGTACATGAGAATGGTGTGAGAAAAGAAACAGAAGGCAGGAAGGAAGAGGAAGCTAGAGAATCAAGATGATGAGAATGACACAGTGGATGATAATGTTGGTAATTGGATTGGTGGTGTCTTGTTTGCTAACATGCTAGTTGAGCCAAACAGGCATTTGATAGACCCCGAATAATTCCATTCAAACTCAAGAATGTCCACTTTTGTACTTTGCATGCATTCATGCATGTGTTTGATCGTCTACTCAAGTGTCGCGTTGATTATGCATTTACTATGAAAGGCAAGGAAAGACAACATAAAGCTCTTCAAAAAGTAGAGGAACTACTGAACTCAATTGGATGCCATGGCGGCAATGTGCAGATTATTGTTAACAAGAAGACCTTTGGCATTAATCATGAAGTGGCTCAATAGGTGTCAATGAGTGGATATAAGGCAATACATTTTCTAGAGAGGCCAGAAAAAGTAAAGAACTCAAAGTCTTGGGACTTATGGAAGGATTTGAGTAAATGCACAACATTTGACTGCACCAATCTAAGCCTTGTAGTTCTACGTGAGAAAGTTTGGTCAAACTTCAATAAGATGGTTAAATTAATGAGCAAAAGCAGGACGACTGTAGAGGAGCGCCAAAAATTTCAATAAGAGCTTCAAAATTTTACAAAAGCCATGTTCGATACATGGGGTGATACCAACATTACGCATTACATGGTAAACGAGTTTCTTTCTACTCATCAATTTGAAATGATTATAAGGTATAAAGTGTAGCTTCTGAATTGGTCGTGTTTTCTTTTGCAGCACATTTTGTATGCACATGGTGCATACTTCATGAATGAATATGGTTCTCTTGACATGTGGAGCACCCAAGGAATGGAAAAATCTCACTACTTTACCGAGCTAGAGGAGTATATTTCAAAAACACCCAACATGGAGGAGGAAAGACTCGTACAAATTACCTCAAAGAAATGTTCAATTGATTCTACAAATATACTTTTGAGCAAAAACTATCAATGGAAAAGGCTCGTACGAGTGATTTAGCAAAGGTAGTACGAAATCAAGCCAAAATGAGGAGATCACTGAAGTGGAAAGCTGGAACAGGACCAACACGTCACACGCGGCATGGAGATCATCAAGAAGACGAGAAGGAAGAATTTGGATTTAGTGTAACAAAATTTTGTATGCAAAATTTATAACATTTTGAAGTGTTGTAAACATTTTTACTTAATATAGACTTGTAATTAAAACTTATTCGTATCATTTCACTACATAAAAGATATAACAAAATATTTACAATGACAAGATAATTAACTGCTCTTCAGTCTCTTCTATACTTGCTCTTCCTCTTCACGCATTTTTCCTCTATAACACAAAAACTTCTTGCGACTATAACCCTTCAGTGCATTTACATCTTCTAGTCCAGCACCTAGAGCATAGCTAGCATAACAGAGGAAGTATTCAGTTCTGGAAGGCCAAAATCATGTACCGTATCCAAAGATATGAATAGTAGCACACTTATCTATCAGCATGACCTTATGTGTATTGTAAGGGATAAAGGAATAGCCCGTATATCTAGATAGTGCCTTGAAAGTGAGGAGTGGAATTTCAACATCACTAGAATATTTGTTGTGTGGTAGACAATAAATATTTCTTTGTCAATAGATGGGATGTAGTGTGCAAGAGTAGCATCTTGGCCAACTCTTGCATGGGCAGCACCTCCACGTCCAAGGAAACCATCGGCATCATCAAGCTCAATCTGCAATAAACAAAGAATAAGCTTTCACATAAATTCAGTTAATACCAAAACATAAATTCACTCAAGAACGATAAATTACCTTTTGGTTCTCATCCTCTTCCAACTTCGATGCATCCCAAAGGTTGATGGAGCCTTCTTCATTTCCTTGATCAAGGGTGGGCAAGGGCTCTCTTCCTATTTTAGTAATTCCTAACTCCTCTTAAAGATTTTGAAATTCTAGCTCTGTGGGAAGAGAAGATTTAGTTTCCTTGGCATTTTCAAAGCACAATGACATGGATCTAGGGGCTTCAATGAAGGTCTCTGTCACTTCAGTGTCCAATTTCAGAAACTCCTCTTTATGTTCATTTTTTACATCCAGTAAACCCCTGGCAGCTTCACAACCATCTACTATAATTGCAAACTATAATTGCAAGGCAATAATCCTCCCTTAAATTATAAAGCTTTTGTATGTGGGAGAGAAGAATAAAATTCTTGCCCCATGAATAAGAAAGGAGGGCAGCCCAGGGAGGATGAAGTTTGATTTCAAGTCTTCTCCATACACAGATGATCCCTCATCAATAACATTGGATGCCTTAAAATTTGCCACATCAAAACCTGTGCTTAGAAGCTTCTCCTCATCACCAGAAAAACTAGGTCCATAACTTCATCATCAGATTCAATCTCTATGACAAATGAAGCTTGTGCAACCTTTTGACCCTTTTGAACTTCCAATTCATCCTTTGTGTAGTCCTCTTTGTCTGCATGAAGAAAAAGATAAGCTACAAATCTAAAGTAGTACTCAAGAACTTTGCACTTTTTCTTGTGAAGAGGGCAGTGTTCAAGACATATCTTTATCCTCTTATCTTTTGAATAGGCATCCCACCTACCTGACATACCTACCTGACATACCTACCTGACATGCTCTTCTTTTCAGATGAGGATAGGGCATCCCACCTACCTGACATACCTACCTGACATGCTCTTCTTTTCAGATGAGGATAGGGCAAAGCTAGACATGTGAACATATTGTGATGATCCCTCATTTATAATATCTGTACTAACAAATTTACTATATGCCTCCCACTCTTTCTCTAACATGGAGCTTGCCATGTCCTTAACTATTTGTTCTTAATTAAAGGGCACATTAAATATAGGCCCAACATCTGGAAGACGCTCATCGCGCCCAGCTCTCCTTAATAAATCAAATAGGTTCTCATTGGCACTAGGCTCATCTTTTACCTCTTTCCAATCATGCATTTTGCACTGTGGACCGTGTCCTCCCTCGAAAGCGACCTCCTCCCACAGCGCGAGTAGACACATCCAGCAAGCTCCAAAACCTTCTATCGCACCGTGAGCGGCTAGCCTCTCACCTTCAACACCTTCTTGCCCTCCTCCCACGGCGCGAGTAGACACATCCGGCATGATTTGATCTCTCCTATTGCACCGTGGTTTCCTCGCAGTATGGCTCGTACAAAGCAGACTGTGAGGATGGTTTAGCCAGATCCCTCTCTTTCTAAAGATTCAATGCTAGAGCAAGAGCCAGAGAAGGAGCCAGAGACTTCAAAGCAACCATTAGAGAAGAAACAAGTAAAGGGCAGAACCAATTTATCCAAGGCAAGAACTTTCCTCCAAAGACAAAAGAAATTGTTTGCTAAGATTAGGCAAGCACAGGAGGCTACACATCTACTCATCCCTAGGGCACCATTCCTTTTGTAAGATTAGTTAGTGACAAAATCAAAGAGCAAAGACATTATAGATGACAAAGCAGTGCACTAGCATGTCTTCAAGAATCTTGTGAAGACTTTCTTATAGATGTCATGAATGATAGCTTCATATGTGCTGCCCATGCATGCAAGAAGAGTCACTTTGATGGATAGGAAGATGATATTAAAGTTGAAGAAGTTACTTCCCCTCTTAAGAAGAAAAAGAAAAGAAAGTTGGTTAAGAAATCTAGGCTAGATGATAAGAGTTTTGAGGAGGAGGAGGAAGAGGAGGTGAAGGAAAAGGAGAAGGAGGAGGAGGAGGAAGAGGAAGAGTTCTGAGGAGGAGGAGGAGGAAGAGGAGGTGAAGGAAAAGGAGAAGGAGGAGGTGATTGAAAAGGTCTCACATGTGTGTGATAGCTTAGAGACCCTTGTGCAGTTGGAGAAGGCCAATACTCCAGAGACTTGCCGAAGTACCAGGGCAGCATGACAGTGTTGTTTTCTTGTGTATAAGGTATTACATTTTACATATGTATATTTTCTTATATGTTTATTTTCTCGTATGTTAATATTTTCTCATATTTTGTTCATTCCTTCATAAAATCTTGTAGGGCACTTATAAAGGAATCGCTTCCAAACAACGAAATATTTATTTGTGATCCCTTTAGTGTTGCTTGCATTGATTGATATGAAGAAGAAGACTTCTGAGCTGGCATCCTGTTTCAGGCCAATGAGAAATAAGAACATTTGTTTTGTTGTTTTGCCATAATGATTCCTTTGTGTTTTGCAAATATTTGACATACAATATGTAGAGAGGTTCGTCTCTAACTGATGATTCCTTTGTGTTTTGCCATATGTAGAGAGGTTCGTCTCTAACTAATGATTCCTTTGTGTTTTGCAAATATTTAACATACAATATTTGCTTTCTTATATCTTTTTCTTTTTTCCAGTGGGCATTGGAGTGCTTGTGTCATTAATCTTTTGAGAAAGGCTGTTATTTTCATGAACAGTCTAATTGGCATGCATGGGCACATTAAATTGTAAGTTCTCCTTAATAACTTGAATATTGAGCTTTATTCTCTATTTTTCCTTATATTCAAATTGTAAGTAGTTCTCCTTGATAACTTGAATATTGAGCTTTATTCTTTATTTTTCTTTATATTCAAATTTGGTTTTTAATAGGGCATGTAAGAGAGCTATTTCAGCTACTAAAGATAAATATCCAAATTATAAAAAGGAGGTAAACTATAAGTTTTTGAATCAGCCAGTGGCTTTACAAAAAGATTATACCTCATGTGGATGGCATGTTATATTGCCAATGTGTGGAAATATCTTTTATCTAAATATACCGAGATTGATAGCAATGTAGGTTAAATTAAAAACCGACTATTTTTGCAGTAAAGTTATACTTAATTTTTGAACTTATTTTCTATAGTTCTTGGTTCTTAAATCTGAAAAGTTTTTTTAATTTGATAGACTCTTGGATCTCACGAGTTTTGGATGTGGAGTGTTCGTGCAAGAGCTATCAATATAGTTTTGAATAATTCAATTACTCCAAATGATCCAGATTCTCCACCACCCCCAAGGCAAGCATCTCCATCCAAGAAGAAGAAGAAAATGCCTTTACATTCACCCTATAAAGCATTTTATGTTTAAGCAAGGAACTGTACAAAAAGAAACCAAGGGTGCTCCTCAACAAGGCACACATAAAGAAACCAAAGGTAGTAAAACAGGAAATACCTCAAAGAAAAGTGGTCCTCAAGTAGGTGCCAAGAAGGGTGTTGGCAAGAAAGCTAAGAAGGAACTCAAGTTCAAGTTTACAAAGGATGCCACAAAACCAGAGAAGACAAAGGGGGACATGGAGACAAAGGAGGCTATAAAACCAGAGAAGACAAAGGGGGACATGGAGACAAAACCAAAGGAGATGGAGACAAAATAGAAAGCTTAATTCTCCTCCCTATTTATCATTGTAAATACTTGTAAATTTTTTTCTAATTTTATAATCTTGCATGTAAATTCTCTTCTCATGTTATGATGTTTTTTACTCAAAACACATTTGTACTTGAGTTTGTAATGGTTTTGAGATATTGTGCCATAATTGTCATCTCGTGACTTGAGTACATCTCTAAAAGGAAAATGTTAGAACTCTTAAAGGGATTCATAAAAAGAGGTCTGAATATTGTAATTCTAAAAGAACAACCTAAAAATTTACAAAGACACAGCAATTACAAGACAAAACTTTTCATTGATGAATTACATACATAAATTTACAAAATCCAAAGAGTAAATAGACTTCATAAAAAACTCCAAAGTTTTCTTATTAAGTCATGCATATACAATCATATTCCCAATCAGTCTCTACCAAGGTCTTCGACTCCATTCGCATTCGAATCTTTCTATTCTTCACCTTGAACTATACCCCACTTATATCTTCACTTCCCATGATATTGAGGTGCTCTCTAATATTTAGTAGGCTCTAATGCCTACTTGCACTTACAATTTCCACCACACCATTGGGCAACCTAACGCATATGTCAAGAGGCAAAACAACTTGTCCATCTACTTGCAATGGGACCCAACTACTATTTTTCTTCATCCACCGTTCATAATAAAATCGAATGTATAAGGTAGCATGAGCTTTAAGATACCGAAATGTAACACTGGACTCTACTATTTTGCACTTGAATGTATCATCCTTATGATGCCCCTCTACAATGTCCCACTGCTCTCCAAGCAAGGCAACCATGTCATCACCTAGTACTTTCTTGCACACAAACATGGTAAGTGTTTGTGAGAAAGTAAATTGATTGAACATCTTAACAAAAAGATGAATTGGATATACCCAACTGAGACCCACAGATCGAGATGGGTTTGTAAACTTCAAAGATTCTTGTATGTCACAAAGTATCTTTAATTTCATAACCATAACCGTCCACCCAAGCATCAGGAGTTGGCCATTTAACAGAAGAGAGGAGAGGAGATGTGATGATCTCTACCTTACCAAACCCACCATCATGCATTGGCACCACATAGGAGTGCCGGTAAAAGAAGATCTTTTCCTTAAGAAGGTCTGCGCTGGTTTTACAAGAAAATAATACCTCACCAATGTCTACATGGAGTGTTTGAAATGTTCCGGTAAGGCTTCGTAATGGTTGCTGCTCTATTAAGTTGGAAGGAAAAATATCTACAACCCAAAAATAAGATCATTAAACATGAAAGATGTAGCTATCGTAATATCACAAGCCTCCTTCATTCCCTATGATACTTACAATTGCATGTGAATCGAGTTTGTTTACGAAGATGTATGTCTCTTGCCGTGTACACATGTAAAATGGCCACCAAGTCTCCATTGCTCAATTTTTTGAATCCCTCTAAATGACCCTTCTAATGAAGCTCCATCACATCTCGTCGTCGAACTCGGTGCGGACCAATATAGCAGTAGGTTGCAGCAGGAAAACCCAAGCACCCTTGCGAAATGCCTCTCTCACCCAAGCACCATCATCGTCCCTCTATTGTACAGTGAGATCTCCTCAATCTCATCTTTTGGCCTTCTTCGTGGTGCAGCCATATCAATTGTGAGGCTATAGTAGTAAGATTAGGGTTGGGCAAATGAGATAGAGAAAGAAAACACGAAGATGCTATGCAGATTAGGGTTTTGGGCTTGATGGTTTCATTAGGGTTGGGCAAATGAGATAGAGATGGAAGAGGAAGGGAGGAAGAGTTTAATTTAGACGTTCAAGAGGGAAAGCAGACTTGAAAATGAAATTTTTGACTACAATGAAATTTGAGATGGGTTTTTGGGGGGAAAAGTGAGTTTTGGGAGAATCTTAAAAATTTCAAAATTTTAAGGATTTTTTGCCCCACGAAAATGGTGGGACTATACCTACCCTAAATCCCCTACTTTTTTAGGAGGGACAAGTGTAATTATTAGTACTGAAAGCCTAGTCCCCTCCCTACATCCTAGTCTCCCTCCTTATATTCAAAGGAGACCAAATGTGCACAATCCTCTATTCCTATTGGTCCATTGTTGTGCTAATTACTTTCATTAGCAAAAGGCCCAAAATATGTTCAAATGCCCCCTAATGATAAGACCTATATTTTACGAGTGCTAACTAGCATAAGACCTATATTTTACGAGTGCTAACTAGCATAAGACCTATAGCCTTGAGTGAACTTGTAGCACCTATAGCTTTGAATGCTAACTACAGCTTTGAGTGCTAACTAGCACTTACAGCTCTATGAGTGCTAACTAGCACATGTAGCTTTGAGTGCTACCTAGCATAAGACCTACAACTTTTGAGTGCACTTGTAGCACCTATAGCTTTGAGTGCTACCTAGCATAAGACCTACAACTTTTGAGTGCACTTGTAGCACCTATAGCTTTGAATGATAGCTACAGCTTTGAGTGCTAACTAGCACTTAGCACTTATTACAATTATGAGTGCTAACTAGCACATGTATCTTTGAGTGCGAACTAGCACCTGTAGCTTTGAGTCCTAAAACTAGCATGTGTAGCTTTAAGTGCTAACTATCACCTACACCTATGAGTGCTAACTAGCACATGTATCTTTGAGTGGGTGCTAACTAGCACCACCTACAGCTCTGAGTTATAACTAGCACATGCAACACTGTGAGTGCTAACTAGTACATGCAACACCAAGAGGTAACTAACACCTACAATTTTGAGTGTTAACTAGCAATTAAAGCTTTGAGTGCTAATAGAACCTGTAGCCTTGAGCTACTAGTTAGCATCTGGAGCTAACTAGTAGCTCTTCATGCTAGCTAACACCTAGATCTTTGAATGCTAACTAGAACCTATAGCCTTGAGTGATACCTAGCACTTATACAGCTTTGATACTAACTAGCACCTGTAGCCTTGAGTGCTAACTAGCAGCTCTTAATGCTAACTAGCTACTCTTGCTGCAAACTAGCACCTCTTAATGCTAACTAGCTACTCTTGCTGCAAACTAGCACCTCTTAGTGTTGTAACTAGCACTAAGAGGTGCTAGCTAGCTCTTACTGCTAACTACCACCTAGAGATTTGAATGCTAGCTAGCACTTGTAGCTTTGACTGCTACCTAGCACTCATAGCTTTGAGTGCTAACTAGCACCTGTAGCTTTGAGTTGCTACCTAGCACCTGCAACTATGAGTGTTAACTAGCATCTGCAAATTTTAGTGTTAACTATCACCTACAAATTTGAGTGTTAACTATCACACAACTCTGAATAAATCCTAACTAACACTTGCAGTGAGTGCTAACTAGCACATGCAGCTTTCAGTTATAACTAGCACTAGTAGCTTTAAGTGCTAACTAGCACCTATATCTTTGATTTTGCTAACTATCACTTATAGCTTTGAGTGATAATTAGCACCTGTAGCTCTAAGTGCAAACTAGCACATGCATCTTTGAGTTCTACCTAACAACCTACAGCTCTAAGTGCTAACTAGCATATATAGCTTTGAGTGCTAGGGCTAGTTAGCACTTCTACAATCATGTGTGTACTAAATAACATTTGTAGCATTTTTTTGGTAGTAATGCATTTTTTTTATTAGAATTTTATCGTCTCTGGTGGTGGTAGGTTGAGTTCTTCCACAGATTTAAAGCACAACATCCAGATGTGAACATTGAGCTGTAATCTTTTGAGTCGCTTCAGCCTTTGTGAATACCACGTGTAGATGTCTTTTTTGAAAAATGCTTACAACTAGATGCGGTCTCAAGCCTTTGGGCTCCATGGAGCTTCATGTCAATGCAAGTGCATAATTTGTGCGGGTGGTAATACCAACCAGGGATATTCAGCTTTATTACATACTTTCACAAGCATCATGCAACTTTGGGGGAAGAATCAACAATGTGCTCAAAACAACTTGAGGCAACCTTCCACCATTGAGGGTGTCCAATGGGAACTTACAAAGAGTGTGGTGTGAAGAAACTGGCTTGTTGCCCCCTTGGGAGAAACAAGGAAGGAAAGAGTATTACTGTGAAGGTTTTTGAATACGTGGAGATACTTGACAAGCAGGGAAAGAACATTGATGCATGAACAATTAAAGAAAGATGGTGCGACTCTAAAGTGCACAACAAATGTAGCGTCCTTCTTAAAGGCCAACTTGTCTCAAAGGAGATGAAGCATATTATCCGTCTAAGGAAAGGGAAGTTGCCCACATGTTTTGGGAGATTAAAGTAGGGGATGTGAACAGGGAGGGTAAGGGGAATTGTGAAGCTGTTCCAATCTCACTACACATTGTTCATGGTCCCAACTCTCATGATTCTATAGGTCTTGCAACCAAACAACTTTCTTGCTTTTGTGGTGCATGCATGCATGGGAAAAATGGAACAAATATGTAAATAAACCACATGTACAACCTTGGGTTTATCACACTCTAGTGCCTGAAGTGATTCAAGTGATGCTATAAATGATGAAGATGTATATGGCAAAGATGCATTTGATGAAGCAACTTATAAAGGTCATCATAATGTTTTAAGTGCACATTTGCATGTTCGGGATAATTTTACATTAAATACTAGGGCTAACAATAAAGAAGGTGTTGATTTCTACTTGGTTAGTTGTATTGCAGTTAAAGAGCGAGCAATAGACATATGTTGCTGAATGGAAAAATGAAATTGCAAAGCGATCCTATATGATTAAGGGTTTATTCTATAAACAGATAGATTCCTTGACATCCTTTAAACTCCTAAGAAATGCCCCTATAGTTGTAATACTTTCACATCTTGTCCAATGTATCAAGATACTGATGATGCCTATTCCAAAAATAGGTAAATGTTTATAATCACTTTAGAAACCTACGAATTGATTTACAATAGAATGCCATTTGGTATTTGACATGTAAAAGTATTGATTGGTAATACTACTTTCTATGAAGATGTGTTCTTTCTTGTTGATGTTCCAACTCCTACCTTTATTGTTGTATCTTTATTGCTAGTAACACCTATAAATAGCTGCTAATTACTAATTTGAATGTTAATTAATACCTATTTATATAAGGCATACTACTTATTAACACATGTTGTAATAAGACAAACTATTAACTAACACCTAGTAAATTGTTAATTAGCACTTGTTAGTCCTATGTAAACACCTAAAATTTGCTAATTAATACTCTTTTATATATGTTATAATGTTAATTAACACTTGCTTCATCTCATTTTATTTCTCACTTATCACAAAAATATGAAACTTACAACACTTAGAGACAAAGAGAAATTCACAAATATATGCTCAGTATATTCAAGAGTGCTAAATACATTCGGCTATGAATAGTTTACGAACCATTCATCACACAAAAAATTCTACATACTGCTGTTATTTCCTTGCATGGTGTTTATATTGAGTTTTTGATTTTGGAGTGGGGTTCATCTCTCTTTTCAGCCTCTCTTTCTCTTATCTTCTTCTATCCATCTTTGTCGTTACTCTCATCTCTCTTTCTCCTCTGCCTCCCTATCTACCTCCCTTTGGCGTGCCCTCATCTCCTCTTCTAGTCTAACTTTGAAACACTTATTCTCTACATCATTGCTGAAGGGATCCTCTTCTACAACAATGCATCCTCAACTATGTAATGATAGCGTCCTTATTTTGAAGCCATAACCACAACCAGGTCTTCAGATCTTCCAATAGAAATGTGTTAAGCTCTTTCTTTGATTGGTTTTCTAACTTCAGCACTATCATCCATGTGTCCTTTGGATTGTTGTGCAATTTATATCGTGTGATTCAATATCAATGTATTCTTGGCATTGAATAAGGATGTACTCTCTAGAATGTAGGCATGTTTTTGAAGAAGATAGGTTTGGACCCCGACTTCCTATGTGACTGTATCATAGGACTCTTGAGAAAAGACACCTACTAGGCACGATCTCTATTCTGAAAAGACATTTCTCGATATTCCCTCCAATTTTTGATACTTGTAGGAACTCCATACAAAGACATGGAAGAACTTTAAGCACCATTCCAAAAATGCATGAGTCTTTCTAACAATAGACATGACAAAACTCATTTACTAGACAATGTTCCAAATATTTCACATATACTGGGACTTGCTCACCAAACTTTTCTTCTACAACCTTTAGTAAGAACCTATTTAAGTCAAGAACTATAACCCTTTTCTCCTCTTCTAGGAGACTCGGCACATACCAAGGTTTAGGCTAGGTAGGATCTCAAGGAGAACAGTTTCTACGGGGGCGACAGATGGATGCATGTAATTAAGCTTGCTTAAGGATTTGTGAGGCAGCTTGCGTAACTAGTGGACCTTACGTGCCCTCAGCCTAACTCGTATTCTTAATCTCAATTGCTTCTTATATGCAATTCGATATTCAGCCAAAGACACAGACATGGCCCCAATCTCTGAACCTGTAAACCAGAATACACATAACATACCTTGAACAAAAAATTGAAAAAAGGAGGCAATCTATTAAGATGTAATAAAATTAAGAGGAATTTATAGATGGAGTGAAAAATGTAGTCATGTAGGGAAATAACATGGCTTCCATTATGATAACTTTTGCAGTACAAAGATATTACTGCCGACAAACATATAGCAACAAAGAGGCAATGTATTAAGATGTATCAAAATTAAGATAAATGTATAGATAGAGTGAAAAATGTAGTCATGTAGTGAAATAACAAAGTTTCTATTACGATAGCTTTTGCATTACGATAACAAAATTAAGAGAAATGTATAGATGGAGTGAAAAATCTAGTCATGTAGGGAAATAACAGAGTTTCTATTATGATAACTTTAGCATTACAATAACTTTTGCATTATAAAGACATTGCTCATCTATGAGACGAACAGATAGCAACAAAGAGAGTTCAAGTAAAAACTTCAAATACATGGGGGTTAACATTTCAGAGTTTCTTGCAAGTGCATGGTTTTGAGATTTTCTTGCACCTACTAGGTGGATCCTTGGGCTGAACTGGTGGCTCTACAAGCTACTTTGGTGCAAGAGAAGGCTCCTTTGAAAGTGGTACGAGCTACTTATGTCTATTTCTTCCTATTGAACTGACTCAAAGCTTGCATGATGTTGAATAGAAGGTCGCATCTAAAAAAGAATCTAGTGTTGGTGTCCTATTGATTGGAGAATATGTGTAGTTTAGGTTTCTTTTTTAGCACTTGAATCTAGTTTTGGACTCCCATTGAGTGGAGAGTGTGTGTAGTTTAGGTTTCTTTTTTATGAAACTTTTTCATTTTCTTGGTGTTTCATAGGTTTAATCTCTATGTTCCTTTGGGTTTTTGTAAAAAGAAAGGTTGTTTGATTAAATAATTGTTGGTGAGATTGCATGCTTTATTGTCTTAAAAATCACCAAGAAAGTGTAGGTAGGTACATAATGTTTTATTATGTTATCCACACACACACACCACGCACGCACGCACACATTAATGATTATGTGTTCTGTTCTAGAGGTATTAAAGCAAGCATGTGGTGAATCAAAATGCCAGTTATTAGTGACTTCTTATATTCTGTTATTTTAGTTATTCCGACATGGAAGGCCCTATTACTTTATCATGACAATGGCAGATGGATTAGTGTTTTTTTTTGTGTGTGGAAACTTTGCTAGAAACAATGCTAAAGAATGGCTATGGGTGACTTCTCATGCTATCCTAGTACTAGAGTGAGTGGTGGTATTGGTGCTATGACCCAAAACACATGATAGTTGTCCTAGTTATTGAGATGAAACATGATAGTTCATGGAGGGGAGCGGCAATAATTGGGGTTGGAATGAAGGTGGGTAGTCCAAATCTTGTGTTGTAGGGAGTTTGCAGGTTCAATTCTCATCCGCATAAGCATGTGCTAGTGTGCACAATGATGTGCACATCACATGTGTGACTCTCTTTTTGCCTCTAAGTATGTGACCACCATTGCAACATAGAGACAAGTGTGTGTGTGTGTGCGTGTGCATGGTATTCTCAAAAATGGTAGACTCCCTCATTAAATATGATAAATATGCCCTCTAATAGGTTGTTCATGTGCCGACACTGGTGGCCAGTGGTGGCGGGTGCATTAGTGGACCGAGTGCGAGGAAATGTGCACAAATATGAGGGAATGGCTTGACGTGTAGCCATGATATGAGGCCACCCATGGGAAAATATGTGTTTCCCCTACACATGAAGTTGGGACATGATGTTAGAGGAATGATAGGATTTGGCAACTCTTATGTGGAGGGGCTTATGAAGGCACTAGCCTTATTGGAATTTGGGGCTATGCATTCACTAAATGACGAGTGCATGGTGGTATGTTGTATCGAGAGTACAAAATGCAATCCTAGCCTAAGCCATATAGGCCAAGCAAGGCTATATGAAACTGTCATGACTCATAGCAGATAATCCGTTTTCCAATCTTTTTGGGGGCGCGTTATGGGCCTCAAGGTAAGTGGAAGGAGTGGGCCGTGACTCCACTTTCTAGAATGATTAATCTTCAAATAGCTCGACATGTGCGTTTTGCTAATCATAACGCCAACGAAAAATTAAATTTATTTACGCACGCATGAAGCAACCCTTCTCGGTTGGAGCAACCTTTCGTTGTAATGTGGTCCCTAAATTTTGATTCGCATTAATTAATTCAACCGAGAGGGGAACCTTAGTCCTAAGCTCAACCTTTGAAAAATATAACTATCTTGTGATCTTTATTATCGTCCTCACATCTTAGACTATCCCTTGGCACTCCCAAGAATCCAATGGTCTCTTCATTGGATACACACCATTAAGAGTCCATTCCTCTCTTCTTCTTCTTTTTTTGGAACATCTCTATATTATCTTAAGGAAGAGTTTCACAAAGCTGCCATGTGGCAAGAATTTGGAGGTTCGGGAAAGGGAGGAGGAGGTTTGGGTAGAATTTGAATTTGGAGTCTCAAAAGACGTGCGAACTATAATTATATTTATAAGCTATGCAAAGCCATACACATAAGTCCACTTTTTACAACTGCCACTTAATAGTGAATTGTAATAGGTTGGGAGTGGCATTAAGAGTTCATTCCTCCAAGGTACTTTTTTAATTAAGAAGGATTCACATTATTAAGAATTCACTCCTCCGAGGTACTCTTTTTTTTTAATAATAAGAAGGACTGAATGTCAACATCATAAGAAATTCTGAAACAGACCCAAAAAATCTCATGCATAGCTCCTTTACAACCCAAGACAACTATAATGCCATTTGAATCTTATAGCAAGTTGCCCAATGCAATGTACTCGCTTTATCATATCTATAATGTTTCAACATTGAAGCATGTTAGACCCAAGAAACAGTGCTCAAAAAATTTGTTTCTCCAACCAATAAAAATAAAGGTTATGCTCAAAAGTAACCAAGATTTAGCGTTAAAAGTTAGACAAACTAGTATGTGTAATTTCTTACCCTTCAAAATAAAGGCAATGCTAAATTCTAACTATGATTTTTTAAATTTAAGCCATGAAAAATACACTACAAATTGGGTTTTTCAAGCACTACCAAGAAGTGACTATATTTGATAAGTTCAAGCCAAATATTCTTATCCCAACAAGTACTAGAAAATATGTTTTTCTTTACTAAGTAATTTAAAGGTAATGCTTAATAGTAATTGAGATATAACAACTAAAAATTAAAGAAATGCTCAAAATAAAATTAAAAAGTATAAAATATGTCCCTTAAAAATAAAGGAAATACAAATTTCAGTCAAGATTTTTAAACTTTAATCAAGAAATTACCCTACAAACTGAAAATTTTAAAGCACTCCTATTCCTACAAACTAAAAGTTTTTAATTTACTCCTACAAATTAAAATTTTTAAGCACTCCTACTCTCATCACCTATTTTTTCTTGAGTTGCAATCTTTTTTTTTGGGACCAATAATATATATGGTACTATATGTATTGAAAGAAATTTGTCGAGTTGCAATCTTCCTCGATAAATTTCTTTCAATACATATAGTACTATATCTGTGGCACATAGTAATGGAAATTATAATTGAGATTGCTTTTGTTAAAGAGTTGAAAGTATTATTGAAGTCCTCTTAGCAATTCTCATTGAGGTCCTTCTAGCAACTTTTACGAATATCTAGTCTCATTGAAGTCCTCTTAGCAAGCTATATCTAGTCTCATTATTCAATCAAATAAGATATTTTTACTAGTATCACTTTCCTTGCACTTGGAGAAATTTCCACCATTGTGTAGATTATATGTGGTCTAATGATTTGAGAATTAACAAAGAAATAAATAGAGGCTAATTTAAAGCAATCTCCAAGATGTTTAGGCTAGTTTTTATGTTCTCTTTGTGATGACCAACTCATCTAAAACTTACAAATACCGAGAGAGAGAGAGAGAGAGAGAGAGAGAGAGAGAGAGAGAGAGAGAGAGAGAGAGAGAGAGAGAGAGAGAGAGAGAGAGAGAGAGAGATCCTTTTGTTGTTGAAGTGGGTGGGCTTCATGGAATGAATGGGTGATGTTCCATTGCTATACAAACAAGGACCAAGTTGGGCACTTGTCAAGTCCCACTCTTTCAATTGTGTGTGTGTGTGTGTGTGTGTGTGTGTGTGTGTGTGCATGCACCATGTAAATATACAAGAATACTATGAAAGTGTAACATCTATGAGTTTTTTTAAATAAAATATGCGATTAATATGTAATGAATTATACAACATTATGGTTTTAATTTCTTATAGCATAATAATCATGATATTTGTTACAAGATTATGAAGTGTTTAAATGAAATGCATTACAATGTATCATATGACTATGTATTATTTTATGTGATGTTCATAATATATGTTTTTGAGTTTCTTTCACCATTATAATAGCATCGCTAACAAAAAACAACTATATAATAGTTTCAATAAAATCCAAGCATATTTTAAGTAAGTTGTTTGAAAGAAAGAAGATGCAATGTTGAGCCTACCTTTTAGCATTTACACTGCTAAATAAAACTAGTTAAAGGATGGGGATCTCATTTCTATCATGTTACAAGTGTACTAAAAGAATGATCTAAGTAAAATCCTTTCTTAGTATTGCCTCTAGCAAGAATGCCTTGTCTCATAACGAAATCTAGAAGGTGAAATGGGGTTTTTTTAATCTAGAAGAAAAGATAGCAACTAGTGCGAAAGCTGGGAATTCCTAAAAGGTAGAGAATTTTTCTTTGGAAGGAGGTCATGATGTGGTCTCTGCCCTTGGAAGGAGTTCATGATGTAGGCTCTCCCCATGGTGTGTAATTTAGGAAAAAGGTACTTTAGTTTAGGACTTACCACATATGTTGTGCTACATTGGAAGATTAGGAGATGAATGTCATGCTGTTTAGAACTGCCATGCTATCCTGCTAATAAGGGGCTTTTAGAAATTGATGACCAAATGGTTGTCTCACAGTATTGGGGGATATTTTCAAACTTTAAACCACTACCAAAATTTCAAAAATGCCTTTTGGGGTTTGTGGTGGGTTGGTTTGGGAGGGAAAAGATAAAACAAGGGAAGGTGCACCACCGAAGGGGGGGTATGGGGGTGTTATTTGAGGTGGTGGGGATGGGTGTTCATTATCCATTTTTGTAGGGGAAGAAAAGCAAGTCGAGAACTTTTTTTCCCATACTTCCACATTATTTATATATATAAATCACAAGCAAATTAAATGCTACAACATCATCAAATAGTATGTATCTACAGGGAAGTAGGAGCAAGTTTGGAACTTATCTTCCCATATTCCTTCACATTATTATGTATACACATAAAGCACACACAAATTAAACACTTTAACATCATAGAATGAATCACATGTAAATTATTAAATTTATTACATAGCAACATGTATAACATTATGGTTTCAAATTCAAACACCAAGACATCTATGATGTTATTGTTGGATTTTGAAGCATTTAAAAATAAGTGCAGTATAATGTATTAAAGAATATGTATGATTTTATTTTATGTTTTTTATTAAATATAATAATGGGATCAAATACATCATTGAAATAGGTGAGGCACTCACAACTTTCCTAAATTTAAAAGAAGAAGTGATTTAGACCTACATTTAAGCATTTTCTAGAAGAAACTTGTCAAAGAGAATGGTAATATCATTTAAATAGGCTTATACATCACTGAAGTAGTAAGATCATTAAGTAGTTTCATGTTCACATGATGCAAAGACATTTTTAACTATGCTAAACAACTTTATTTACATTTAAACCTAGCTTTATCTCTTGTTAGGCATGATAAATACAATCATGAGCTTAAATAGAATATCTTGCCATTTTGCGTACTTGTTATAGAGGGTAGTGTGACGATTTTCATTTTTTAAAAATTTATGAATAATAATTATATCAATATAACCATGATTATTAGATTACAAATTCCTTCGTATAAACTTTCAAGGTATATTTTAACATATGAGTGGATATGATCTTATATTATCTTCCTTTGAACACTTTTGGTGGTCTTAAATTTCAATATAGAGGCTAAATTGTGAGAAATTTATGTGCAATCCTTGCTTGAAATTGAGATAATAAAATTAATCTAAGATTAAAGTTACAAAATGCATAAATATTTTTCTTTTGTAGAAAAAAACTTGAAAATACATATGTCAGACTCATATGGATCTTTTTGGTATAAACCACAAAATGCTAAGCTTTGATGTGGTCTTTGATTGTCTGGTTTAAAGGATAGGTCTATTGCATAATGTTTTGGAGAGGGGAGACTAACCAAGACATATTGACATAAATCACTCTCTAGGAAAGGTTTCCATTTGTTTCTCTTTTCCTTGCAATGCTTAGCTCATACAAATCTATTCTTGTGTAGATTTTTGATTTATTCAATAATCTATTTATTAAGAAGAATAAATTTGTTACTATCAAGAATTTCCAAATGGAAAATTTAAAATTGTCCCACATCTATTGTGTTCCTTTTAGATCCATCATTAGCCTTAAATGTTGCTATTAGAACTTCATAATAGTTTTTAAAATAAAATTTACATTTTAATGACAAGATTCTTGAAACTTTACCTCTCCAAGCTTTATAAATAGTCATTTTCCTTGGATTTGAGTGGTTGACCCTTTTCATAAACCTATCAATTGCATGTGAAGAGTGAAGGTCTTGAATTCTTACCCCCAACAATTGACATGCAAGTCAAATCCTACTATGTACATGATAATATATATTTCATTGAACTCTAGTACTCGCAAAACAAATGTGCAAAACATTATACCATATTTTGCCAACTTTTAAGAGTCTAGTTGTAGGAGGAAGGGGCTAATGGGTCATACTTTCAAGCATCATCCTAGTGTTCCACTAAATTTCTCCACTAAAGTTAGTATTTGAGGAGATGACTCAAAACAATGAGGTTATGCATTGAACTTTGGTTTTCATTTGTAAAAAATTATAATGAAATAATTATAAAAATATTATTGAGAATCAAATTTCTATGGTGCAGCTTGCATTAGTGGACAATATATTTCTTTCTCTTAGCCACTTAACCGTTTTGCTCATAAATCCAACATTTTTGCTCAAGTAAGGCAACAATAAATTACCTTATTAAGACCTTTTTGTCATAGGTTGCAATCAAATTAACACTAGTCTTGCAAAGAAAAACCACTTGTGTGGCTTTTAGAGACATTTGTAAAACGAAATATTTCTCTTCAAGTATTATCTTAAAGAAATTCCTACTAAGGATTTTTTCTCAACATAAGTTTTATTTCCAAGAAATTCCTACTAGGGAGGGAATTACTCTCAACATAAGTTACAATTTCCAAGAAATTCCTACTACGGAGTGAATTACTCTCAACACAAGTTACTATTTCAAAGAAATTCCTACTAGGGAATTACTCTAAACACACGATATTAGTTGAAAAAACACTACATGGTGGCAAAAACGTTGTAAAAGCATAGTTTTCCATAGTCATTGCTTAGGCATTTTTGACAAAAAAAAACTAAAAATTAAAATTTTACTTTAAAAATAACTTTAAATTTAAAATTTAAAATTTTACTTCCACATATATTTAAGCTATTGGTATGTACCTTCCATCAACTAAAGACACACTTTTTAATACATTTTTCCTTAAAGATAAGGTTATTACATGATTTTATGCTATTTTTAGTAATAATTTTTTTCCGGTTTGTAGATAAATGCCTGTTGCAAAGCATTATCAAGTAGTTTCATGGAATTTTAAGTTGATTTTCCTTTCCATTTTGTAAAATTTATAATTTTTTCCTTAAACCACTTTTGTGGCTTAATTATAGGACTAGTGTTAAGACTCCCTTTTGTGGCTTTAATTATAGGACTAATGTGAAGACTCCCTTTTGTGGCTTTAATTATAGGACTAATGTGAAGACTCTCTTTTGTGGTTTTAATTATAGGACTAGTGCGAAGGCTCTCTTTTTGTGGATTTAATTACGACTAGTATTAACACTCTCTTTTCACCTTCTCAATTATCATTACATGAACTACCATGATGCTAGTTTCATCCGTCTTCTCAAAATCTTTCAGTTTTTGAGTAATTAATATTCTTTTATGCATTTTTAAACAGTAACCATTGAGTTGCACAAATCTTAGAACCACCTCCAATTGTTTTAACTTTTTTGTATTACTAAAGAACATGAAAAATCGGTTCCTCTTTTTTACATAGAAAAAAGTACGCATTATGATTATTTTTCCACTTGGCATCCTTGGGTTAGATCCATATCCCATCTTATAGTAACAACCATCTTTGACAATATATAGGAAAAATTTTAATGTCTTAGCTTTTATCCCCACTATAAGGAAATCTTCATGTTTTATAGCTTTGCAATTCAAAATATAAGGAAACTTATACATTAGTATGTAAGCCCCCACTTGAGAAAAAGGAACACTCTATTATTAGCCATGCATGATTTTCATATTATTTTTTGAAATATTAATAAGCCATACATCTCTTTATCTCTATTCATCTTTCTAATCACCCTCCCTTTGGATGATGTGAACCTTCTATTAGGGCTATGTTAAATATTGATAAGCCATGCACTCTCTATCTCTATTCATCTTTCAATCACCTTGCCCTAGTTTGGATGATGTGAACCTTCTATTAAGGCTATGTTAAATATGACTTTGAAAATGAGCTTAAATACTGCAAGGTTTCCAAAACATTGCATTATAATCTCCTCATTTTACGAATATATTTTTATTCCCTTCTTTCCAAGTGTGTAGACTATTTCATTATGAGAAACATATTTTTCCTCCCTTCCTACAAAGTTAATAAGGGTTTGTAATCTATCTTAACAATCCAAGTTCACATAGGAAACTATCATTTCTATTACTAAACTCTCATCTTGGTTGAGTGTTGTGCTTGAAAAAAACTCGAAAGATATTTTGTATCAACCAATTACATGTTTGTACACGTAAATATTTGTATCCACCATGAAAGTCCTACTTTCTTCAACAATTAGCACCACAAGGGGCTATTAAGTTTAAATAGAGTATGATTTAGAGAAAATAAGAACTCCTAAGAACCTAGCCATGTTGGTTGGCTACTAAGAACGTCAAAACTAAAGCATTGTGATTATCTATTTATAAGAGATGTTTGATGAAGTGTGACTTGTGTGCCATTGAAGCACAACACCAAGAGTCAAGAGGTGAAGGTGAAGTGTGACTTGTGTGCCATTGAAGCACAACACCAAGAGTCAAGAGGTGAAGGTGAAGTGTGACTTGTGTGCCATTGAAGCACAACACCAAGAGTCAAGAGGTTCCTTCCATGTTGAATGGTGTCGAAGCTTGTGGAGTATGGTGATCACGCTCTTTGCTTCTATGCAACACAATAAAGCTACATGACTCATTTTGTAAGAATGCATGGATACCTTCAAGATTCAAACTCAATCTCCAAGGTGGAAGCAAAGGCTCAAAACACTAAGACAAGGCAGAGAGTTCCAAATCCAAAGGTCAAATGTAAGAAGCCTATAAAGGCATTATCAAGCTCCACCACATATCTTATTGTGCATGGAAAGTCAACCTCCTTTTCTTGGTTTTATGTGCATAGAGTCTCTCTCTCTCTCTCTCTCTCTCTCTCTCTATATATATATATATATATATATAAAACGAATGTATGCATATCTATACGTATACACACATGTGTATGTATTATGTATGTATGTGCTTATAAGCAAGGATGATTTTTAATGGGTTGGGTCACCCTTTAAAATGATGGGTGCAATAGAAATAGTGCCATTTTTTCCAGCATTTTACCTTATTCTTTGACGGCCACTCAAAGTTAGTGGTTTAACCGCTTGAATACCCAAAAACAAGCATGGTGCTGGTACACGATTAGTTTGACTAGACATTATGGCTCTCATGCCTGAGCCATTTTGTACATATTTTCTTGTTCATTTTCTTTTCTCTTTTTAATTTTATTTCGTGCTTATAAAAAAAAGCATTGTTGCTTACAAGCATTACAATCACAAATAGGTAGAAAAATAAACTCTTCAAAGAAAGGCAAGCTTTGGAAATATACACATAGATACATACACACATAGCGGACCACACAGAGGACTTTGATAAGGCTATATAAAAAATAGTAGTGCCCCTTCCAATATCTTTTGGGACCAATAATAATTATATATTTAATATATATATATAAATTATAGATTTTATAAATGCCCTTATGGGGCACCCTTCAACATTTCTATGCTTGAGCGATGGGCTCGGATTTTGCGGAGCTCTCCCATTCATTCCATTTTACAGGCCCAAGAAAGGGTCTTGTCACATGCATGAAACTAGGTAGTATGCGTGGTGCCCAGGTGGTGTGCGCCAGGCCAGACATTGCTGTGCTGGGCTATACCACGGCAAGCAAGCGTACGAAAATGTGTACGTGTGCAGCTATGCTCACACGAACCACTCAAATACACACGCTCGACACGTATGGCCAGTGTGACGCAACCCCCATTCCAAAGCCTTTTCTCCTTTTCCATGCTCTTTGCGTCTTTTAGCCTTCGTCAACGAGTGCTGTGTTCAGAACTTCAGGGCCTATAACTACATGCAGTTCATTGATGTTTCTCTCTCATCAGCTTCTCTTTCATGGCCCTCCATGACATCTTCGGTCAGCTTTCTTCTAGCCCATCCGAGCAGAAGGGGAGCTTGAGCTTAGATGAGCTTGCTGTTTTGCCCCCTGTAAGCTCTTCGAAGCTTACTCATAGCGACCAGAACAGCAGAACCTCCTCTTTGAGCAGCTTTTGCAGAACAAGCTTACACAATGGCCTCTCTGATAGCAGCTCTAGGGTGCCTTCATCTCTTGCTACGTCTTCCTCTTGTTGCACACAAGAAATTGATGAGCTTTGGAAACACCGAGATCTATTATCCAACATGGTGGTTTTTTCTACTCAGAAAGATGCCTTGGGTTCCAGCTATGGAGCCAAGTGTGAACCTAATATGGACCTAGAAGGCCTTGCAGCCATTGTTGGACAGCATGTTCTCTATGGTGTAAATGGCACCACTGCATCAGCACCAATTTCTACAAGCTTGAAGGGTTCAGAGATGAATGATATCCTCACAACACTCTCACAAACACAAGCTCAATTTCTTCCTGTTGAAACAATACCAAGGTCTACGAGTGCGGTTACACAGGGTATGGTCTGTAAGACGGCGACTTCATGTTCTAGGGCAAGTGATGCAGCTACTGTGAAGTCCGGCAGTGATGGCAATGGCAGTGAAAATAGAGTGTTTAGGGGGGTCAGGAAGAGACCATGGGGGAGGTGGTCTGCAGAGATAAGAGACAGAATAGGGAGATGCAGGCATTGGTTAGGGACGTTCGATACAGCTGAAGATGCTGCTAGGGCTTACGATGCAGCTGCCAGAAAGCTTAGAGGTTCAAAAGCTCGCACTAATTTCTCTATACAGGCCCCTAATCCCCCCTTAACCACCATTATCTCCACCTCAACGATGTCGCCACCTTCTAAAGCTTCTAAAGATTGCCTTGACAGCAACAGTCATAGCTTGCCTTTGCCTCAATTTAACATTGAGGATTACCTAATGCAGATAGAGAGCAGAAAGGTGGTTGAATCCAAGCCTCTCTCATTGGCTGGCAGCAGCAGCTGCTGCAACACAAGCTCTTCTCCTGGGGGTCACACTGTGAAGGCTTGCAATGTTAAGATTGAGGGTTATCACGGGTAACCCTCAATGTTAAGGTTTAGGGTTATCGTGGTTAATGATGTTATATTAATGAGTTAATTATAGTCATAACTTGCTGTAACGAGTGATTAATATAGTACGTACTTAATTTTTCCACGTTCTCTTATTGCGTTGCAAATAATGTCCATGTTTCCCTGTCACTATTCTCTCCAGAAATAAATTTTGTAATTTTGGCTCTTGGATAATGGATTATCGTGGCTTAATGATGGTTTTAACGAGTAAATTGTGTACGGCGTAATGAGTTGATTAGAGTGATTAGTGGAGCACCTACTTATTTATCTTGATTGAAGTGATTAATGGAGCACCTCCTTATTCATCCACGCTTTCATTTTATATAATTGGGTTGCAAATGTCTATTGTCTTGTGTCGAATGTTTGTTATTTTCTTTAATAGAAGTAATTGATTTGTCGAAAGTGGCAGTTGGATAAGTAAGCCGCGCTCCCATTGGTTTCCATAATTTGCACATATGTTTTAAAATCAAAGGTAAGCTGCTTGGAAGAAAACATCCATGCTTGAAGTAAGCGACAGATCAGGATGTTCTAATTGATAATTGATGTATTTTCAAATTTGGAATATGAGATTTATTATTACTGGGTCAGCCAGCATGGCTATTGGGTGTGCGGCGGCATGTCGACGTGGATCATGACTCATCAGTGATTCCCGTGCTCCCGGCTCCCCAACATTTGAACTTTTCTGACGTCCGGACGTCGGTCCAAGTCGCCCGACTGGCCGGCCGCCCGTCCACTCGTCACTGGTGACGTTAGCTTGCGTGTTAGATGTGAAGTGTTGATGTTGATATGCATGCATCGTGATCGTACCGATGTATATCCATTTATTCGATTTCATACCGCACTCTTTCGCAAAGGCTGAAGCCACTCGTGGCAGACGTGTGGTGACGAGCCAGATAGACACCCAAAACACGCCCGACTACAAATTTGTTTAAAAAAAAAAAAATAAAATCTACTGCGCCATAACAAGAGCCATTAAAAAAAAAAAAGAGTGTAAGTGTGCGCCATAACAAGAGCCATTCCCAAAGAAGTTTCAATGTCTTCGCATACGCTAAAGTCCAAGTGGCAAGACCTCTTAAACTCAGCACATGGATAAATACTAACACTAGTATAGTAAATGACCTATGGCTCTACTTGCTCTTTGAAAGTTACCTTCTTCCCTAAACTTGGCGAAAGCTCCTTCTGCTCGGGACATGAAAGAATAGATATAGATAAAGGTAGAAACTCAGTATTAAGGGCTTTGTGTGAATATATGCTCTTATGTGTGTGTGTGGAGTGCGTGTGTGAGAATATCTTGATACAGAGTTCTACACTCACTATTGGGCACTGATGACGATACTAGAGATGTCGTAGTATCTAAGTCCATACTATGTATAATGGAAGTGATAGTTATATAGTCTTGTGGGTTGACTACCATGAGTATATAACATGCACTTTCCTAAAAGATGAATTTGGGCATGTTCCTAAAAAGTGAATTTGGGCATCTTCTTGGATTAATCTAGTGTATATATATATATATATCTAAAAGAGGCCATGGGTATTAGCTGAAGTAATTGTAGTATTTTGAGACCAGAGTTGTAGATGGGTTTGGTTCAACTTAGTACACTTGTAGACAGATAGAAATCATATATAACACGATTTCCTACGTGTTACGAGGATTTTCCAGCTAGGGTTGGGATAATCTGCAATCTTTGTCACTTAAAAGCCTCGCATATAAGAACTGACAGTTGGAGCGTCAAACAACGCAACATAATGGATCGCAGACAAGCTGAGGGGAGTAAAACCTTCAATCGTCGCAGCTAGGCAACAAAGTGATTGGACTTACCAATACAGGATTGACTAGGAAAATTCATTGGTGGAATAGGCAAGCCAGTATCGGAAGCCTTTAGAAGTTGTGCCTTGGTAGCCATGAATAGGAGCTGCCATTAAGGCAAGGGACTTTTAGACTTAAATGGACTTTTGGACAAATCCGAGAAATCTCAATGGTGTTTATGAACGGGCTCTTTATAATCGAAGGATCAAAGAACATGAGTGCTTTGCAAAGACCAGGACACAGGAAGAGGCCTAGTAGAAAGGTCTCTAGAGATGGAGAGTACAACCAAGGTGGCGCAGCTGAACCTGCAACAACGAAGCAAAACAAAGTAGAGACACGAAGACATGAAGAAAAAGAAACACACTCAGAATGTGCAGTAACGGCCAAGAACACTGAACACTGAAAAAGGAGGTAGCAAATTCGAGCAAGAAGATGGTAGAAATGTCTAAAAGGCAGAACAGTTACTGGCTCCTTTTTCCAAATCCCTCAAACCAATCACATGTAGGCATAACATAATCTTCAAATATTTCCCACATACATGTGACCATTTACATTCCATACATCAAGTGACATCAATTCCATCATTTCAAGATGTTTCTTTATCACCTGAAAACCTGCTTTTAAATTCTAACATCTCACAACAAAAGATGGCATACGGCATAACTATAACATGCTCATGAGATTTAGAAAACTCCATGACTTCCATTCCAAAATCCGGCCGAGTAGAAAATAAAACCAACTTTCAGGAGCCTTATTGTATTTTTGATACTTTTATTCCACAATTCCACAAGTCCCAAAATCTTCTCATTCTCCAAACCTTTAAAGGTTTATAAACAACACGATTTCTGAATCGTGGATTTTAGTGAACAAAAATAATAATAAAAAACATCACTTATCTGAAAGTGAAAAAACACGAGTTTTTCTTGATTTTTGCTAATTCCATATGGTCGCTTCGCTGCAGAGCGCGCAAGGCAGAGTACATATATAAAATGAAAATCATATCACTAGATAATACTCAAAGAGCTCTTCAATTCTAACTCCAACAAGCCATGAACATTAGCCGCCTCTTGTATTTTAAATTCTCTGGTTAGTTGGCGCACTGGTTTCCCCTTTCTGCACACGCTGTAATCTGATATGCGCCCCCCCTCGTTTTCTCTGGTTTTTCATCACTTTTCCCGCAAGGAAATCGGGCGCCCCCCCACTTTTGCAGCTATTTTCACGTATTTCCTCAGTTCGAAAATACTCATGCGCCACCTTTCTTTTTTTATTGTTTTTCGAATATTTCTTCTTTTGCTGCCACGCAAGCTGCCCTCATAAGCTTCATATACCTTCTATACCCATAATATATCTACTTCTCTTATGCAAATATATCGACCAAGGCAGCATCAAATATCATGTTCAAATTAGTCTACTAAGACCTTCACATGCATAACTTGTGGGACCTTCAACATCATGTATGTGCTTCAAGACACTACATCACCCATTGTTTTGCAACTTTGGGAGCTTCTTCATGATGATCATGGGCTTCATCTATAGTACCTTTCTTGAAAATTATGCATGAGTTCCATGTCACATTGATTTGGAAATGATGATGGAAAAGGATCTTCATCCACATTGAGGGAAGTCCATATCATGCACATGGGTAGCCATTTACATCATTCACATAGCCCTTTTACGAGCCACCCATACCATCATTTACATAGCCACACAGGCCAAGTATGTAACTGAGTATTTTCTACTGCAAGGTCTACCATAAGCATAAGGCTCCATAATTCACACCACACTCATATACAAAGCTTCAAGACCAAACTCATCCTCAGCTCGTCTTATTGAACCTCATTTACAATATGAACATATGTACATGGGCATCATATAATGTCTCGTCATAGCACTCATTCCCATGCATCTAGATTTGTATTTGATAGTCTCATATGCATGGTTTCATACCATAGACGTGCCATGGCACGACATCCACCCCCTCTAAACCTGCACATCCTCTGGTATGTGCCAAATCATCATCAAGATCCACATATATCTGTATGTCGTCCTTATCCTCAACATTATTAGGAAAATCATCCTCTTCCTCTTCAGCCATATCCATGTTATCACTATCAAGCCTCTCATCCTGAGTTCCCTGTGAATCAAAAGGATCACTGTCAAGCCTTCTTTTAAACATCTTGATCCTTTTGCCTACTACAAGATTTTTTATCTCTGTTCCATCAAGCTCACACAGGGTATACGTGGCATTTCCATGCACATGCTTGATAATGTAAGGGCCAAACCATCTTTTTGCAAATTTTCTTTGAACAGTGAACTGGTTGTCAAGACTACTATCATACATTAGGACCCAATCACCTTCTTCAATAGGTTTTGGCCGGAGTCTGTGTCTTCTATCAAATCTTTCTTTATTTTTCAACCTTGCATCTTTCAAACGAGCTTTAGCAAGCTCTACATCTTCAGGCCTCCTCTCCAGCTGCCTTATTCGCAATGCAAGGAGGTCTTCCTTGTTCAATTCTTCCATCCAGGGCAATACATTCCAAGTTGGAACTACTTCTTCAACTGGCATTACTGGCTTCTGACCATACATTAATTCTGCAGGCATGTATCCTGTCACTGAGCTATGAGTTGTACGGTCAGCCCACAAAGCATATGGTAGCAGCCTTGGCCACTCTCGCATTCTTTCTCTGCATGCCTTAGCCAAAGCTTTAATGATTGGAGGATGTCCTCGCTCACTTTTACCATTGCCCTCAGGGTTGTAAGCACATGTTAGGGACAGTTTGATGCCAATTCTAGAGAAGAATTCCCTTGCTTCTTCAACATCTAGCTCACCCCTATCAGCTGTTATTTTCCCAACACAACCATACCGGCAAATCACATCTTCCAAGAGAAATTTGCATACTGTTTCCGTACTCTTTGTTCTAAGAGCACGCCCCTCTACCTGATTTGTCAAATCTTCTCTTGCAAGTGCTATGTACCGCATCTGCCAAATTCCCAAAGGCATTGTAACTAGATCCACTACCCATTTGTAGTGCATGGGTGGCAGGTGGGTAGGTTGGTTGCAATCCATCACGATGTCGCACATTTGAGTACATTTGACATACCATGCATGTTTCCACATATTGGGAAATATCCTTGTACATTCCTTTCCACCAATATTTTTCCTTTATTTTGGTAAAGGTGGCCCACACACTTCGATGTCCAGCCCAGAGACTCTCATGGAATTCTTTCACAAGCTTCCCTTGAGTCTCTTTATCACATATGACTCTCTGTGGCATAGGATTCCTATGCTTAGGATGCTTCCAGAGGTACCCATCCTTTAGAAAATAACCATATGCTTTTCTGCGAATCCTCTTAAATTCTGAGTCAGACCAATTTTCCTGTCTTGTCAGAGTACTCAAGTATTGACCAATAAGCAACCAATCTCCTTCATACATTTCCTCAGTAAAAGACTCAAGTGCATTTGATAGGCAAATATGGTCCCCCTTTGCATATGCAGTAGTGTAGAACTTTGTACCCACATCATCAATGTCACTAATCATCTCTTTTTCATCTTCATACCTGGCTCTTGATAGCATATCTGCAACTGGATTATCTTTTCGTGCAATATGCTCAAACTCAGGATTTAGTGACTTGATATAGGCAATCCACCTAAGCATAGCAATATCTGGAGTGGTACAGCTTGCTATCATCCCAAGAAATGGCAAGCAATCAGTTTCCACAAGTACAGATGCCCCAATAAGATATTCTTTTTCACATTTTAGAGCAGTGACTATTCCCCATAACTCTCTCTTGATCTGTGGATATTTTCGTTGTCGAATGCTTAATACCTTTGCTCCAAATCTGATTACATACCTGTGATCATCCTCATCATCTTGCCCTACTGCCCATCCTATCCCAGTAGGACTAGTGTCAACTGTAACAATCACAGGCCTACCACACTCATAATCTGCCTTCCTTAGAGTAGGTGATGATTGAAGCAGATATTTCAGCTTCCGCATAGCTTTAGTATGTGCTACATTCCACAAAAATTTTTGATTTTTCCTCAAGAGTTGATAAAGAGGATCTGCTACATGCGCATAATGTGGGATCCAAATAACATAAAAGACACATGCACCAAGAAATCTCCTCAGCTCTGTAACATTAATGCATATCTCTTTCATTCTTTGTATTGCATCTATCTTGGCTGGACAAGGTCGGCGTCCACTAGTACTACAAAGATGTCCCACTATTAGTACTTCACCAACCCCAAACACTGATTTCAGTCCAGACAAAGTAAGATTCACTTCTTCAAGCCTGGATAGAATCATATCACAATCCTTTATATGATTTGCCACAAACTTGCGGCACCCCTTTGAATCCAAATCCCCATCTTTGTCTTTCTCATCACAGCCTTTTATTGGCACATCATCCAGAAATGGCATAGTTATTTGTGGTATGAAGTCTCGTAAGACTTTATTCATTCCATTCATCATATGTGCCACTGAGTTGGTGGCTCCCTGTGGTAAGGTACACATCCTTACTAATCCCAAAGGAGTTCTCATTGTGGTCAAGTCCCTGCTTTGTATATCCAGCTGGAACTGATCATACCCCGAATACAGATCACCCATAGAGTATATAGCTTTCCCTGCAAATGCTTCTGCAAACTCATCCACAATCGGACCTGCTCCCACATTCCTGATTGTGATTTTGTTTATAGGTTGCATGTCTTGAATAAAGCGCAATGTCCCATTTTTCTTTGGCACAGTAAACCATCTGTTGGAATATGGAGCACATGATGGCTCCAAAATTCCCATCCTGATCTTTTCTTTTAGTAATTCCATCAGCTTTGGCAAGAGAGCCTTTGGTACTGGAATCGGCCGCAAGTTCCAGGGCACATGTGGTACAGTGAAGATCACCATTGGCGCTGTTACACTTGGATCAACACAGCCTATCTCATGCGGCTGAAAGGCAAAGGCTTTCCCATGTTTTACAAGCATCTCCTCAAAGCATTCCCTTTCAACTGGCAACAAAAAATCCCTTTCACCAATCTTCAATTCTTTTAGGGTTTCCTGTGTAAACTTATGCCCAATTTTCTTCGAATCTCTGAGATTTGGTTGCATAGAGGCTTCATCTATCTTCTCCTTGCTTCCTGGTGGCAAAGGCAAGGCAACTGGTTTCACCTTTTTTGCAACTGTTTTGTACTTTGTATCAACATGAGCATCCATCTCGCAATTCATGTTTTTACATTCCACCCCCTCAAATTCTCGGATTATTATATCATACATCTCCACAGATGACACCTCTATCATCTCATTTCCACCCTGTAAGCATGCTCTTCCCATATCAAAAAGCACATCCATAGCATCTACAAATGTCACCTCATCAATCACGCCTGAAATAAACTCATTCTTCTCCAAAAGACCACACTGCTCAAGACTTTTTTGTTCATTTTGTACATGTCTACGCATGCCACGCTTCAAATCCTTGCTTTTTACAAAGACCAGTGACCCATAGCTAGAAAATTCCTGAAAATTTGCTGAAAAGTTATTTACATTGATTGAGTCCTGCGAGAACTCATTTTCCCTTGTACCATTGGAATCCCGCTTTACAATGGCACCTGGCCAAAATCCCTCATCTCCCTGTAATTCATGAATTCTCTATTTATCTTTGGGAGTGACTGAGCTCGAAGAGACTCATGGTTCCTTTCATGGTTAATGCAAACTGTCAAGAACTGAACAGCTTTCTTACCAACTTTACTCCTTATTCTTGCATATGCCGAGCCATCATCCAAAACCTTTGTTTCCATCCTCACAGCTGTAATGTAGGGTTGCCCAAGGATGAGGGGATACGATGACATTTCCTGAACAAAGAAGTTCTGATCATCTTTCACATCCCCTATAGTTACCCTTACATTTAGACATGTTGCATAGAGCTCTCCAGATGAGTTATTAGCTGCTTTAATCATCCACCCATGATCTACATCCATTGGCCACTTACATTTGTTGTAGAGATTTTTAGCCATAAGATTTATTTCAGACCCATGATCAATTAGAGCGACATACGGCTCTTCCAAGTCACCTATCTTGACAAGAGTTTCAGTGGTTGCTCTTGCCCAATGGCTCCTGGAGTAATGACTCTTTGTAAGAACTTCTTTTTCATCATCCTCTTCCACAAAGCGCACTTGTCGTGCCCCATCAGCAGAGTGATTACATTCCACCACATTTTCTCTCTCTTCCTTTTGCTGTACCTGTACTCCATGAGTCTTGGAAGTGCTTGCCTCCCCTTGTGATGGAATAGATTTCAATTATGGATTGCCTTTTTCTTCTATAATATCAATTATCTCATCATGGAATTCTTTCTTTGCAATCCCCAAGACTTCCCCTAGTGTAAATTCTACCCTGCTGTTTAGAATCCTCTCTTCAAGCACCTTTTTGAGATCTGTTGCGGCTTCAATATCAGATTGAAGCTTGTAGAGTGGACTTTTCCCTTTACCCCTCTCCTTCTCATGCTTCACTTTTGCTGGCACTTCTTCCATTGATACTTCCTGTGGAGGTCTGCTATGCGGTGGAGGCATATGTGATGGCCCAGGATCCTTCTTTTCACTTCCACGGGTGACTCTTTTTGATGGCCCTCCTTCCTCATTTTCCCTTTTACGCTTCTCCTCTACCTGTGCCTCATTATTTTGGCATTTAGCAATGTAGGCATGAACAGATAAAGAATCCACAGGCTCCTCCTAGCCAGTCTCAAGACGTATACAGTCGCCTACCTCATGCAAAGCTTGCTTAGACACCTTCTTTGACGCAATTAATTCCATTGTTGATGGCCAAAAATCTTCATTCTCATAATCTTCATCATTCTCAGATCCCTGCTTTGATTGACCAGCCTTTAATCCATAGGTTGCTGCCTCAACCATAGAGATGGCATGACTAGCAGCCATATCCTCAACCAGCTTTTTCATCCCTCCTTTCCCAAAGTTTGTGCTTCATGGAAGACCAGTCTCTGTAAGGTGGATTTTCCCATCTTTGAAAAACACAAGTTGATTTCTGAGGGCTTCTTTATAGCTAGCACAATCTTTCTTTGCATGTTTTGGGTCATCACACCATATGCATCTGTATGTAAACCCTTCTTTGCTTTGAGGCCTTTGCATAGAAGCCTGCCGCCCTAATGGTAGCCCCTTTTCTTCAATCCTGGACATCTTCAATTTTAGGTCTCGCATACCCTTAATAAGCTCATCCATCGGCCCTTCTACCTTTGGGATTGTAGCAGCTGGTTTTGGTAGATTCTCAGGGTTAACAGTAGTTATAGGAGTTACCGAGCTCATCACCATTTTATCCCTCCTTTGCTGCCGCTTTGCTAGCATGGTGACCGCATCCTCAACATCATTCCAATCACTCTTTAGTCCCTGCTCTGTATCCTTATCCTCAAGGAGGATTTCCAGTTTCTCTTGGAGATCTTTCCCAGCTGCTTGTAAGAAGAGCTCTATTTTTTCTCTGTCCAAAGTTGTGCGCTCTATCCTTGACAGCTGGGCATAGCGCTTCTCAAACTCTCTTAGCAATTCTGTGGCATAAATTCCCATTTTGGGTTTTGTGACCCATTCCAAGAAAGTTCGTTTGGTCACTCGCTCAGAATCCTCCATGAAATATTCATCCTTTAAAGCAAGCTTGAACTCCTCCCAATTTCTGCCACCATGTGATGTCTGCAATCCTCTTATGCGCTCTCTTATTTCAGGAACACATACCAGCTCAAAACTTCGAACCATATCCTCCTCAGTCACCCTGTTTAGCTCCATTTCCTTTGTGTAATTGCGTAGGTACTTTGTGATATCCTTACCATCAAATTGATCCACCTTTTTCACAATTGATTGCAGTGCTTTGGTCGTGGAAATTTGTCCCCTCTCAGCAGCTTGCTGTTGTTGCATATACATAGTAAACATCTGAAACATCTGCATAACCCCGGGGTCAAAATGAACCCCCTGACCCTCAGGATTCTCAGCCATAGCTTCCCTGTGTATTTCACCACACTCTCACCCCAGCAGTTTCACATCGGGTTCACCAAAGAGCTGTCGTGACGTGGACGGTGTCGCTGGGAAAGTTCGAGACTTCTAGCTGTGAGAGTAGCTTCTGATTCCCACAAGGAAACTCAAACACATAACTCTTCAAGGATCACAAGGCATCTCCATTTTTGATATCATAAACATGTACAAATTCACCTCAATACATCCATGAATTCAGCCTGATGATTGTACATAAATTGTGTATCAAGTGATTATCCCTATCCAAGCATAGATTTACTGGCTCCTTTTTCCAAATCCCTCAAACCAATCACATGTAGGCATAACATAATCTTCAAATATTTCCCACATACATGTGTCCATTTACATTTCATACATCAAGTGACATCAATTCCATCATTTCAAGATGTTTCTTTATCACCTGAAAACCTGCTTTTAAATTCTAACATCTCACAAACAAAAGATGGCATACGGCATAACTATAACATGCTCATGAGATTTAGAAAACTCTTTGACTTGCATTCCAAAATCCGGTCGAGTAGCAAATAAAACCAACTTTCAGGAGCCTTATTGTATTTTTGATACTTTTATTCCACAATTCCACAAGTCCCAAAATCTTCTCATTCTCCAAACCTTTAAAGGTTTATAAACAACACGATTTCTGAATCGTGGATTTTAGTGAACAAAAATAATAATAAAAAACATCACTTATCTGAAAGTGAAAAAACGCGAGACTAGACGAGATGGAAATAACCTCCATGTTCATGCTTAAGGTGGTGTCTCTCTTGGGAGACAACAACAATTTTGAGCCTGGAGTAGCTATTGATTCATCTAGAGAGGACTCCTCCACAACAACAGAAGGACCAAATTCTACATTACAATCACTCTGCTAGGAAAACAGAAACCATGTATAAGGCCTAAAAAGTATCTCCTCCCCATGAAGATGGATCTTCGTTGGCTTCACTATCTCAAGGCCATGGATTCATATAAAAAACATACACCACCTACCTAATAGTGTGGGAAGCTGACTTAAACAAGGTCACTATTCAGACCAAGATAATGGTCTATAAAAGTGATGAGGAGCCCACGGGCTCCAAGCAAGCCAAGCTCTGTCGAGCTGCTGATGTCAGCTGAGGTAGAGAAGGAAGCAACACATGCGTGTACACACACACTTTTTGAATCAACTTCTACCCCCCCTTAAAAAATCCATATGCACACACTGACACAAGGATCCCCATCATCTAGGAATTTGCAAAAGATAATATCTTAAGAAAAAATCATTACTCAACCATTTAATTTAAGCTATTGCTACAAATTAGCACATGAAATACTTCTCTTTTATAAAACGGGTGCAATATTCTCCCCTCATGTGTGTGGTCTATTAAGCATTCAATTGCTAAAATAGGCCATAGCCTCCAAAAATATAAAGTTGTGCTTCTTCTTGCACGGCGCTCTATCTTTTCCCAAAATAGAGAGCTCTTCAATATTAGATTACTTGGGGCTTTACAAAATAAATATTTGCAAGTCTTTGCTTCAAGTCTAAGCTTGTAAAAATAAATAAATAAATAGATGTGCACAAGCTAGCACATAAATACAAAGCTTGTCCAAAATAATGAATGTCTTCCAAAATTAATAATTTATGCACTTTCACTTCAATGTTTTGAGTCCTCTTTACCTATAAAATATCCAACAACGAATTGGTAAATAATTATTCCATAGGCATACAAACCATCACCACACACATGTTCATCAAGCGTAAGTACTCCCCATGAATCACCGTGCCATACAAACCAACTACAATAAACATAGGAAGCTGCAAGCATACATCAATGTGTACTAAATGCATCAATATTTAAAATGGTATTAACATAATTTGGCATGACACCGCAAAGATAATCCACGCATTCCCAAATTATCTAAGAGGGTAGAGTAATATTTTTAAGAGGGCTTAAAATACATTGTCGTAGCATTCCCTCTTGCTTGAGTTTGCAATTTCTCTCAATTGTGGGTTTGTTAAAAAGAACACAGGATATTAGGGAAGGTACGTAAGTATTTCTCAAGAACCCATCTCGCATCTTCACACGAGGATGATTTTGAAAAGTCGCTAAATATTTGATATATTGATTTCCAATACGGGTCGATGTAATCTTCTAGTCAATGATAGTATCTGGAATCAAAACGTCTTCTTCACCCTCAATAAGAGGTGGATCCTCATACATAGGATGAGTTGGAAGTGATCCTCTGAAAGGTTTAAGCAAACTAGCATGAGAATCTACCAATGAGAAGGTGATTCTAGTCTGTAGAACATCATTAATTTTGTGAATCACCTTAAAAGGTCCATAAAATCTGGGGGTGAGCTCAACAGTTGGGAATTTCTCAACACTCTTAAGTCTACATTTCTCAATTCTCAATAGTATATAATCTCAAAGATATCTTTACATTTTTTGTTTACTTTCTTAACATATTTTTCTTAAGCATGTGCAATAGAATGTCTTACCTCATTCAAAATGCTACTAAAATTGATAGTGAATTAATCAGCAGGGGCAGCTTCAATTTTGTAGTAAAGTCTTATATGCAAAATAAGTAAAACTTTTTTATATATGATCTCAAAAGGTGCTCAACCAATAGTGTTGGCCCAAAATAGTGATTGCAATAAATAAAATATTGAGAAAAAATATAATAAAGAAATACTCAAGACACCATATTGGGTCCAATTTCCCCCACACAGAGTGTGCCCACCACACTTCCTCTTGGTGTACTTTAATATATTTCTTAGGATAGCTTTTGGGGCTCAAAATAGTGTGTTTTAAAAATATGTTGACTTCTTCAAGAATATATTTCTTCAAAAGTAGCTTGCTTTAAAAATTGCTTTCTTAAGCATGCAAGCTAGAGCTCTTTTAAAATAGATGTGAGCCTTGAACCTTATAAAATCTTGAAAAATCAAATATGTGGAAGGGAGCTTTCATATGTCCCAAATCATATATACACATTGCGAATAAATATGAATGGTTCCCAAGATAAATTAATGGTGCTTGTTGTCACAAAATCGAATATTATTTGTTGACATTCAAAATCGGTCATCTCGAGATATTCCTTAGCAACACCAACTCGCCTCCGTTAACTGGTCTAATGATTTGCACTTGCATCAACTGTGAAACTTCAAATCATCAAACAATGCAACCAATACTCCCACGCATGTATAGATTCACCTGCATATGCATAAAGTAAGCTACAATTGCTCGGGTTTAGAAAGGCATCCCAATCTAATCCCATCTAGGAGAATCTATAAAAGTGTCCAACATGGAAATATATAATCCATGGATTAACTCCAATCCATAAATAGAAAACACGGGAATATACATTCCATGAATTTACTCCTTATAACACTATTCATGAAGTGACCGTAAGTGATGAGCTAGTCTTCTGCCTCCTTAACAAAGTTCTATCTAGTATCATTTAAAGATCAGGTCCACTACTAATGTATTTTTCCTCCATTAAAGCTAGTTGTTGAGAGCATTGTAAGACTACATTAATCATATTTGCAACACAAGCATCATAGAGGCTACTTTTGTGCTTATAGCCCTCTCCTGCTAGCCAACTCCCATGATTTAATTCAGATAGATTAGTCCTAGGAACCAATGCATTAATTTGTTAGGGGATCCCCACCCTGCACACAAACATGCCTCTTAGGTCTTGACACGATCTTATTTTGAGAATAAAACAAAAAACAAAAAACCTTTGTGCACCTATACAAGGAAGTATTTGTAGTGGCCTACTCTAAAATGCCACCAATTAAGCCGGCTATCAAGTTTTGTAATGCTCTTATCTGTAACTTTACCAGTTTTCAACACCAAGCATGTATTTTTCTAAATTGTAAAAGAGCATCATCTTTTGTCTTACGTGTCCTCCACTTTTCACACATTGTAATGTGTGCCTCTCTGTACTATGAGAAAATATATTTATTTGTATGGACATTAAGACTAGAGCCTTTTTTCCAACCATCATTTCACCACTCTTGTGAACCCTACAAATAGCATTCCAATTAGCTCTCCAGCTTCATCAACCATGAATCTAAAACAATTTATAGGCTTCCCACGATGCTTAACCATAACTAATTTATATTCTCCCGTGAATAGTATTTGTGCCTCTTCATATTCTTCCTTGAACTCACATGTAGCTATTGTTAAAAACTCTTGGATGTTGAAAAATTAAATAAATTGATAAGTGAAACTATTGATCAATGCAAGTGTTGAGCTAATTTTTTATGACCTCCCATTTGACATTATAGTAGGGGGTTGTTCCATAAATAAGATTCCATATTGGAATAAAGTTTGATGACTTTTATATCTTGGACTAGCTTCTTTACATAATACTAGATGGAGAAGGCTACAAAGTTTGAGCATTATGCCATAATTTAGGGTTTTGTAGTCGTGCATTACCAAGTTGTGGAGTGTACACCACTAGTGGAAGGAAAAAGGGACCAATGTTAACAAAGGTAACCCTTTTATAAAAACTCTTATTACATATAATGATAATAAAACTTTACTTTTATTATCTTAACAAATGTGTAACACACGTGACATCTTATCTTAACTACATTTGTACTGTTAAGAATCATGGTGACCAAGACAATGGCTATGGAAGCTACCTGATGAGGAGCTTAATTATGGTGATTTATAAACCTATTTATAAACCTAATCCTATGGTGGGTGTAGCCTAATTAACAAGATAATGAAAATCCTAATGACTTAATCAAGCTTGACTCAAGCACAATTACGTTACAAGATAGAAACATGTACTCATAGAGAGGCTTGAGAGGCTTCTTGTGTTAATTTCTTGGAAATGACCATTTTTATATGAAGAGGGTACACCTCTTACAAATATGCTCATGTGGGATAATGTCCAAGTGATATGTGTGGCTGCATTCTTCTGATATTGGTTCTCTACTCATACCTTACCCCCCTCAATGGCACCACAAATTTAAATACCCCCCCTTGGTGCCATGATGTATAGGCTAATGCAAGGTGGTTGGATGTGAATTACAAAAGATCCATTACTTGACCTTAGTGCAACATGCTACTCAAGGTGGTCAAGTATGGTAATACAAGATGTCATCACCCCCTGGGTGCATAAATTTCTACTCTCATGTGGTTAGGTGTGATAAGGAAAAAAATACAATACAAAGGACTAGGTCTACTCATTGGTGATCTTTTACAATCATGGGCTAAGGTGGTGAGGCTTATCGATGTCATCACCCCCTGGGTGCATAAATTTCTACTCTCATGTGGTTAGGTGTGATAAGGAAAAAAATACAATACAAAGGACTAGGTCTACTCATTGGTGATCTTTTACAATCATGGGCTAAGGTGGTGAGGCTTATCGATGTAGATTTGGTTTAGAAGAGATGCTCGTTTGAAGATATTCTCTTTGCTTGATGAGCATCCACGTAGTTGGCCTCCCGATGCTTCAGTCTGCATTCTTCTTCCTTGTGCTCGAGCTTGTTGCAATGTCGACATTTAGGGTTGTGTTTAAGCATGTGTTCGCTTTTGAAATGCCCTTTCCTTCTGTAGTGGTAGCATTATTTTATTCCCTTGTTGGTGTAGAATTCTTGTTCCCTTGATGTACTTTGTATTCCATTCTTGTTCCCTTGTTGGTGTAGAATTCTTGTTCCCTTGATGTACTTTGTATTCCATTCTTTAACCGCTTCTCTTCTTCAAGTAGTGATGAAATACAACCCTCAAATGTTGGTTAGGGAAATTCTTTAGAGTGGTCACTAGTGCACCATATTCCTTTGGCATGCTTTTTATAAGTATGGCAAGTGCATCTTTTCCACCTATTTTTATATCCATGCCCTCCAACTGGGTCATAGTACTTTTCATTTTTCTTATGAATTGTGCTAGTTAGTGACTCATGAAATTCCATCTTTAAACCATAAAATTCTATTTTCAAATGAATTCCCTGATTTTTTACCTTAGAATAAAATATTAAATTTAACTCATCCCATGCTTGTTTGGTCGTGGTTTTGGAATCGATGTGATGAATAAGATTAGTTCCCCAAGTGCAATCCGATTAATGACAGTGCATGTTTATCTTTTTTCAGTCCAATCCGGACTAGCAGGCCCATTCTCTTTAATTAATTTCCATAGCTTCTTGTGCATTAGAAGATACTTCATTTGTGTGTCCCACGTATGAAATCCTCCCCAGAGAACTTCTCAAAATTTGTGATAGCAATGCCATTGCAAAGGTCTTACCAGACTCGGCAGTGTCTAATTGCTTAAAATTTTGGATAGCTAAAGATGCCTAAACAATTCCTCGTGTTAATCCAAGTGACCAATGATGTGATTTGA
Organism: Cibotium barometz; assembly: GCF_041138505.1. Taxonomy (NCBI): domain Eukaryota; kingdom Viridiplantae; phylum Streptophyta; class Polypodiopsida; order Cyatheales; family Cibotiaceae; genus Cibotium; species Cibotium barometz. Next base: position 28,089,313 of record NC_141104.1, read on the forward strand.
TGCTCAACTAAAACTAATATACCCCAATGAATCCAATTTGACCTTCAATTAGCCTATTTTTATTAATTATCCCTTAATTATAGAGATTAATGTTGTAAATTATGATTAGCAGGCTTTTTTTAAGAGGCTTTTTCTAAGAGGCTTTTTTAAGAGATTAAAGTTGTAAATTGTGATCAGCAGGCTTTTTTTAGAGGCTTCAATTGAGCTTGTGGAGGGGGCAAAGTAAGTGGGGCTTTTGCATAAGCTTGTTATCCTTGGTAGATTAATAGTCCCCAAGCTCACAAACCACTTCAATGATGGCTCAAATCGACAAGCATTTGCAGTGATTGGTTATTCGTTGATTGTGGCTCAACTAGTGGAAGAGTTTGAGCTAAGATTTGAGTTTTGGGTAGCTTAAGCTATGCCTAAGCTTGCCCTAATAGGGCTTAGGCCAATTTTAACTCCACACTGAGAATGGCATAAAAGATCAGATGTATGTTTTACATCAAATTCGGGCTATGAGCAACGTTTTGTGGCAATTCCTCCGAGGAGTAGGGTTGCCCTTAGGTGAGAGTTATGTGGCTAAGAATGATTGGTAAATGGTGCAAGGAGTGTGGAGAACCAACTCCTCCAATCTCAGCCACAAAATGAGTGAGAAGATAAGGTACTACTAAACTTGATGATTAGTGATAATGGTGATTGTGATTAGTGATTAAAAAAACTCATTAATGAGCTCAAGTGAATAACTTGGAGAGGCTCAAGGAGGAGAGGGGTGGCTTTGATATACCATGTTAAGAATCATGGTGCCCAAGACAATGGCTATGGAAGCTGCCTAATGAAGTGCTTAATTATGATGATTAAGAAACCTAATCCTATGGTGGGTGTATCCTAATTAACAACATAATGAAAATGGTGGATGATTAAGAAACCTAATCCTATGGTGGGTGTACCATAATTAACAACATAATGAAAATCCTAATAACTTAATCAAGCTTGACTGAAGCACAATTTGGTTACAAGATGGAAACTTGTACTCATAGAGAGGCTTGAGAGCTGCTTGTGTTCATTACTTGGAAATGACCCTTTTTATATGAGGAGGGTACACCTCTTACAAATATGCTCATGTGGGATAATGTCCGAGTGTGATGTGACTGCATTCTCCTCAATGCACCACAAATTTCAACATGTACACTCTTCTTCATCAAAAAATGTATTCTCAATTCATAGCCTATATGGATTACAATGTGATATTGTTAGAGAAGGATGAGTGCATTTATGAGTGCTTTCTCGAACCTACTTTGCCAAGGTTATAATTATTTTCAAGCTTAAGTTATTACCACCATCCAAATATATTTTTCTTCAATATATATGTTTATTTAAAAAAATTAGAACAAAGTCAACCTTAAATACCTATGATGCCTTCTTGTTTGGAACATCGTTACATGCTTTTGTTCTTGTATTTGTTTATTTATATTTAGAAGCTACTCTTACACTTAGATCTTTGAACATTATGGAGATTATACGTGTTTCAATATTATAGATATTTGCTATGCTTACTCTTGGTGATAGAGCTTCAAACATTATAGACATTATCTCAATTTTGCTAATGTAGAGTATTAAATGGGTGTTTCTATGTATCTTACTTTGCATACTAGTGTTATTATTGAAATGACTTTAAATTGATGCCGGTGTAGATTTGCAATCTTAAACTTTTTTTGTGTGAAGATATTGTCAATATTATTGTTTTCTATAACTTCATTTAATCATATACTATTCCACACACTCCATACATGGTTTGTGAATCAATTTAACTAATTCACAAGTAATTTAAATTTTGGTGAGGGCATCGACACACACAGTTTGCGTCATCGGAGTCCTAAATCAACCAAACATCATATGACTCAACATTGTATTTTATTATTTTCCTTATGCATGTTGAGCTTATGTCCGTATTACATCCATGTATCACCTTCTACTCCTCTTTCTAGGCACTTTGTGAAAGAATGTAATCATAAAACTCAGATCTACTTGCTCAATCATGCTTGAAGAATCGAGATCATAATTTAAAAACAAAAATACGATCGCTCACTCGTGCTTGCTTTATAGCCATCCCTTGTAATCCATTACTCATCTAAGGCATCACTTCTCGTTAAGATTTAAAGATTTTTTGTAGATTTATAGCATTATTGGTACATGGGTGTTTGATTTCTTTTGAGAATTTTCCACAAAGAGTAGAAATCTCAAGGCACCGTTCACTCTTAGCTAGAAATCCTAGAAAAAGCCAATAGTGTCAGCCCATGGAAGACACATTGAGATATGGTGATTCATGTTTTCTTTCAATAATCACTTAAAATAATCAACTCATCACCCACACCATCAACACATTTAATTGCTAGCCCATAACTTGGGTTTTATTTCCAGTCCATATATAGTACTTGCACTTGCCCATATATAGTACTTGTACTTCTTATATCATAGAGTGATACCATGCAACTCTCATACTACGTATTTAACAAGGACATAGTACAAATAAAAAGAAATGCCTCTCCTTGTTGCTCTATGCTTGTGGAATACATAGCTAATCTAAGGCTGGTAAAGCTTTAGAGTTTTTTTTTATACATTCACAATAGCTAAAATAAGGGGCCTTTTCATTCATGTACTAGTCTTGTGTTTGAAGAATCTCAAAAGAGTGCAAACCTTCCAAATGTACAGGATGCTCAAAGAAAGAAAGTTAAGCTCAAAGAGGGGAATGTTGAGAGTGAGGTACCCACACTAAGGTGTTGTCCAAAGTGGAGGCATAGACAATGTAGGAGGTAGTCTTGGGAGGAAATGGGGTGCTTGACTTATGTGTGTGGGAGTACTTATGGGGCATATTAAGTGGGTTTAAAAGTTATCCATTTCATAGTAGTCATTTAAGAAGTTCACAACATGATGAAGGAATATGGAGGCTTATTCTCATTTGTACATAAGAGTTTGAGTCCTTTTGAGAATTTTCTACAAAAAGAGTAGAAAAATCTCTAGGCACCATTCACACTTGACTAGAGAGCCTAGTTCATGTGGAGGAAGACACATTGAGGTGTGGTGAATCATGCTTTATTTGGAGACAACTAATTGAACTAATCAACTCATCACCCACATCATCAACACATGTTTAATTGCTAGCCCATATCATATCGTTGCGTTTTATGTATGATGATACTACCATGCATTTTTATTAATAAATAGCATTTGCAAAAAGGAGGAAGACCGCACAAAAAGTAAAAATTGAGTGTTAGGAAAGCGGGAAAGAAAAAAAGTGAGCGTGTTGCTGAATTAGAATATGATGGGGCACTCTTATAGGCTCTCCTCGTGTATGGTTTTCTATGGGGAACTCTTATAGGCTCCCCCGATATGTCATTGTAAGCCGTTCATGTAATATCAAAGCACACAAGTCAAATTTCTTCTTACTTGCATCAAATTTATGTGGGCGCCCTTCTTGATGAAGAGGTAGTTTTTAAGAGATACTCAGAAAAAAAAAGGGCATTCATTCCCATGGTTAGTATCTTTTTGGGCTTCTTGGCGCGTGTGCCTTTGTAGAGAGTTAGGTAGGTTTGAGAGAGACATACAATATGGGCTCTCCCTATGCCCCGAATAAGAACATGTACTTTCACCTCTCTTATCATTGCACTCTCTTATCACTCCCATTTTCTTGGGGAGGGAGATAAAGACAGCATTATAAGTTTAAACAAGTTAAGAACTTAAAGAACTAGGAACTTAGAGGAAAAGGGGGAGGAGATACACATAGAGACAAAGAAAGAAAGTGTCTGAATATGCTCCAGGGTATAAGCACATTAAATTGATACACTTTTCATGTTAATAACATACAAAAGTAGGACCTATTATTAGCATACTTCAAGGTACATTTTTTTGTAGATTTTGCGAGGATTTTTTTTATGTGTGATATGTCACTTTTGCATGAGAGCAGTTCACTTGAACTAATTATTACATGCAATGCTTATTCTTTTCAACCTTTTGGTAGGCCCATTGTAGGTCTGTCAATTATAACTCCGTTTGAATTTTGAAAGGAAGGGGCCATAAAGAAGGGAATGGGCTTCACTGTAATAAAACCTAGGTGTGCAAAAGTATACCAAAACCTTACACAAAAGCTATACCACCGAGAAAACCCGCTAAAGAGGAGGTCAAAATAGATAGCAACTACAACACAGGTGTAGCTACAAGGTAGAAGAAGAACAAAGGAAGAATGGAGCACAACAAATCCCCATTAGCAAAGGGGAGACCAAGTACCAAAAGGATTTCTTCTACATAAAAGAGGAGAAGATCATTGGGCCACTCCTCTAGTGCAAGTCTGTTATTTTCTCTCTTTTTCTATGTTTTCACTTACAGTTACATGCATAGATTTAGATGATAAAGAGGGAGAGAAAGAGATAGAGAGGGTGTGTGTGTGTGTGTGTGTGTGTGTGTGTGCGCGCTCAAAGCGTGTTAAGACTATTTATGCTAATAAGCAGCTTTGAGTGTGTGTGTGTGTGTGTGTGTGTGTGTGTGTGTGTGTGTGTGTGTGCTCAAAGCGTGTTAAGACTATTTATGCTAATAAGCAGCTTTGAGTGTGTGTGTGTGTGTGTGTGTGTGTGCTCAAAGCGTGTTAAGACTATTTATGCTAATACTTTGAGTGTTACTACTTAGTGTTGATTATACTGCTTCTATTAGAGCTTTATATGATAATAGGGCAGCTATAAATGTAAGAGAATTTTATTGGCCCACTATTCTACTCCAAGACTTTCTGCTTCTACATTTCACATACATATGCATGCATAAATAAATTAAGTCGTGTTGAGAGAGAGAGAGAGAGAGAGAGAGAGAGAGAGAGAGAGAGAGAGAGAGAGAGAGAGAGAGAGAGAGAGAGAGAGAGAGAGAGAGAGTGTAGTTAGGGTACACTCAAATCTTGTTAAGGATATTGATGCTAAGAAGGCATCTTTCAGTGGTAGTTGCATGTATTTGTATGTGTATGTTAATCTGTGAATACACTCAAATCTTGTTAAGGATATTGATGCTAAGAAGGCATCTTTCAGTGGTAGTTGCATGTATTTGTATGTTAATCTGTGAATACAAGAGAGATTTGGTTATGTCTGTTTTTCATTTTGGCTTAGCTTAGAGGATGTTGGGTAGTGCCAAAGACTAATTACCCAACTCAAAATAGGTTTTACATGTGAAAAAAGGAATTCAAATAAGGAGTATGGACTCAGCTTAGAGGGTTTTGATCCAAAAACCTTCAAGGACTCAGATTTGACAAAGCGAGGACAGAGCATGAGTGGCTGAGCATATTCAAGCATCCCAGAAAGGACAGTGAATATCGTACAGGTGCAGCACTATTTGTGACAATGTGTACGAAGACCTGATGTAGTGTACATATAAAGTGTACTAGAGAGAGTCTACCTACAACAAGGAGATTTCAATTTGTTTTGCTCGGAGTTACGTAAAGGAGTTCAGTGTAGTTGTTCAGTGTAGTTGTTCAAAAGTTTGGGAAGCAAATGACTTTCAATTGGGCATGCTTTTCAGAACAAGTTAATGTTGAGCTAAAGGAGAAAGGCTACTTTGAGAACCACCTATTGAAATGGGGGACAAGAAATCGAATGATGACCTCAGGCCTCTTCTTTGACGCCGAGCCATTTGGAAACACAAAAGACAAGGTGGGCCATGATTACTGCAAGAGGTCACGTGGCACTACACTTTTTTTCATCATTGAGAATGAGGAGGCTCCCACACTTGTGCACTCTGAACCCCACAAAAGGAGGCATGTTCTAATTTGAAATGGAAAACCTTGTGGAGTATGTAGAGAAGAATCGACATAAAGCTAATGATGTCACAAGAGCTTTGGAAAAAGCAAAGATAGAGGAGAGGAGCAATGAGAAAATGAGAGAAGCCGCTAAAGTTTTGAGAGGACAATTGTCTGCAGAGAAGAAGAAGAATTGAGCCACTTGCCTTCGACTAAAGGGGAGGTGAATATGCACCAAATCAAGCTTTAGTAGGCGATCATTGCAAATGCAAAAACAATGCTAGGCTCCATTGGAGGGACACAAAGATAGCAAAAGCTATGTTGCTAGTTTTTAGGTACATGGTTGCTTGACTCCTAGTGTGTTGTTGACAAAACTATAGCATACCCAATATTGAAATGGCATCCAACATTTTTATTTTGCAGGCTCAATTTGTGGTGCAATCCAACCATGTGCAATCCAACCATGTGCAAGAGTTTCATGACCATTATGAGCTTTTGCTAGAGATGCTTCATGGAGTGAAGAGCAGAGAACAAGATTTTGTTGTGTCTACACCTCCAAAGGTAGCATAATGCTACACTAGCCAAGTCTCAGTCTCACGGATCTATAGTGGATGTGGCTTCCCTCTTCAAAAACGAAGAAGCACTGATGCTAGTCATCTTGTCGTGCAGGCACAATAACCATAAGATGTGCTTTGCATGTGCATGCTTATTGGGGAACAAATAGGGCTCTCAATTATAAGCAAATGATTCATGCAAGCACGATAAGTTCATGCTTAGCTTTCAGTGTTTCTCAAACACACCAAACTCGAGTAAGGTTCTCGCTTTCAACATCTTTCAAAAAAACCAAAAGATAGAAGCAACCCATGTTTTTTCTCAAGTACACTTGCCATCTTGGAAGTGCTAACTAGCACAGAATGGATGCTAGTTAGCAAAGGATCTAATGTGAAGCAAAATTAGTGTAAACAGGTATTAGTTAGCATGATACCTACAGTAAACAAGTGGCAGTAACATACCTCTAGGTGCTAGTTAGTATTTTGAGTCCTTAACAGTGGTTAAAATGCACACTGGCTAATGTATGCTAATCATCATACAAAAAACGAGTAATAGTTAGCATAGAAATAGCATAGAAATGCTAGTTACTATAAGTTGATGTTAATGAGCACATAACCAACAAGTGCCAATAGCTGTTATTTAGCCAACTTCTAGATGCTAATTAGTAGTAACTGTTATTAATTAGTATAAATAGGTGTTCCAACCTACTACCATTAGGTGCTATTTAGCACTTGTATGAACTTAAAAGGTGCTAGTTAGTATAACCAATTCTTTACATATGCTAGTTAACATGACCAGTGCTAGTTACTATAAATGGGTGTTAGTTAGTTGTCACCATGTGTTAGTTAGTTGTCACCATGTGTTAGTTAGCATTTTACATGATGTACCTAGGTGTTAACTAGCACTGGCCTAGTGTAGCAGGTGTTAATTAGCAGTATGCCAATTGTTAAACAAGTGTGAACTAGCACTCTACACAGTTAATTAGCAGTATGCCAATTGTTAAACATGTGTGCTAGCTACTAGCACTTAACTGTTTTGAGGTGTTAACTAGTTGTTTATCTTTTGATAATAGCTTTTAGCTATCAATCAACCGTTACATGTATTAATTAGCACTCTTTATTATGTAACCGGTTGTTAACTAGCACTTTAGTAGTGCTAGCATATATTAATTAGCACTCTCCCTATATGCTAGCACTTTAGTAGTGCTAGCATATATTAATTAGCACTCTCCCTATTGTTAAATAGTGTTAACTAGCACTTTAACTAGTGCTAGCACTTTAACTAGTGCTAGCATATGCTAACTAACAGTCTGCCTATATTAACTTGTATTAACTAGCACTTTAGTAGTGCTACATGTGTTAACTAGCATTCTATCTACTATTAAGTAGTGTTACTTAGCACTTCAGTGCTACATATGTTAACTAGTGTTATAGCATTATGTCTACCATTAAATAGTGTTAACTACTGCTAGCATATACTAACTAGTAGTTTACCTTCTATTAACTGGTGTTAAATAGCACTTCACTAGTGCTATCATGTGTTAACTACTTGTCTTTTGTTAAACAAGTGTTAACTAGCACTCAGTTATTTTGAGGTGTTAACTAGTTGTTTGTCTTATGCTAATAGCTATTAGCTATTAGCATAAGTCAACCATCATAGCATGTATTAATTAGCTATTAGTTGTTTGTCTTATGCTAATAGCTAATAGCTATTAGCTATTAGTCAACCATCATAGCATGTATTAATAAGCTGAGAGTGGAAGTTACCTGAGCACCGATGAATTAAGCTTACTCATGTCGTGGAAGGAGCCAGCACACATGAGGGGGAGATTTAACCCAACCCTTTGTTGATGGTGATGTCGTCTAAGTTTTGTTTTCAAGTCTATGGTTTTATCTCATGTTTATTTTCATATCCATGCTTAATACGTTTGAATCTTTTATTTGTATGGATTTGATTACTAATTCTTGATTTATGCGAGCACTTGTGGTACTTTGATTCTCTTGTGTGGCAAAGATCCTGACACGACTCAAAAGATTACAGCTGAATGTTCACATTTGGATGTTGTGCTTTAAATCTGTGGAAGAACTCAACCTGCCACCACCAGAGATGATAAAATTGTACTAAGAAAAAATGCATTACTACCAAAAAATGCTACAAATGTTATTTAGTACATACATGATTGTAGAAGTGCTAAAACTAGCCCTTTAAGTTTCAGGTGCTAGTTAGCACTCATAGCTATATACGCTAGTTAGCACTCAGAGCTTTAGGTGCTAGGTAGAACTCAAAGATGTAGGTGCTAGTTCGCACTTAGAGCTACAGGTGCTAATTAGCACTCAAAGCTATAAGTGATAGTTTTGAGTGCTAATTAGCACTCAAAGCTATAAGTGATAGTTAGTAGTCAAAGATATAGGTGCTAGTTAGCACTTAAAGCTACTAATGCTAGTTACAACTGAAAGCTGCATGTGCTAGTTAGACTCACTGTATGTGTTAGTTAGCACTTAGAGCTGTAGCATTCAGAGTTGTAGAGGTGATAGTTAACACTCAAATTTGTAGGTGATAGTTAACACTCAAATTTGTAGATGCTAAACACTCATAGTTGCAGGTGCTAGTTAGCAACTCAAAGCTACAGGTGCTAGTTAGCACTCAAAGCTATGAGTGCTAGGTAGCAATCAAAGCTACAGGTGCTAGCTATCATTCAAATCTCTAGGTGGTAGTTAGTAGTAAGAGCTAGCTAGCACCTCTTAGTGCTAGTTATAGCACTAAGAGGTGCTAGTTTGGCGGTAAGAGTAGCTAGTTAGCATTAAGAGCTGCTAGTTAGCACTCAAAGCTACATGTGCTCTTAGTGCTAGTTATAGCACTAAGAGGTGCTAGTTTGGCGGTAAGAGTAGCTAGTTAGCATTAAGAGCTGCTAGTTAGCACTCAAAGCTACAGGTGCTAGTTAGCACTCAAAGATGTATAAGTGCTAGGTATCACTCAAGGCTACAGGTGCTAGTTAGCATTCAAAGCTCTAGGTGTTCTCTAGCACGAAGAGCTACTAGTTTGCTAGTTAACACTCAAAATTGTAGGTGTTAGTTACCTCTTGGTGCTAGTTTGCTCTTTAAGAGTTGCAGGTGCTAGTTAGCACTCATAGCGCTGCATGTGCTAGTTATAACTCAGAGCTGTAGGTGGTGCTAGTTAGCACCCAGTCAAAGATACATGTGCTAGTTAGCACTCATAGAGGTGTAGGTGATAGTTAGCACTTAAAGTTGCACATGCTAGTTTTAGGACTCAAAGCTACAGGTGCTAGTTCACACTCAAAGATACATGTGCTAGTTAGCACTCATAGTTATAATAAGTGCTAAGTGCTAGTTAGCACTCAAAGCTATAGTTATCATTCAAAGCTATAGGTGCTACAAGTGCGCTCAAAAGTTGTGGCCCGTGGGTCTTATGCTAGGTAGCACTCAAAGCTACATGTGCTAGTTAGCACTCATAGCTGTAAGTGCTAGTTAGCACTCAAAGCTGCAGTTAGCATTTGCAAGTTCACTCAAAGCCATAGGTCTTATGCTAGTTAGCACTCATAATATAGGTCTTATACTAGGAATTTAACATTGGTAATACAGGTCTTATACTGGGAATTTAACATTGGTAATATAGGTCTTATACTAATTAGCACTAAATTTTGAGGTCATACCTGAGACTCATCAAGAAGATGCATTGGGTGCTTGATGTAGCTCTTTATTCCAACTCTCATTTGACAAATATCCTTCTTGTTGGGAGACACGTGTATCTGATTCCCAAAAAGAGTACACCTTTTTCTTTATTTATGTGGGTGATTTTGCTAAAACATTGGTGCTTCCAGCACGCAGCCAATGAAAATTATCCATTTCCATCGTTAAGTTGAGCATGTTCTCATGACCATGCCAAGTATAGGGTGCACTTATTAACTTGAAGTACACGTGAGACTTTTGAAACATGCATGTCTTGAGTTGAGTTCATCAACATTGACAATGTGCTTTGCCTAAAAAATAACTCTTGCTTGTTTAGTGGGGGCAGCTTGACTTTACTCAACGTTGTCTATGAGGCTGCTTGAACGCTTGACCTTCTTCGCCATGCATGCGGTCTTGGCACAAAAAAATTCAGTGTTTCATTACAAATCCTCTGTTTTGTGACTTCATTGCCAAAAGCATTCATGCTTTCAGCCTCCCTCTTATGCTTGTCTCGTGCCCCATCGTTATTTCTTCTTTGTAGCTTTATATTGCACCTGATCTATAAATTCCATCTCAATGAAAAAGCACATTGCATACACCACTCCATAAAGATTAATAAGTGCAAAAAGTACCTCCTCTCCAAATGCAAACCTTGTTCCAAGCTTTTATGGAAGAGTGTCCATGGTTACCAAGACATGGACCTAACCCCCCTAGAGTCATTAGGCTCTGGCAAAGGTTCATAAATCTTGGTTCTCATCTTCACTATCCCCAACAACTTGTTATACAACATTTACAAATGTTGACTGAAGAAACTCAGATAGTTATGTAATTGGGCAAGGATGAGTCTTCCCTATTTTCAAGTTTATCTTTAAGGACTGATTGCCTTTGTGTACATAGATGTGATTCATTTCCCAATCTTGAACCATCCTTGTTTGTCTCATGTGCCTTTCGAGGATCATTATGTATGACCTTCTTCTGTGAAAATCTATCACCATAAATGTGTGATGGAAATTTAATTTGAATGTCTTTATTTTCACATCTTGCAAGCTGCATATGGGTTTGGCTGTGTTTTCATCTACGAGGCTTCTACAAGTGGCAGGCTACCCCAGGCCTCCTACTCCTTGGTGATTATGCTGACACCAACACCACCTTCCCTTGTACATGATAGGTAACACTCTGTTCATTTTGTCACATTAAAAATATTGTCCCAACTAATGGGAACTTTAGGTTATCAGTTTTGGCTATGAAGGGAGGGTGCTCAATGGGGCATGGCTCGTCTTCTTTCTCCTTCGACTCAGGTTCAGCTATGTGGGATCTTGAATTCCTATTCAAGATCCCAATGGGGCATGGCTCGTCTTCTTCCTCCTTCGACTCAGGTTCAGCTATGTGGGATCTTGAATTCCTATTCAAGATCCCAATGGGGCATGGCTCGTCTTCTTCCTCCTTCGACTCAGGTTCAGCTATGTGGGATCTTGAATTCCTATTCATCTAATATAAGGCTCTCCAAAGTTGAGAATTTCCTTATGTGAAAGAGAACTTATCGGAACTTGGACTATGAGGACAACCATTTTGTGAGGCCTACTATGTCCCTCACACAATAATCTCACTCATTGGCCTCATACTGAGGCCTACTATGTCCCTCACACAATAATCTCACTCATTGGCCTCATACTCACTTTGAGGTGGGTTTTAGGACCTACTAATGTGTAAGGTATGTGCCTTGATCCTTCACTAGGAGGTGGTTCCTTTGGATAAAGTTATCGTCGTCCAATCACCTTAAAAAAAAGATGATGTGCACTGACCTTCACTAGGAGGTGGTTCCTTTGAAGGGGATGAGATAAAGTTATCGTCATCCAATCACCTTAAAAAAGATGTTGCGTTGGCTATGGTGACCCATGGAAGGCCAACTTTCACCTCCCTCATTGTATCTAGTAATTTGGAGCTTAGTTGGATTGGCTCTAGAGGCACAAATGCTTTGGAAGTGGTTTCTCAAAGTGATCCTATTTGCGACCTCTTAAGAATGGTTATGGGTATATCTAAGGCCTTGTAAAAACTTTGAGGATCCCTCATTGTGGTTTTATAATTGTCTCTTGGATAGGGTCTCTAGGACATGTGCTCAGGTATGGTTCATGATTCTTACTTGACCACTTTCTAACATTGGTTTGTAGTTCAACATGATTCTTACTTGACCACTTTCTAACATTGGTTTGTAGTTCAACATGTACCTTCCTCACAAGCTCTTAGGCTTGTTTCATTCTCTCTTTCTTCAACATGAATTCGGGGTACTCCTCGAGTTTCTTTAGAAGGTTTTCTTAGTGTATGGGTTTTTTTTCTCTAGGAAGAGTAGGTTTGAGCAGGAGATCGTTGGCTATCTTCACAAAAAGGGAGGCAGATTTGGAGCTCTCATTTCATGATGTCCTTGCCTTTGAAGACTTATCATGCATTGCATTTACGTGTTCTCTTTGAGATCTTCTTCTTCTAGACCTTTGGTTCTGGTTCATAAGCCTTTTTAGGGGCTAATACAATTTTTGAGGTTTGCACCTTTGGCTCTTTAGCTTCTTGCTTTGAAGTAAAAGCTCAAGATTTATGCTTATTAGTAGTAGCCTTGGATGTTCCTTTGGTTGCTATGGCCCTCACATCTTGGCTTGGTGGAGCCTTGTGATTGGAATTACGGGTGGCTATGTGAATGACTCCTCCTTATATACTATTAACAGGTAAAGCTCATCAACGTGAAGGATGCTTCTGCTATGGGGGAAATTGCCACTCTTTTTTGGGACAATCCTTTATAAGCATGATCGAATCTGCACTTATAGCATGTGCCCCCATAAGTCATTACATTAGGGTTGGGCACGGGATTTAAAGTGTTAGAAGCACTCGGGGGATTTGGTGCAGGGTCTTTGTTGTGAGGGTAATTTACAATACAATGTGTGTCTTTACATTGAAAACATTGTATTGGTGGCCTACTTACCATATTATTGAGGTCTCTTTCTCTTTGCTGCACCATGGCTTTGAATAGCATTAGGCAAAATTTAGACTAAAAAAGGGCCCTCTAAGTAATGCCATGCTAGCTTTTTCTTAAAAAATGGGTTGATTGGAGATTGTAGATTGGGAACCTACTCTTAGAGATCTTTCCAATTATATATTGCGTGATGGAAAATTTTGCCTATAACATGCCATGTCATCTGCCAATTTGGAAACCTCTTGAATATGCAAAATTGCCCATCATGCCATATATCATTGGAAAGATCTCAAAGAAGTTCCCAAATTGGTGATAACGTAGCATGTTATATGCAAAATTGATGATGTAGCAAAATTTCCCATCATGCTATATATCATTTGAAAGATCTTGAAGAGTACGTAACATGCCACATCATCATCACCAATTTGGAAACTTCTTGAATATGCAAAATTGCCCTTCGTGCTATATAGATCTCAAAGAATAGATTCCCAATATATAATCTTTAATAAATTTTGATTTGATCTAGAAAAATTTAACCATCCGCTCATTTTTTAAAGAAAAAGCTGACATGGAATTACTTAGAGGGCCCTTTTTGAGTCCAAATCTTGCCTAATTAGAGGTGTAGTCTATGGTGGCTAATAGCATATACCCATAGGAATCATAATGATGCTACTCATATAGGTCTAACAGTTCATAATATTCATAGCTCTCTTGTTCCTATGCTTTTGTCTCTGTGGGTAGGGTCATTGAGTACTATTATACTATTGTGGTTCTAGGAGGAACTGGCTAGGGTGGAAGTACCAAAAGGTGGATATGCCAATTACATACCTCACGAGATAGAGGGTTTTCATATGTAGGCATTGGTGCTTATGCCTTTTGAGGAGTGACTGGTGGGGCTGGTAAGGCTAGTGGTTACCTTGGTGACACCAGGGAGCATCTGGTATCATTGTGCTAAATCCACCTTGCTTGGTGCCAACATAGAGATGTGTCATGGTTCTCGTGGTACTGGCAATGAGCATGAAATTATTGTTGTCTAGGCCTTAACAAATAGACACTCTATACTTATATGATTCTTATGGAGAATTTTTTATCAAACCATATCTCTTTTTGTGGGAATAGATGTGGGTGTCTTATTTAAGTTGCTAGCTGGGGCTAGCTTTGAGGTTGCCCTTAGGGTTATCCCTGCCACCACCATTGCTGGTCTAAACGGTAAAACAAATTCTCTTCCAATTCATCCATTCTCATTTCCTTAACTATGACTCTAGTTGGTGTTGATTGGGCACCCTTGGCTGCTGTGACAATGAGGCTTTTGATGATGCATCCTCTATCTCTTGGTTTGGGTGGTGGATAACTTCTACATCCTTGTCCAGTTATAGGTTATCTACTAGGTCTATTGCCTCACCCAGTAATCGTGCCACTTGTGGCACTCATCAAAGATATAGTGCCTAGACCTATAGAGATGGTTATAAAGCCTCTCTCTTAAGACCGATCATAAATCAATCGATGAGAAAGTTGTATCTTAAGTGGAAATGTAGTCCTCCACGATTTCTCCCTCCTCCTACTTAAGGTTGTGCATTTGTGCAATAGGGCTTCATCTGGCTCCACTAGGTGAGAATTCCACTATGAAAGTGTGTGTCAAGATCTTGTAGCTATTATTTTTAAGTGGGTTTAGTGACCTAATGTCTTGTTGAGGCTTCAAGGAAAAGTCCAAATGAATAGATATTGGTGGGATCATCAATCCATCCCAAGGACTCACACATTTGATCAAACTTTTCTAGGTATTGAATGGGATCTCGAGTTCCATCAAATTTGATCATCATCCTTGAGATGTGGATGAGATGTGGAATCCACGGTTTTTCCCAACTTTGAGCCTCTAGGTGCTATGTTACTTGTAACTCTCCTTCCCATTTTGAACACTATCCTCAGTATGTCTTTTGGTATTCATGTGGTGATGGAACATAAGGAGGTGGGAGACTCTCTATTTTAGGGTATAGGATCTCTTGCTCTATCCTCAGTATGTCTTTTGGTATTCATGTGGTGATGGAACATAAGGAGGTGGTTGTGGGAGACTCTCTTTTTTAGGGTATAGGATCTCTTGCTCTATGGGGTTGGGCATGCACTTGTCCTATGCTGGCCTAGCCTTAAGGTTACAGGCTCAATGTGGTTGAGAATATGTCCTGTGAATGTACTTATGGATACCTTTGTGATAAGGTAGTCCCTGACATTAGCTTTTTACCCTTCCCCATGTCCCTTGTTCCTCATCCAAATGAAGAAGACCTGGAACTTGGTTCTATGGCAAAGGAACTTCTTTAGCAGGCTCCTATGGAGAGATAGATTCCTGCTTCTTACATTGTGTATGCTTGCTGTTGGGTGTATTATGGAACACTTATCCCTCATGGTTTAGTAAAGAAACATGTCTGGTTTGTTACCATAATTGTAGTTGTTGGTATGTTTGTTGGTCATGGTGGTTAGCATGGGATAAACCTAGCTCAAGATCATCACCAAACATTATGGAATCTTAATCACTTCCTGTGGGAGTGGACCTTGAGGTTCTAGGTCTTAATTCAACTCCTTCATTGGAGTTGTATTCAAAGATAGGGTAGTTGAATGCCTTCTTCATAAAATTTAAGACATTGTTTACAGAGAGTGAAAGGACCCTAGGACAAAAGGAGAAGGAAATCTTGTGACCATTGGGTTCAAGGGATAAAGAATAGCCTTGGAAGGCTAAAAAAGGGGATATATTTTTAAAAAAAAATCCCTACAAAACAACCATCGTGAGAAATAATGGCACCTTCCTTTGCATCTAATGTAATTCGCCATATTGCGTCTCTTTAGTTTCTGTCACTTGTAGATAAACACCCAATCCAAGAAGGTCCAAAATTATCAAAAACCTTGGGTTCTTGTGTGTGTAAAGACTTTCTCACCATCTTCTCCATCAAGGCAGTGCCGTTCGTAATTTATAGTAAATTATACAAGGTTACTTTGCATTAAACATGATTAAGCAAGGAGATAAGTGTTGGGCCCAAAGTCCATTCACACCACATTAAAATTTAGCCTTTTATCAACAACCCTTGGATAAGAAAAAGAGGATGTTCTTGCACAAAGCCCGGCCACTCAGAGAAATCTAAAAATTAAGCTCAGTTTACATCATATTTACCTCACCTTCAGGGCGTTATTCTTGTTGAATGCCAATCATTTTGGGCTTTACCGACTCTTGGTTATCACTCGGATCTTGGAGCATGAAGATTTTAAAACTCGTCTCTTCCATTACATAAGGGTCGAATTAACTACCTTGAATAGGAGCATCGACTCTAGATGATTTATATATCATCCGCCCACAACATATGAGTGACATATAAGAAACTTTTATTGCTTACTTCATTTACTACATTTAATATTTGTAAAAAATGTTTCTTTTCTTTCTCTTTCTTATTAATACGAGTCATAATTCAAAACCTCCCACTATTCAAGATCAATTAGATACTCTAAAACCCAACTTCTCTCAAGACAACGGGAAGCTTTAGAAAGAAAGATGGCTTGTAAAAAGCAAAAAAGAGGATCCTCAATTTTTTACACAAAGAATATTGAATATATTTCACTTGAGAAATTTGAGAAAGAATATGAAAATATCCATCGTGAAAAAGTACCTTTAACTAGGCCAAGCAATTGGCAGAAACTTAGAAAAGTCCCATCAGTATATTGAAAGTAGAAAACGGTACTGAATGTGAATGCGATGTGATAAGATGTGACTGCGATGTGATAAGATGTGACTGTGATGTGATAAGATGTGAATGCGATGTGATAAGATGTGAATGCGATGTGATAAGATGTGAGTGGAATGTGATAAGATGTGAGTGGATGTGAATGCGATGTGATAAGATATGAGTGGATGTGATGCGATGTGATAAGATGTAAATAGATGTGGATGTGGATGTGGATGTGATGAGATGTGGATGGGATGTGATGTGATGTAAATGGATGAGAATGAGATGTGAATAAGATGTGATGATATGTGAAAGGATGTGATGTGATGTAAATGGATGAGAATGAGATGTGATGATATGTGAAAGGATGTACTGTGATGTAAATGGATGAGAATGAGATGTGATGTGATAGATATGCATGTGAATGAATGAATGGATGTGGATAGATGTGAATGTAAATGAACGAATGGATGTGGATGAATGTGATGAGCTGTGAATGGATGTGGTGTAATATGGATAGATGTGGATGTGATGTAACGTGGATGGAATGAATGAGATATGATGTGGATGGAATGAATGAGATGTGATGTGGCTGGATGTGAACGAGATGTGATAAGATGAGGATGGATGTGACGAGATGTGAATGAATGTGGGATGTGATTGAGTGTGATGGATGTGATGAGATGTGAGTGGATGTGGTGAGATGTGAATGTGATGTAATGAGATGTAAATGTGAGTGGATGTGGTAAGATGTGAATGTGATGTAATGAGATGTGAATGTGAGTGGATGTGGTAAGATGTGAATGTGATGTAATGAGATGTGAATGGATGTGATGTGATGTGGATCTGGGTAGGTGTGAATGGATGTGATGTGATGTGAATATGATATGATGAGATGTAAATGTATGTGAATATGATGTGATGAGATGTGATGTGGATGGATGTGATGTGATGAGATGTGGATCTGAATGAATATAAATGGATGTGATGTAATGTGAATGGATGGATGAGATGTAAGGTGGACGAATGTGATGTGATGTGGATCTAGGTAGATGTGAATGGATGAGATGTGATGTGGATTGGGGTAGATGTGAATGGATGTGGATGTGATGTGGATCGGGGTAGATGTGAATGGATGAGATGTGATGTGATGTGAATGGATATGATGTGGATATGGGTAGATGTGAATGGATAAGATGTGATGAGGATGGATGTGACGTGATGTGATGAGGATCTGAATAGATGTAAATGGATGTGATGAGATGTGATGTGATGTGGATAGATGTGATGAGATGTAATATGATGTGATTGGATGAGAATGGATGAAGGATGATTGGGAATAGATATGACTAGATGAGGAATAAGCAAAGTGGATTGATTTAGAAGAATGTGGAATAACGAGAAATGATGTGGAATAATGTGGAAAGATGAGAGTTTGTTAGAAACTATATTTATGACCTGACCTGTTTTTAAATGACTATGTCAAGAATGACTATTTTATGTCAAGAATGTGGAATAACGAGAAATGATGTGGAACAATGTGGAAAGATGAGAGTTTGTTAGAAACTGTATTTATGACCTGTTTTTAAATGACTATTTTATGTCAAGAATGTTGGGGAAGCATTTTGACCATCTTGTGGATGAGGTCGTAGAGACCTAAGTGATAAAGTTACAACAGCTGACACGGAGTCAATGGAGGATGTCTCGCGTAGCAAGGCCGACCGAGGTCTTGATGACCAGTCTCGGTTTGATTTAAATGATGAGCTTCTTCCGGTACGGTGGATGAGGGACCAAGGAAGCAGCCTATGATGACTGAAGTGCTAGGTGACCTGCGAAGGAGCCTAGAGGGTGCTAACCATACGGTGCTCGGGCTCTAGGTCGTCGAAGATACCCACACGTGCATCGAGGAAGAAAATGGAACAAGGCGTTAGAGTTATTTTCTGAACTCGGGCATGGATCTCGTTGATTGGCCTTCAACGGATGAGTCCATGGCTCTTTTATATGGATCTCTTGGTTGATCTTGCTGATCTTCAATGGAGAGTCCATATGGATTTTCTTAAGTGAATATATTTCCGGGTACTATGAGCTAGGAACTATTGAAAAGGCCCCTGATGAGTGGACAGGTGGTGAGCGTTCTAGTTACCAATGATGCCATAGGTACACCGATGAAGGAATGACTGCAAATTGGAACTCAAGCTATATATTTTGGAGGATTATGATGAGTGATACTATGGTTTCATTAAAGGATTATTTTAAAGACAGCTGAATCTGTGAAACAGGCAATTTTGATATTGGGTGTGTAAGTGGTGTGACTATCTTGAAGTTTGCTTGAAGCGCCGGCTAGGGGGGCTGGGAACTCTTTTCCCTAGTACTCGAGGCAAAACATAACCAAATCCCTAAATGGATCCTATCACTACAGTCGTAGTAGGCGGTTGGCTAACCCATGGGGGGATAGGCTGGATTGATGGATCCCTAAAATGAGACTCAATTCTATTAAGTTACGATAGTTGAAGTAAATCCCGGATAATCCTTGTTCTATGGAAAAGAATCAACGGCTGTGCCTCTTGATGAGGAAAAAAGCGTTGGACGTAGCGATGAGGAAAAAAGCGTTGGACGTCTCGCGTTGCAAGGTCGGCCGAGGTCTTGACCAGCCTCGGTTTGATTTAAATGGTGAGCTTCCAGTACGGTGGATGAGGGACCAAGGAAGCGGCCTATGACTAAAGCGCTAGGTGACCTGTGAAGGAGCCTAGAGGGTGCTGACCATATGGTGCTCGGGCTCTAGGTCACCGAAGATACCCACGCGTGCATCGGGGAAGAAAATGGAACAAGGTGTTAGAGTTGTTTTCTGAACTCGGGCATGGATTTGGTTGATTGGCCTTGCTAGTCCTCAATGGATGAGTCCATGGCTCTTTTATATGGATCTATTGGTTGATCTTGCTGATCTTCAACAGAGAGTTGTTGGTCCTCAATGGATGAGTCCATGGCTCTTTTATATGGATCTGTTGGTTGATCTTGCTAATCTTCAACAGAGAGTCCA
Organism: Cibotium barometz; assembly: GCF_041138505.1. NCBI lineage: Eukaryota > Viridiplantae > Streptophyta > Polypodiopsida > Cyatheales > Cibotiaceae > Cibotium > Cibotium barometz. Next base: position 28,109,000 of record NC_141104.1, read on the forward strand.
TATGGATTTTCTTAAGTGAATATATTTTCGGGTACTATGAGCTAGGAACTATTGAAAAGGTCCCTGAGTGGACAGGTGGTAAGCGTTCTGGTTACCAATGATGCCATAGGTACACCGATAAAGGAATGATTGCAAATTGGAACTCAAGCTATATATTTTGGAGGATTATGATGAGTGATACTATGGTTTCATTAAAGGATTATTTTAAAGACAGCTGAATCTGTGAAACAGGCAATTTGATATTGGGTGTGTAAGTGGTGTGACTATCTTGAAGTTTGCTTGAAGTGCTGGCTAGGGGGCCTAGGAACTCTTTTTCCTGGTACCCGGGGCAAAACATAACCAAATTCCTAAATGGATCCTATCACTACAGTGGTTGGGCGGTTGGCTAACCCATTGATGGATCCCTAAAATGAGACTCAATTCTATTAAGTTACGATAGTTGAAGTAAATCCTGGATAACCCTTGTTCTATGGAAAAGAATCAACGGCTGTGCCTCTTGATGAGAAAAAAAGCGTTGGACTCTCTGATCCAAGTGTAAGTCTCTTCCTTGATCTGACCATTAGACTTATGGGTTCGGTCGGATCAGTTTGGTTAATGAAGACCTTGACTACGTTAGAATAAAATATCCTGGAGGAATCGCCCGTGTTTTCTGGGTGAGGGAAGTTTTTTCGGGTTCAGTTTTGGAAGAACCGAGGGATTAGTCTCTTGTTCGGATATTCATGGTGGGCGAGGCCCCGAGTGAGAGGCTCTGCCCTGCGTAAGAAGTGCTACTTCTGCTGCTAGCACCCCCGAATTCGTTTGTGCAAAGGGGACATGGATCTTTCAGCTGGTATTATAGCGAATTGGCTAAAGTGGATCAACCCGAGAAGCAAGAAATGTTAAATTTTTTTATAAAGTACCAGTAAAAGATTGTAATTGTGTGATGAAATTCATACAAATTGATATTCAGAATGAAGATTTATAAATTGGAAATTGGTTCTTCAGATGGAAGTACCGCAATTATATGGAATCCTTGACTTGCTTGAGGCCTAGATATGATGGTATTTACCTTATAACTTCAAGGACCCTGACTACTCGTATACACCGTGGGTATATCTGCAGCTCTTTACTGACAATATATACGAGTAAATCTAAGACCTTGAAGTTATAAGCAAAAATGCTATCCAGAGGATGAATTCGAATGTTGGTTGAATTTTGGTTGAGAATTGATGAATTGATTTGGATTCTGATTGAAAGATGATTTCTGATTTCTGGTTGAAAGAAGATAAGTTGAACAAAGCCACAATGAGGATGAATGGGGAGAATCCCAGTGATGATGGTAATAACTGGAAGATGATTATAACTTTCAGTAGATCATTATGAGATTAGTGGATTGTGCTGAGATGACAGATTATTGATTCTGACCTTTGATCCAGTGGATCTAATTAAGGAATGACAAATTGAGAACTTGCATAACTAAAATTTCTGTGGGGAATGTTAAGATGGAATTTTCAGTCCGGTGGACCATTATTGTGTTAAGGATATGAATGATATGTTCTGCATGAATTGTTCTCTGATAATGAGTTCTGTATATTCTTCTTGTAGAATGGATCTTTATCCCAGGATTCTGCATGGGTTGACCAGACTATAAGGAGCCCCAGAATCAGTTGGATCTTAAGGTGAAAGAGTTTATCCTCTAGCTGCGAGATGAAAGAGTTTATCCTCTAGCTGCGAGATGAGGACATCTCGCGTTTTCTAAGTGGGGAAGGATGTAAGATTCCTCCCTCCAGCTTTTGAGGTGTAAAGATTTAAGAACCTCCCCTTCTGCTCTTGTAATTATTCCCTCTCTGAAATAGAAAAAAGATCTTGTTTTACCCTGTTTTGGCCTAGAGAGAGAAAATGTCTAGAGAGAGATAATCCAAAATTGAGATATCTTTGGATATAAAAATCCTCCTAGTTTCTAAAATGGATTCAGAAGTTCAAAATGAACTTTCCAATGTGCACTAGGAATTAATTGAAAATGGTATAAGGGACCTTAGCCTAAGGGTCTACATTTTCAGAAATTTTTGGATTATGGTCCAATTAACGTTCCAATGGGCCAATTGGATAAATCCAAGTGTTGGGATGAGATAAATCCAAAGAATAAAAGAAAATACCCAAAAATGAGTAAATGCTCACATAAGATGAAGAGTTGACTGAGTACAAGGTTTATTAGTTAAAAATTATAGGATATTACTAAAAAAGGAGATATTTTGAAATAATGATGCATTTTTGACACCTTGGTAAGGAAAGGGAGACTCTTGAGGTAGGCGCCTCTTTCACATGTGTGGAAGGGTTTTTAATAACCAAATTAAAAAGGGAGCTAAACTGGTCCAAATCTTATCCAAATTGAGTCAAACTAAACCTGGAAAATTCTAGAACCTAGTTGGACTCGGTTAGTGGCCTCCATCACCTATAAATAGACCCTCAGTCATTTGTAATTAAATATTGGAGCTATACTATGCCAATATTATATTAAAATAATCATATTTTTTGTTATCCTTTAAATTTTCCTCTCTCTACAACAACTCTTGGAGTTGCTCTTCTCCTCTTGGTGGACCAATTGATTGGTCGGGGACTTCACTGTCTGTAATTAGAGAATCAAGCCAAACTTGGAGGTAAAATCAATTTTAATGGGTTTTTTTTTAATTTTCTCAATAACTTTCTTCTTCTCAACCCCTCTCAAGCTTGAGAAGCTTTCTACATAATTGTTTTAATTCTAATCAAGCTTTCCCTAAGTTTCTTAATGTTTAATTAGCATCAAGTTAACCTTTATTCTTAAATTGTAATGCTTTCTTTAAAGTAAATCTCTCTCTCTGAAAGAATAGCCATCTTTATGGCTAAATCCCTTGAAAAAGGATGCTTCTCAATGATAGTCTCTTAATTCAAAGCTAAACTCTAGGCTTGATAACCTAGAGGTTAAGAAAATGGTATTTTTATGATTTTGTGTTAACAAAATAATGGTTATTTCTTTTAGATTATTTACAAGTAGTTAAAAACTACTTTGATTGATTCTAAATGAGATTTAGGAAGTGTGGAGATATTCTGGGAAAAGTGAAGAGGTGGAGAGAATCAAGCAAAAGAGGTGGAGTGAATCTAGGAGAAATCAGTGGGATTTGATGCTTAGATGTAAACACTATAAATTGAGGCATTGGCCTAATGAGAATTTGTTAGTTTTTGATTATCCATGCCTACATTAAGCTATTTGTTAATTACTCACTAATCACATCTTAATTATCATCTAATCACTTTGTTAATGATGTTGATTCTAGCATTTGATCCACCATAGCTCATCACATTGCTGTAATTTCAACATGCTCTCGCCTATGCACAACACCTGCAATTCTCACTGGACTATGTTCTATACGCACACACCGCACGAAGCCTCATTATCGACAACCATCCAGGTACATCTCTGCATGGGGGGACCATGGTGGGTGCAATCCTAGTCAATGGTATGACCCATCGCGTGGATTTTCTTAATGACCCCACTTCACCCAAATAACTGTACATCTCTGCATGGGGGGACCATGGTGGGTGCAATCCTCGTCAATGGTATGACCCATCGCGTGGATTTTCTTAATGACCCCACTTCACCCAAATAACTGTGCTTCATGCCTAATCCATCATACCCATAACTTCTTCTTATGCTCAACTTCTTTGGATCCTTGCCATCAACTACCACTCCTATCAACATAGGATTCTAGAGCTCCATAACAGAAGAAGACAACCCACAAAAATAAAAAGAGAGAACACCGCAACTCGATACCTCCACGGGAGCGAAGATACCCATTATGATGTCTTGACAAAGATGCTAGAGCTTCATGTACATCATCATCAACATACAGCATCTCAGAGCGCAAGCAATCTCCATGTGTGTTTCCTCCTTGTCCCTCCGGAATTTCTCCCTCACCACTTGCTTACTAACACCATAACCCCTCCTTAATAATACCACCTACCACTTGGATACTGGTCATTACGTACTCTGTGCTAGTCTACTCATTCAAGTACTCTGACTCCTCTAATGAGGATGTTCACGCAAAGGTGACAAAAAAGAAAAAACACAAAACAATATAAAGAGTACTACTAGGCCCATAAAAGAAAGCAAACTCATAAGAGCCCATTAGACTACCTGGATACTTAATCACTAGTACTTCACTAACTTCTTACCATCTTACTAACTCCCTAACCCCCTCTCATTTCTAGAGAGATAGGACAACCAACCACGTGCAACCTTCCCAACGTGCCTCAACAACCTCTTACCGATCATCACGAGGATGTGATTGAGTTTAGGAAGGGGATTATGTTAACCACATATTGGTTAGCACATTCCTACTACAACTATGTTTGCTTACTCATGTAATGGGCACCCGTACTATATTGTAAATATTGTCATTTGATGAGGGAAGTTTCCTAGAGATTCTCCCAAGTATTGAGCTTCGAAGAACAGACAAGAGGATCTTGGTCAGTTGGCCAAACCATAGAGAAAAGCCTTGTAGCTATGTTTTGGGCGCCCCGGGTCACTTACTCTCGGCCTAGTGGGAAAAGGCTTAGAACTATAAAAGCCAATTTCGCTTGTTTTTAACTCATTCTCCTATTTGTTCAATAGAAGTGGAGTGTTCTCTCCTTGCCTCATTTTTGTAACTCTAATCTAGCATGTGTGTTTTGCTTAGAGTTAGGGTTTGGGAGTGACTAGTGCTAATCACTTGTTTTCTCTTGCTTCCCTCTTGTTTCCTCTCTCCCTGTTGCTTGAGTGATTAGGCTACCAACACGATCGTTTTCCGCAGAGATCCCACACGTTCTTCGTGAGAGAGGTTGCATCACCTGTTGGATTTAGAGTAACCGCCTCGGGGTGATAACGAGTGTGGGAGGATGACGGCGGTGAGCGGCTACGGTGGAGCTCTTGAGCATTGCTCGAGCTTGGCAGATAGGCAACCTCCCACAACACGTTAGGGTAGGGTTTCCTTAACATTTTTAAAAGCAAATTTTTATCCTTGATTATGGATATCTTTTATATATGCTTTCAATGGCATTTATTTTTCCTATCTGTTTTTTCTAGAGTTTGTGGTAGCTCATAGTAGTAAATGTTAACAATTTCCATATCTCATTTGAGGTATGTGGATGATTGAGCATTTTAAATGGTAGACGTGGTGGGAGGATAAAATAGTACATTTTTAACAGTTCTAATGCCTTTTAAATAATATAAAAATAGTAAAACACATCAAAAATTACTCGATAAATCAATTTAAGCTCTATGTTATGTGAATTTATGATATGCAAAGTAGGAACATCATATGAGTAAAACTGTAAAAGTTAAAGGGTAATTTACCCACATTTAATGTACCTATTCAAACCCAACGACATGGCTTGTATATAATTTTTGTGCCCAAACAAAAGTCTCTTTGCAGTTATTGGATATTTAATCGGATTACAGTTTTAGTTGCCCAACTTTGCATGTGATGTTTCATTAGAAGACCTTGAAGTGTAACTAGGAGAGATTGGCTATTAAACCCAAGGGCATCACTGAACAAAACTAGATAACCTCATCTTGCAACCACCCAGTATGAATAACAAGAAATGCCTCTTCTTGTTGCTCTATATTTGAAATTCTTCATGTCCTTTATCAAAGGCTACAACGTGAAACACCATGTTCTCTTTTAAAGTGGATGCCCATTTTGTTCTATGCCTTGTGAAACTAGAGTTTTGGAAGAAATACTTTTTACTCTCCACAATGAAAGAGAGATGAAACAAACATAGGGAGATAGACATAATGAAGGAGCCAATTACATCCCTTTCATTGCATGTATAGTGTATGCAAGTGAGCAAAGGCAAGGGGCCCATAGTGTTTAGAAAATTAATGTTTTTAAAAACTATACAAATCCTTTCTATCTTGGTCTAAAGGGGAAATGAAGCAATTTTGTATAAGTATTTTCTTTACGATTTCATCCTGATATTGAAACTTAAAAAAATTTTGGGGAGTTTTTTGTTCTTAAAGAAAAGCTAATTTTTCTTGAACCCTAAAGGGATTGAGGGCAGGGTGAATGGGAGGGGGGTTTTGGGATCGGAGGTGATGGGCCTCTCAACCTATGATAGTTGATTCCTACAATTTATCTTAAAGTGAACTATCTTTTTGCTCCTAACTTTTGAAGAAAATTATGGAGAGTGGGTGAATTTTGTGAGTCCAACTTCTTGGTCAATATTCTTGTGATCCAACGGTAATGGAGTTCCATGTTTTTTAAAAGAAATTTTTTATTCCTGATTATGGATATCTTTTATATATTGTTTCAATGGCATTTATTTTTCCTATGTGTTATTTGTAGAGTTTGTGGTAGCTCATTATAAATGTTAACAAATTCTCACATGTCAAGACCCCAAGACTCAAGTTTCATCATATACTTTGTTCAAATATTTTATTGCAATAGATTTAAGTCCAAGTGGCAAGGTAGCACAAGTAGCAAGATATCACAAGTCCTAGTGGGGTAGAGTAGGTGAAACATATGGGGATGTGCACTGAGCATGGAAGAGGGCAAGAGATACTATGTATGGACTAGATGGTTGTGGAGTTTACATTTAACACTAGCCATGTAAATGACATCTCCATGTCTATCTATATTTTTAGATAAGTAGACATTTGTTTACAAGATTTTTACCCAAAAATGGACTACAAACAAGGCATTTCATTGGTGTATTTGCCGGGAAGAAGCAAGCTTTGGAAGGTGTGCAAAGAGGAGGTAATACACACTTTCAAATTTCAAGAAGTGTATAATTTTTAGTTTTGTGGACAAGAAAAGCTTCAATTTCAAAATTGTGGGAGAGTATTTGGGTGCTAGTGGATTTTATTGCTTGCAATTTTGGGTAGAGTTTCCATCAATTTGTTGTGGGCCTATGAATTTACTTGTCTGAAGGAGGGGTAGCACTTTGATAGTATAAGAGCAAAGGGATTTTGTTGTGGAGAAGAGCAACAAGAAAAAATGTGTAGAGGAGAATATGTTCCTCTAGGTTGTTCTTGATATTTTCAAAGAAGAAGATGATAGTAGCAAAGTTTGGCACAGAAGAGATAGAGTTTGGCCACCACAACAAGAAACAAAAAGATGAATTATCCTATAGCATGGGATTAATTGACGTGCACTTCTCAAAGCCAGAAAGCGGCTCTTCATGCAACCTATAAGAAGTCCAAGTTGGTACCTTTGGACCTACACCTCAAGAAGACCCGATGGTATAATAGGAAAGAAGCAAAAGAAGAAGATGCGGCCCTCTTCTAGAGTGCCAACTACTGCAGTCCAAGGCTATTAATAGCCCATAGAAACATAGACTTCCATTAAAAAAAAACATGGTGTAAATAGTCCCACACAAGAGGCCATTCACACACAAGAGGCCATTCACGCACACAGTCTTTTTGAAGCTAAAAATCAATTCTCTTTGCATAGGGGAGTGGAAGAGGAGGTGTTCACATGCAGATGTTCAGATGTTCACAAGGAAGCATTTTAACACCTTTTTACACACATGTTGGTGGGTCACATTTCATGAGGAGAGTTTGGGATTGAGGTGGAGTTACTAAAGAGAGGCTCAAAAATTCACAACACACTATGCTCAATAACATTTGAGGCTTAGTTTTTCTTTTTTAATAAAAAACCCAAAGAAATGAGGACCAAATGGGTCGGTGAGCTTTATCATTAAATCTTTTGTTTGGGACTTCTTTTATTGCAAAAATTTTAAGGGTTTTCATTGGTGCCAAAGGTGGAGTTAGTGTTTCTTTTTTATGCTTGGTTTAGGAGTTACTTGCTTGTAATTGGAAGTGGTTCTTTTTTCCTTATTATTTTGAGGTGTGTGAAAAGCAGTTTAGTTTGGTGTGGGGTTTGAGGAGATGAAGAGTGTGAAGTTGTGAGAAGTGTGAGAAGAAGTAGATGGTTAAATGACATTGGGAGTTTGTGAAGGTTGTTGAGATGTGGTTTCACAATCACAAAGGAATTTCTCTTTATTGTTTGCAGGAGCTCACAAAGCAAGTGTGGGAGGAATGATGAGCTCTAATTTTGGCATCAAAATTAAAATTTTCAAAGTGTTCTTTATTGATTTGTAAAATGTGTATGGCTTATTTAGTGGGTTCACAAATTTGTAAAAGCTAATGCACATTTAAATTGTTCCTTTCTTGGGTAGCATGAAAACTTAGTCAACTAGGAAAATGAAGCCTCAATTTAGAACCTCAGGATAAAGAAAGTTGTACTCTTATTTCAATTTAATAAAATATCAAGAAAAGTTAGTTTGGGTGGTTGGAGAAGTGCACGATTCCTTTCTCATGAAAAGGAAGTCATGTCTTTCTTTTTTCCCTCTCTTGCACTTTCTTGTTTTCTTGCATTCCTTCTCTATCTTGTGCAACCATATCTCCTTTTAGTGATGGGGAGAGAGAGAGAGAGAGAGAGAGAGAGAGAGAGAGAGAGAGAGAGAGAGAGAGAGAGAGAGAGAGAGAGAGAGAGAGAGAGAGAGAGAGAGAGAATAATATCAAGAAAGTACCATAGCTTAGTTTGTGTGTTATTTTTGAGCATTTCCTTGTGCTAATCACCTTCTTAATAAAGCTAAGATTTTAGTATATAATTTGCTAAAAGTTGGACTACAAACAAGGCATTTCACCCCACAGTGGCTCGAGGTGGAGCAAGCCCACAATAACCCATCAGCAAAACGAGAAGAGGTCATCCATCAGCTTGGATGCAAAGCCCAAGTATGCCATCACTCCTCAATAAGAGGTATTATTTCTTAAATTTCCATGCCATGCTTATCATTACAAAATATAATAATATCTGTAGGATATTAATAAATGATGTGCTAGAGATGGATGAGTGGGCAATGTGCCAAGGTAGAAAGAGGAAGGCATTCAGTCCCAACTCCACTCTAGCCCACTAACTCGGAGTGCTACCTCTCAACGACATCATGATCATGCATAGAGATTTCACTCCCAACTCCACCTTCCCCCTTTTTATCCTAAAGGCCTTTTCCAAGGTCCTTTGTGTATCTGGCATTGCCCAAACATCAAATTGTATAATACTTGTAAAAAAATAATTGGTCTTTGCCACTTTTGGAAGTGGATTGCAAGATGTTAGCACACAAAGCCATAGAGGAATCCTTGGGGAAAGACAAACCAGAGGACATTACCCAAGTTATTTTAAATAGAATCCCAAAAGATCATGCATAAGGTGATATATTATTAATGCAGTGATCTTTTTTGCTTCTAATTGTGCAGTCAATGTACTTTTTCTTTGTTTGGAAAGTCAATGAAACCCTACCTATAATTCTAAATATAATTAAGTCATGTTTTAAAATGTTGTGTCAAAATCATATATGTAATAAATCATATTTTAAATTATTCATCTATGTTCATGTAAGGTTCCCCCCTTCCAAAATAGGGGAAACACTTAAGATAGTCAACTAAGTCTTAGCTTGGAGAAAATTTCCTACTCGTCGATACCTTAACCATGTAAAGATTCAAGGATACGATTTGTAGGTAAGACCTAGTCCATGGTCTTCTAAAAGTCAAATTACCCATAGGGTAATTGATCATAATTTGGAAAACTACTAATCTTGATTCATATAGACAATGCTTTTTTTCTCATTCATGTGCAAGGCACAACTGCTGGTCTAGTCTCCTAGAATAGAGTTGCTCGAGAACCTATTTACCTAGTATAGGGCTTTCACTTAATCTGTTGGAAAGCTACTCGACTAACCGGGTCCACCCGTCCATCGGCGGATGGTGCCGTCGGGACATTCCATCCTCCCACTTTCCACCCTACTCACGCTTCAATTTGTTTTCTAATTAATCTTACCACACTGTTTGACATAAATAAACATGTTCCTTAATTAAGGCCCTTTTCACAAGGTTCGTTAAAACATACTTTTTTCACAGTACAATAATGCCAAAGATAAGATTTAAAAAAAAGTTTATACATGAATCAATTCCATACAAGCCAAACCGGCTCTCTTATGCTTTTCCTTTATACTGTCAAAAATCTAGAATTCAGCCTTCCAGCCTCTACATGCTGGGCAAAACCCTATGGGACCATACAGCTCATCGTCCCGCTGGTACTGTCGCCCTCTTAGGCTCTGTCGCTCGATCCTCCCGTCCCTTAGAGGGATGTCTACACAATAGGGTGGGCTTATTCACCGCACTAGCCTAGGAGCTTAGAACTAGACAACATCATAATCACTCGCCTCGATTTGCAAACCTCATTCTCCCAATGGTATGAGGGATACCATGGGTTGACTTCGGGCCTTACTAACGTCTCCGCCGTCCGGCTACACAAGCACAAGAACGGGGCAACGTCAAGGCGGCAGGGAGAAGTTATACCTGTATCTTAATTCAACCAAGATAACAATTCATTTACTCAACTTAACCATAGGACTATAATCCACATTACCTTCTTAAGAAAACAACTCTTTCACAAAGATTTTAGCATTTCAACTTGAGATTACGATAAGACATTCTTTATTAAGGCATATGCTGCTGTTTACCTTCTTAAGAAAACAACTCTTTCACAAAGATTGTAGCATTTCAACTTGAGATTATGATAAGACATTCTTTATTAAGGCATATGCTGTTGTTTAAAAGAATCAAAAACTTTAAATAGTAAATCAATCGAATAGATCACTATTAACAATTAATAGAGATGCCGGGGCCATACCTCAACCCCTAAGAATGATATATAATCGAAAAACAAAATATGTATATACCTTATAGAAATTTATTGTTTATCGTTGTCTTTGCTCGTTAACAAGAGCTTCGAAACTTGAAATAGGAGAATGGAGAGTCTCCTAATACCTTCTCGTAGAAATGAAATTATTCGACCATCTTCGAGCTTAATGTCCTCTCACTCGTACTTTAACTCTTCTCTCTTTGAAGGACTATGGCAAAGTAGCCTTCTCTCTCATAGGGTTACGGCATACTATTCTTCCTTTAAAAGAAAACTATGGAGTTGGGTTCGCTTCCTCCGAAAGACCATAGAAATCTAGCCTTCTCTTCTAAGAGATTTAATGAGAATGAAGGGATATATACATCTCAAGGTCTAGAATTACCTTGAGGCTACTTGCTACCTTCTTACAGTTTTCCCTGTGTAGAGACCCTGATAGAATTAGCAAATTGTTTTGGTCATAACTCTCTGATTAAAACTCAGAATATAGTCATATAGCCAGTCAAAAGAACCAGAAGGCATTTGGTCCATAAGCCAGCACAAGTAGAATAGACAAAAAAACATCTGTATATAGCCGCAAACGCGCCATCTTTAGAAACACGTTGCTTTTCCACATTTTTAGTATGCATAGACTCTAAATATGTAAAAGTACTCTAAATATGACCTCCTATCACCTAACTTCGAATTTATATTTTTGGAAATACTTATCTCTTAATAGAACTATTCTTGTCTTCTTATTTCTTTTAGGATTTTTGGAGCTAATATTTTTATTCTAACACTTTCCTAATGCTTCTAGCCTTATTGTCTCACTCTTTTCTAAGTGCACTCTCTTTCCTTCGTGAAATCTATATTAAAAGAGACACATACATGGTTTGGGAGGGACCTTACAATCTCCCCCACTTCAAAGATTCGAGATGTCCTCATCTCGTGAGCTGGCGTAGTATCTAAGTAAATCCTCCTGTCTCTTCCAAAATGGTGTCTCCACTAGGTAGAAATCTTCATTTATCTAAACGTTATTCCTAAAAAGTCCCTTATTTCATGTGTTTGGCTTGTTTTGTTGTGCCCCCAAAAGGTCTTTATTATTCTAAAGTTAATTGGCCTTATTATCCTAAGTTTATGCATCCATATACCTCTCATACGATATGAACCTATTTTTTTTATTAAAAAAAATCATAATCCTTTCTTACGAATTTCTTATTCTATACCTCCATGTATGTGATACTTAACAAATTGTCATGGAAAAACATAAGGGAATCAATCCTTTACGCAATCTAACCTATGATAGCAATTGCATAATCTTAGTATCATCTTCTAGAATACCTCTATTCATCATGTACATTACTTCACATGAATCTTGCACCAATCCTCTTCTATTTACTCATAGAAGTACTTGTTGAATTTGATTATCTTTAACCCTACTATCCCTATTTCTTGACCTAATTTTGCTCTAGCTCATGATTCCTTGTAGCCAAGGGTGGACTTGACATTCCTCTTGAATTAAGGGACCTCTTCTTGAATTAAGGGACCTCTTCTTGATTAACATGGAAGGACTCATGTCCTTCTCGACACTTTTCATATAAAAAAACTTTATCATAGTCTCTGGCTATAATTATAGCTTCTGAAGAAATAGAGGATGGTTTTGCATTCTTGATGAGGTTATTTCTAGCTGTGGCCAGGGTCCTCTATCTTTTGCTATCCTCATTGGTTCAGTTCCCTTATCAATATTTGCCCATGTCCTATGGTCATCTCTCTTGTTCTACATCCTTGTCATCTCACTATGGATGGTATTCCTTTGCCTCTTGGGGCCCTCATAAGCTTGTGCTGGTTGCTTCGATATCGCCTGCTACCCAAGCCTTTTTTATTTATTTTGGCATTGTGACATGAAAAAATAATATCTTTCATTTTCAACTTTGTATATAGTTTTGTGGCTTTGCCATGGTAATAGGGTGGAAGCTTGTCCAAGAAGATTGCGGTGGGCCCATAATCAAATGACATCATGGCGGCGGCTTGGCGGCTACCCCAACGGCGTCTCTCATCAATATTGGAAGTAGATGTTTGTGGAATTTCTGTGCCTACTACTTTTCAGGTGATTCTTACCAAACTTGATATGCTAGGGCTTATCCTTTGATTTTTGGAAGGCCATGGCTCCGCAAAGTGAAGGCAGTTCAAAAATGGGAGACATGTGATCTCATTCTTCAAGGGGGCAGCAAGAAGGTATGGTACAACATCAAGAGTCGGTGCAAAGGAATGGTAAGAGATGAATCCTCAACTTCTGAAAGTTCAGAGTCAGAGTCATCCGATGAGGAGACAAGTGGTAGCTCAGAGATTTCCATCTCTGAAGGAGAGGTGGAAGGAGTTGCATTTGGTCTTTGCCTCGGAATAGATCGACGGGGGGACACTGAAAGAGATAGAACCTTGGAAGGAGAAGATTCTTCAACCATGATCTTGAGAGACGGTGTGGACCTCACTAGTCTTTGCCAACAAAGTGAACTTCTACTTGATGAGTCCATAATAGGTAATGAAAGGGAGGATTACTTGAAAATGTTAGATGGATGTCCTAATCTTTTTGCAAACAAATAGCTACTCACAAGTATACCAAGTTACCTTAGTGAGCACAAAATTGACCTCAAACCCCAAATCAAGCCAGTAGTGCAGTGACTCAGGTGATTGGGAGTGGTGCAAGAAGAGGTGCTTAAAAAGAGAGGTAATTAACTTGCTTGAAGCTGGGTTCATTTTTCATGTAGAGAATTCAGAATGGATTTCTCCAGTTGTGGTCACTCCAAAAAAGGGCAAAAAATGGCGTGTATGTGTGGACTTCCATCCTTCAAATGCATGCACAAAGAGGGATTATTTTCCTCTACCCTTTCAAGATGAGTTATATTCAGTATGTGATAGATACTCTGGATACTTTCAAATCCGAATTTGTAAAGAATATCAAAGGAAAACCTCATTTGTCACTCTGTGGGGAGTGTATGCCATTCGGCTTGACCAATGCACCCAGCAACTTTCCAACGATTCATGAGTCAGGTATTTGCACCTTACTTGGGAAAGTTTATAAGGGTCTTCCTAGATGATTTTTGCATTTATTCAAGTCGCATGGATCATTTGGAAAATTTGAGGTTGGCTTTGCAAAGTGTTGATGATGCAAAAGGGTGTCTTAATCCTGAAAATGCCGCTTAGCCCGTAAAAAGGTGGTTCTCTTAGGACATGTCATCTCAGAGGAAGGCATAAAAATGGATCCTGAGAAGGTGCAAGAAATTTTGGCTCTCTCACCAACCAACCAATGTAAGGGAGGTAAGAAGGATTTTGGGTAAGACAAAGTACTACCAGCGCTTTGTTGACATGTACTCTAAGAAGATGTATCCCATAAACCTGTTGACAAAGAAAAATGTTTCCTTCGAATGGGGGGCCAGAAAAAATTGAGTCTTTTTGTTTGCTTAAGGAATGCATGAGCAAGAGTCCAATTGTGTAGCCTCCTAGGTGCGGGGAGGACTTTTATGTGAATCCAAGTGTCTCATCACATTCAATGGGAGCTATACTCTTACAAAAGGGGAAGCAAAAACGCATGCAACATGTGTATTATGCAAGTTGACAACTCACTGATGCTGAGGAGAGGTATGGTGAAATGGAAAAATAAGGGTTGTCTCTTATTTTTGTAGTGAAGATGTTTAGATCATACTTACTACTGCGCCCTTTCTTCTTTCTTACATCTCAGCCTTATTTACAATTCTTGGTTTGCAAACCCAACCCTGTAAGGAAGTTTGCCAAGTGGCTTTGCGAGCTTAAAGAATTCTCTTTCAGTTTTATTACAGAAAGCACCACTAGGGCCTCTCTTGTAGATTTGCTTATAGGTAAGGAAGAGGAAGAAGGAACAAGGACAAAGGAAGAGGTATGTGAAGATTTGCAGACACCACCAATTGCTTTCACTATGCATTTTGATATGGAGCCTTTAGCCCCTCTAGGCAATGTGGAGCTGGGGGGATAATTTTATTTGACCCAGAAGGAAAGGAGGTATGGGTAAAAGGTAAGGAATTTCCAGCAGCTATGTCAAATAATAAGGTTGAGTATAATGCATTGATTTATGGATTGGAAGATTGCTTGAAGGAGGGTGTGAAGGAAGTAGAGGTTAAAGGGGACTCCCAACTGGTCATTAGGCAAATGAAAGGAGAATACAAAGCAAGGAGTCCTAATTTGCGAGAATTGTTTAAAAGGGCAATGGAGTTAAAAGAAGTTTTTTAGTTTTGCAAATTTGTGCATGTTAATAGGAAAGATAACCAAAAGGCTGATGAGTTGGCTACTAAAACTTTAGCTTCTTTAAAGGTGGCTATTCTTGCATGGATACAAGTTGGCTAAAGCTCCAAGATGTTCAACATTACTTGGATAAAGGCCACTCTCCTCCTGGATTGAACCCTTAGGGCAAAAACAAAGGCTTATGAGGAAAGCTCGTCCTTACACGATTCTAGGTGACATTCTCTATAGGCAAGGTAAGGATAAGATTCTTAGAAGGGTAGTGAGCTTGGAAGAATCTAAAAGGATTATGGAATTATGTCATGAATGTTCAGGTCACTTTGCCTCAGCTAGCACAACTCGCAGGATCCTCCAATACTGGGTATTACTGGCCTTGACTAAGCAAAGATGTCTATGAGTGGTGTCGAAGCTGTGAAGTGTGCTAAGCATATGGTCGCAAACAATTGACTCCTGGACCCTTAAATCCCATTCTAGCATATGGTCCATTTGAAAGGTGGGGATAAGATTTTTTGGGTCCACTTCCTCGCTCCTCACATGGAAAGTATTACATATTGGTGGCCACATATTATGCAATGAGATGGGCAGAAGCAAAGGTCACAATCAATAATAAAGCAAGGACCGTGTCATTATTTCTTAGGGAGTACATATGTGCTCGATTTAGGTGTCATTAGAGATTCTTACAGACGGAGGGAGATCTTTTAGGAATGAATTGATTGAATCTTTGATGCAGAAATTAAGAATAAATCATGCTATGTCGACTCCTTATTATCCTCAATGCAATGGTTTAGTGGAAAAGACTAACGGTTTGCTTTGTGGATCTTTGTCTAAGCTAGTGGATACTATGAAGCGAAAGTGGGATGTGCATTTACCAGAGGTCCGATGGGCTTATAGGACCACTCACAAGATCTCCTTTGGTTTCACACCTTTTCAACTAGTTTATGGAGTGGAGGCTATTTTGCCAATAGAATTGAAAATCGCAAGCCTCCGCACATCTTTTGCACACTTGAACAATGAAGAAGAAACAACGCTTGATACAACTTGAGACCTTGGATAAAAAGCGGCTTTAGGCACTTCAAAATTTAAAGGCAGCACAACAATGGCGCAAGGCAAGGCATGACACTCTGACAAAAAAGAAGAAGAAGCTATAACTCAAGGAGGGAAGCTTGGTCATGCGGTTTGACGGTCGTGTGGAGAAGCAGCTATATAAGAAGCTTCTTCAACGCTGGGAAGGCCCCTTCAGAATAAAGCAGAAGTTCAGAAACAACACCTATCTTTTGGAAGATGCAAATGGCCAGGAGGTTCTAGGATGTGTCAATGAGTAACGGTTAAAAATCTTTTATCCTAGGACACCATAGCCAGCAGACCCCCAAGACAAGCATGGGGATCTACTAGGGGGGAAAGATGTGACATGAAAAATAATATCTTTCATTTTCAACTTTGTATATAGTTTTGTGGCTTTGAAATGGTAATAAGGTGGAAGCTTGTCCAAGAAGATTGCGACAGGCCCGTAATAAAATGACATCATGGCGGCAGCTTGGCTGCTACCCTGACGAGCGTCTCTCATCAATATTTTGCATTTCCTAAAGTTTGTGTAATGTGTGGATGTGCCCGTTTTGTAAATACCAAGTATGTTCTATAAATGATTTGGTATGGTTGTATAGGTGAGTGATGTGGAAAATAAAAGTGGGCCTAAATGAATGCATGGCTCACCCTTGTAATACTTAAATGCTATTTGCCACAAGCTAGCATGTGGAAGGCATGTGGAGAAGTGTGTGTAGGTGCATAATTAGGGAAGATTCTTCTAGAAATCTTACATGGATGAGGAGCCTTTTGACATTTGTAAAGTGAAAATGACACATAGGTGCCAACTTGGCTACAACCTTGTCTCATGCAAGTATCTTTAGTCAAAGATCTCCAAATTAAAAATTAGGAACCAAAAGAGACATTTCATGTGACCTCCTCACAGGTGTCATGGGAGGTGGAAGGATTCCACAATTGTAACTTGTAATAAGATGAGAGGGAGTCACTTTTCCATCTATAAAAGGAGCCCTCCTCTCCCTTTCAAATCAATGAGTGAAGCCTCTACAATTGAGCTTTTGAGCATTCTTGTGTCATTATACTCTCCCAATTCTCTTAATCCTCTTCCCAAGATACTCTCTTTGTATATGTAGGCTTACTTAGCATTAGATCCCAAGGCCTTACCCTAAGATTGGAACTCTTGATAATCCAAACTAAGGGAGATAAGGAGTTATTATCTCGGTGGGCCTATGACTTCTCAAGGTAGCCCTTGTCTTATTGTCGCCCTCCTTTGGAGGTACCAATGGTTTTAGCTGTAATGAGCATGTGGAAAGACTTTAGGAACCATGGGTAGATTTGTGTCGTCCATTGTGCAATGTTAACCTTTACTCTCTAGTTTGTATCATGAATGAGATGAAAGGCAAGGACTTTGCTAAGTTGGAGTCTCAAATGCAAAGAGGAATGCAATTTTGGTAATTTTAATCCCTACCTTCTATCGGTAAATACTCTTTTCTTCTTGGGTGATCTTTTCTAAAATTCTTTATATGGTTAGAAATATCTTTCAATACTCTTTCCATATGTGTAATCAATTATTCCATCTCATGTTAAAATGATGATCAAAATCTCTCCCAAAATTGCTAGCTTGAAGTCGTTTTTTTTTTGACAACTTTCTATGCCATTAGTAAAATGCCCATAACTTTTCGCTCGGTTATCCGTTTTTTAAAAGTTTTTATATAAGTGTGAAGATCTCTTCGAGCTCTACGCATCTATGTAGTCTAATTTGAGTGTAGCCCCATAAGGATTGCAAGCAGAAATTCTCTGTTTTTTTGCTATTTTTTTCTGCATATTTGGTCATCCCTCTCCTTAATCATAATTATTTCCTCTTAATCATCTTGCCCATGTGAAACCCCATGTATTTAAATAATTTGTAACCTATTTCTACTACCATTTACTTCCCAATGTTGCATCCAAATCGCCTAATACGTCCAAATGAGCCATATCAGTACACCCCTTTCACCTCTATTCACATAGTGCTAAGCCGAAAAATTTTCTTCCAGAAAAGACTTGCCCTTGCTTTTGGGGCTGATCGGTTAGCCCAAATTAATGCTTCCCCTGAGCCATTTCCATTTCCATCTATGGATTACAACCTCACTTTTGATGTCTATATCTTTATTTTAGTCTAGGGAGATAGGAAGTGAGATTGTCTCTTTTCCTCATTTAACACCAAAATCTCTCCTTCCTTCTTCAACACATGATCTTAAGAAGTGACCATAATATACCCCCAATTTTGTGTCACTTCTTTTACATAAAATTATGATTAAGGAGAGGGATGACCAAATAACTATGATTAAGGAGAGGGATGACCAAATATACAGAAAAAAATAACAAAAACATTAGAGAATTTCTGTTTGCAATCCTTATGTGGCTGCACTCAAATTAGACTACATAGATGCGTAGAGCTCGAAGAGAGCTTCAAACCTATATAACAACTTTTGAAAAACGGATAAACGAGTGGAAAGTTATGGGTATTTTACTAACGGCATAGGAAGCTATCCAAAAAAAAAGACTTCAAGCTAGCAATTTTGGGAGAGATTTTGATCATCATTTTAACATGAGATAGAATAATTGATTACACATATGGAAAGAGTATTGAAAGATATTTCTAACCATATAAACAATTTTAGAAAAGATCACCCAAGAAAAGAGTATTTAGCAATAGAAAGTAGGGATTAAAACCACCAAAACTGCATTCCTCTTTGCATTTGAGACTCCAGCTTAGCAAAGTCCTTGCCTTTCATCTCGTTCATGATACAAACTAGAGAGTAAGGGTTAACAATGCACAGTGGATGACGACACAAATCTACCCATGGTTCCCAAAGTCTTTCCACATACTCATTACCGCTAAAACCATTGTTGGTACCTCCAAAGAAGGGCGGCAATAAGGCAAGGGCTACCTTGAGAAGTCATAGGCCCACCGAGATAATAACTCCTTATCTCCCTTAGTTTGGATCATCAAGAGTTCTAATCTTAGGGTAAGGCCTTGGGAGCTAATGCTAAGTAAGCCTACATATGCAAAGAGAGTATCTTGGGAAGAGGATTAAGAGAATTGAAAGAGTGATAATGACACAAGAATGCTCAAAAGCTCAATTGTAGAGGCTTTACTCATTGATTTGAAAAAGGGAGAGGAGGGCTCCTTTTATAGATGGAAAAGTGACCCCCTCTCACCTTGTTTACAAGTTACAATTGTAGAATCCTTCCATCTCCCATGACACCTGTGAGGAGGTCACATGAAATGTCTCTTTTGGCAGTCTTTTTCCTAATTTTTAATTTGGAGATCTTTGACAAGATACTTGCATGAGACAAGGTTGTAGCCAAGTTGGCACCTATGTGGCATTTTCACTTTACAAATGTCAAAAGGCTCCTCATCCATGTAGGATTTCTAGAAGAATGTTCCCTAATTATGCACCTACACACACTTCTCCACATGCCTTCCACATGCTAGCTTGTGGAAAATAGCATTTAAATATTACAAGGGGGGTGAGCCATGCATACATTTAGGCCCACTTTTATTTTCCACATCACTCACCTGTACAACCATACCAAATCATTTATAGAACATCCTTGGTATTTACAATGGGCACATCCACACATTACACAAACTTTAGGAAATGCAAAATATTGATGAGAGACACCGTCGGGGTAGCCGCCAAAGCCGCCGCCATGATGTCATTTTATTATGGGCCAACCACAATCTTCTTGGACAAGCTTCCACCTTATTACCATTGCAAAGCCACAAAACTATATACAAAGTCGAAAATGAAAGATATTATTTTTACATGTCACAGCACCTTCCTTGCAATTTGTTTTGTTTGTGCCATGGTGATGGGCATAAGAAGAAGAGAGAGACATGAATGTCAGAGTTAGAGAAAGAGAAAGAGAAAGAGAGAGAGAGGGGGCTAGAGAGAGAGAGAGAGAGAGAGAGAGAGAGAGAGAGAGAGTGGGAATGAGGAGAATGAGTTCTTATCGGTATTTATAGGGCCAAAAATGGCATTATGACCCATAAAAAAATCTTATTTCTTAAAAATCAAAATTCTAAATTGTACTTTAAAAAACCAAGGGAAGGCTTCCATAGACCCCAAATAACATTTTTTTGTAACGTAAATTTAAAAAAAGGGACTACCAAAGGGCGCAAGTTTTGGCTAGCAAAACAACGATGTTGTTTTGCCAAAAGTTGCACCCTTCTGGCAGCCCTTTTTTCTTAATTTTTGTTGCAAAAAAATTAAGCCGCACTCTTTTGGCATAATGGCAGTCCTTTTTTTTCTTAATTTCTATTGCAAAAAAAATAATGGGGAGCCTAGAAGCGTAAAAATAAAATATTGGGAATCCATGTGTATATAGTATATATGCTACAAAAGACCAACTATCATGAGAATTAACAATCATACCTATTACATCCTTTAACATCAAAGACTTAAAATTCCAAAAGTAAATCTTGTATAAACCCACCATGTAATGAGTGATGTTTGTCTTTCCCCAACTATCCCCACCATTGATTGTGTGAACGACTCGAGCTATGTTTTGGATATACTTTGTTATTTCTCCATTGTGCTCCTTTTGTTCATTAGCATGATAATGTTGTTGAAACAAACCCAAAGTTTAGAGCATCATAGACAAAGGCTTCGAATGTTACAATCATCGATTGTGCATTTATAGAGGTCCTTCCATAGCTCCCAAGATAAAGTGGAATTCTCATGGAGACTTGTTGGGCCACCTTGTGGGCTATTCTAGATGCTTGCCTATTAGTCGTGATCTTGACATTTCCTCCATGGAATCCCAAACTATTAAGCAAAGGTCTCTTCTAGCTTCAAGATACATATCCTTCTCTCTATTTGTGGAGTTTAGCTCCTTCATCTTTTGATTGGTCTCTAGCAAGGTTTGTTGACATTGATGTAGAAGTGATTGCATGCCTTGTAGTTGAGAATATAGGTATTGGCTTTGCAGTGCTCTAGACATAGATATCCTTTTGCAATAGCTCCTTAATATCCCCTTCACCCACAAATGGTACAAATGTGGGCAAGTCCGTAAATGGAGGAATATCTTGAATGGGTAGATTGAGGGGGTCAAGACGACTATCAACCAAAAGATCTACATTCTTTTTTTTCCTACACTCCTTAACACATGCATAGTATGAGAAGGGATTGGTTGTTTAGGTTTAGCATGCTTAAAACATGCATACTCCTCAAGAACACGCACATGCACATCAAGCTTGTGTGAGTCATTAGTATTGATGATTTCTTGTAAGGCTTTCATTAGGATTATTATGGTGTGATTATGCAAGAATAGAGTGGATTGGTGAATTAGAAAAGGATTAGAGTATTGTGATTGTATATAGTTTTAAAGGAAAAATGGAAAAAAAAGGTTTTAATCATTATCATAGTTTGGGAGAGAGTTTTTGAGATTAAAAAGAGCCAAAATAAGAAATAGTGATTTTTAAAAATTTCCCCACTCCTAAATATGTTTTTGATAAGGTGGCAATCGGGTAGTTAATGGAGAGGAGGGAAGGTTAAGCTATGATGACCCAAAAAGCTTATCTTGATGTGACAAGAGAGAGGAGAGAGATTGGAAATAAAAATTCAAAAAGAAATGAGATGGAATGCTTGAAAGTAAAAAAAGTAAAGGAGGAGAAATGTTTGTTTGTTAAAAAAAGCTTTAGGGGTTAGTGTGAGGAAAAAAGTGAAATTTAAGATAGGTTGGGAGAGAGTTTTAGAGATAAAAGGAGTTTTAAAAAAGTGATTTCCCTCCCCTCCCACCCCCATATACATTTTTGATGAGGTGGTAATTCGGGTAGTTAATGGGGGACCCTAAAAGGTGGAAAGGTTCAACTATGATGACTCAACAACTTGTGTTGATGTGACAAGAGAGGTTGGACATAAAAAAGCAAAATATAATGAGAGGAAATGTTTGAAAATTGAAAAATTAAAGAGGGAGGAATGCTTATATGTTAAAAATCTTGAAGGGTTTTTTTTAATAGTTAGTGTGAGAAAATGAGATAAAAAAATATTTTTTGTGCGTATATTGTTTGGGGGTAATTGTTTTAGCATAGTATTCACAAATTTTGAAAAAGTAAAAAAAAAAAAATTGGGCCTCCTTAAATTTGGATTGTTTTTTTTGGAAATGACAAGTAGGTAGTCATGGGAAGATTTCAAAAGCTGAAAAGCACAACCACTTGCTTTGAAGAGTGCTTGTAGAGAAAGGATGAGAAGAAAAATTGACTTTTTAATATAGATATATGTTGGGGGAGAGTTTTAATGGATAAAGTGTCCAAATTTCAAAAAGTAAAAATTTACATTTTTAGAACACTATTTAAAAATGCCTGTTAAGTTAGCAATGTATGACAAGAGAGAGGAGTGAGGTTGGGGATAAGAAATTCAAAAATTAATAGAAAGGAATGTTTATAATTCAAAAAAGTAAAGAAAGAGGAATGTTTGTATATTTAAAAAAATAGGATGAGGGAAGGTAATGATTGGGGATCTTTGATTTTAGGGCCTATAAATAAAGGGGTAAAGTCTAGGGAAGTAGGTGAGATGGAAAGTCTATAAAAAGTCCAAGAATAGGGGTTATTAGTCTTGTCCCCTTAAGCCTTTATATTTTTAGCATTAATCCCTTAAAATTAGGAATCCTTGGAGGGCCCTTATGCCTCGTAATGTGGTAACATAGGATGGTAACGATCAATGAATTTACATTGCTTTGTGCTTTGTTCAGATTTTTCATTGATTTGAAAATAGAGAATTCAGTTTAGTTTACATGGTTCCCCATTTGTGTGCTTGCATTCACCCTCCCTTTGTATAGGGTATCATTCGCCACCTCCACATTTTGATACCCTACCCCTCCATATTTAGCCCATGTCTCCTTGCCACCACCTCCACATTTCAACTACCCTACCCCTCCATATTTACCCCATCTCTCCTTGTTACCTCCATGAGATTTCTGCACGCGCCTTCTTGTCTTTCCGCTCATGAGAGTTTTGCACGTGCATTCTTGTCTTATGGGCTCTCCCATTCCCCCTCTCCCCATAGAGTGGTCTAACAAGCAAAAGGCCTAAGTAGCCTAGCTTTCAACAAATTGTAACTCCATTACTGGCACCAACGTTGGTTAGCATTCATCAAGTTGCATAAATGTCACCTTCAAACTAACTCGCCCATGGGTAGTAGCTATTCCCTCCTTCCTAGCCCTCCATGCATAGGGCCCCCATATTTCTCACTTGCTCTATTCTGCTAGGACTCGTGGTGTCTTTCTTTATAAAGGATGACTTGTGTTACCTTACTACTTGGACTCAAATGCATTGCTATACATTATTTGGATACACAGTACTTTGTACAATCATAATAGGTCTTTTATGGTGGGATAGACTCTCAAGAAATGTAGATTTCAATATGCTAAGTTCAAATGAGGAAACATAGGATATAATAAACCTTAGAAAGCCTTAGAAATAAACAAAGCAGTCCCCATCCCCCCCTTCACTAGCTCCTCCCTCACCTCCTTTGCGTAGAGAACAATACCACCCCAACTATCCTCTCCTCCTCATGCATTCATGTCTCCTTTAGGATTCCACCAGCACTCCTTTCCCCTTAGCTATAAGTTTGCATGTGCCTTAGCCCCAAAGAAAGGCCTTTAGCGAGACTCTCACCTACATGCTAGACAAGGAGAGAGAGCACACTCCTGCTTTCCACCACATATGGATTTTTTTACTCAGAAAAAAGATCTCCTATTTTAGTTAGGGTATCAACAATGCTATAGTGAATGTACAAAAAAATATTTGAAGCTTAACCAACCTTAGATTAGCTATGAATTACACAAGCATGGAAAAAAGCTCTCTTTAATCTTTAATCTTTTAAGAAAATAGGGATTAACATGCTAAAAGATTACCTTTAAGTGTTGGGAAGGAGATTAAGAAGGTGATTAGCATAAGAAAATACTAAAAAATCACACACGAACTAGCTAGGTACTTTCTTGATCTTGTTCTCTCTCTCTCTCTCTCTCTCTCTCTCTCTCTCTCTCTCTCTCTCTCTCTCTCTCTCTCTCTCTCTCTCTCTCTCTCTCTCTCTCTCCCCATCACTAAAAGAAGACATCGTTGCACAAAATAGAGAAGGAATGCAAGAAAACAAGAAAGTGGAAGAGAGGTGAAAAAGAAAGATACAACTTCATTTTCATGAGAAAGGAGTTGTGCACTTCTCCAAAAAAGAGTACAACTTTCTTTATCCTAAGGTTCTAAATTGAGGATTCATTTTCTTAGTTGACTAAGGTTCTCATGCTACCAAAGAAAGGAACAAATTTAAATGTGCATTGGCTTTTACAAATTTGATATGCGGACCCACTAAATAAGCCATACACATTTTACAAAAGATATATCAAATTAAGTACAGAGGCTAATAAATACCTTGATTCAAAGCATAAAATATTAAATTTGTCAATAAAGAACACTTTGAAATTGTTAATTTTGATGCCAAAATCGCATCAACATCAGAGCTCATCATGGGGGCCATGGCCTGCTGCCTGGCAATGAGGTCCGCCTAGACTACCACAAACTCCTCCTCTGGTACAAGGGTTGTTCTGTGACCTACACTTATTCTTGTAGCACTGAGATGGTGGCAGCACACTGAGTCACCTAGAGGATGGCACTTCTTCGAGTAGAGCTACCAAGCTATGGTTATATGGGAACAAGGAGGCCATGGTAAAAATGATCAAGCCTCTGCACTTGGTGATGTAGTAATATAGAAGGTCACAAGGCACCCACTTCACCTCACTTAAGAGTAACTTTGATGTTGTGGGGCACCAAGTACCACTCCATGTACTCAATGGTTTCCTTATAGTCTTTGTGTGTAAGACCAATCATATTGGCAAGATCAATGGAGTGGTTAAACATGTAGAAAAATTCACTCCACTTGGGGTAATCTGTAGTGGCAAGGAAATACATAAACACATCATATTCTACCATGGTGCTAGGAGATCTAGAGTGTGGTTTGAGAAATGTGGGAGAGGAGATCTAATGTGTTGTTTGACAAAGGTGTGCTAGAAGCTCTAGAGGATAAGTTGAGAAAAGTGAACCCCAAAGTGGCTATACATAATTTGAAAGGTAGACACATCCATAGTACGTACACACATGGCCATTGGCCATTGTTTGGACACCAAAACCTACCCTTCTTAGACATTAATAATTAAAATTAATTAACTAATAACATCATTACAAAAGAGAGCTACCATTGTCCGAGTGCCCAAAACCTACTTTTTGTACATGTTTATAATTAAATTTAATTAATAAATAACATCATTTCAAAATAGCACAAAATAAGCAAGATGGAAATTCTATTCAACATCAACAAATTACATCATTTTTGTATCAAAATTTGACAGACAACAAACAGATAAAAAATCTACTTTGTGAGGTTAAACAAAACATCTAAACTTAAATAGTTTGGGGAGAGCAGTCTTGTAATATCGAGAGACCATTGTAGGTCATCACAAGTGTCCCCATGATTCATCTACCATAGTGGCTGCATCCATCCACTTTCCAATCCACAAGAGTAGAAAAGGAACCCAATATGAGAAATGAGTGAGCAATCAACAAAGTTAATGCTCACAACCATAGTGGCTGCATCCATCCGCTTTCCAATCCACAAGAGTAGAAAAGGAACCCAATATTAGAAATGAGTTAATGCTCACAACCACAGTGGCTGCATCCATCCGCTTTCCAATCCACAAGAGTAGAAAAGGAACCCAATATTAGAAATGAGTGAGCAATCAACAAAGTTAATGCACACAACAATAAGAGAAGAAAATCACATTTCTTCTTTTCAATTTAAGCTTGCCTCTTTTATTCCCTGAAACCCCATGATGTTATAGTTAGTAATGCTCCAATGCTTGCTAGCATTCACTCTTTTTAATTTGAAGCTTTCCTCTTTTATTCCCTGAAACCCCATGATGTTATAGTTAGTAATGCTCCAATTCTTGCTAGCATTCACTCTTTTTAATTTGAAGCTTTCCTCTTTTATTTCCTCTAACCCCATGATATTGTAGTTCTCACAGAGACTCAGCAAGGCTCCAAAGCTTTCTAGAATTCACTCTTTCCACCGAGCCACGAACCTAATAGATACCTCAATTGGTACAACCTCCTCCTTTGATGCTTGAAGTGGTATCCACTTTCCATGCTTCTTCATCCACCATTCATAGTGGAAGCGAACATAAAAAGTAGAAAAAATATTGAAAAGAGATGGATGAATCTATAACTTTACACTTATAGATGTCATTCTTATGCATCCCCCCTCCACTATATCATAATCCTCCACTAGTAAGGCATGCATTTGTATCTCTTCTAATTCTTTACATATGAAAATCATGTGGACTTGGTGAATGTGGTGCGACAAAAAATATGCACAAAAACATGAATGGGACAAAATGAACTGAGGCCTATCAACCTATATGGCTTTAAATACTTTAAGGATGTCTACATGTCATAAGCTATCTTTGATTTGACCAACCAAGTGTCTAGTATTGGCCTTTCTAGACTAGAAAGTAAAGGAATGGCGATGGGTATAGACCTATGTGAAGGAAGCATTGCCCTTGCATTGACTCACCAGTACTTACATGGATAGCTAGAAATGTCCCCTATGAGGTTCCGTAGGGGGTTGTTCTAAGTTTGATCAAAATATGTCTATAAATAAGGCACAAACACAAACATAAAAACTCATGAAAAAATAAAACCCAAATTTTGGAACGAACTCTAGCACATTAGGACAAATAGGAATGTGAGGTGCTTACAATTGCAAGGAAAACTTGGTTCCTCTATGTTGGGGTTGAATATGGATGTAAGCAAACCCATACACGTGCTGGACAATAGCCACCAAACCGTCCTCCTTATTTTGCTTGAACCCAAGAAACTTACCCTTCCAATATGATTTTAATCCCCCTTACTATAACGAGCATAGTGTGGACCACATACACTTGGCTGCATGAAAACCTAAGCACCCTTACGAGAGCTTGTTCCTACCCATTCCCCTATTTCATCTTCATGTTGTGTAATAGAAGACCTTAAATCTCCTCCTTTGGTCTTTTTGAAGTTCTTGAATGAAGCCATAATATGATGGTTGGAGAGAGAGAGAGAGAGAGAGAGAGAGTTTAGGGAGACATGATACATCACCTAGTGATGCCCGTACTTTAGGTGAGAAGGAACAGGTAGATGTTTTACTACAAAGAGTATGGGAATAGATGGAGAGAGAAGGCATTGAGGATCTTGTGCAATATTTTAAGGAAAGAGAGGCCGATTGGTGGTACCTCTCATTGATTAGCTTTCTGTTTTGATGGATTATGAAGATTGCTCTTTGGAATGTTAAAGGCATCACCATCCAAGAATTATTGCATGTGGCATACTGTGTTTCAAGGTCAATGGGATATGTTTTATGCTATGGAGCATAAACAACATTCCTTGTTTGGACAATTGTATGATTACAAGGAGTTTTGTGTGTTTTATAGTGGGCACCCCACTACACAATCAGGGGTCATGATTGTAGTGAAATCTCAATTTAAGCCATCATTGGTTATGCAGGATGTCCGAGCGATTCATTGTTATGGAAGTGGAGTTTATGGATGAAACATTATTGCTTGTTGGGGGCTGTATGCACCTAATGGTGTTGTGGGGGGGATGTATGTCAAGGGTGATTCATTGTTGTGGAAGTGGAGTTTATGGATGAAACATTATGCCTTGTGGGGCTGTATGCACCTAATGGTGTTGCACAGCGTCATTAGTTACGGAACAATTTATTGTATAGACAGTATAGGAGGTAGTTCCCATTTTTCTTGGGAGGAAATGGGGTGCTGGACTTGTGTGTGTATGCATGTGGGGCATATTAAGTGGGCTTTAAAGTTAGCCATTTCACGTTTTTTCCAGGTAGTCATTTGAAAAGTACACAACGTGATGAAGCCTTATCCTAAGTCTTATACATGGGCGTTCATATTTGAAATGCTCGAATGAACATGAATTAGGTGCACCTCATGCTATGAAGCTTGCAAAATAAGATTGTTTTTTAAAATTCTTTTACCGTGTTTCGTGTGAGTGCTTGGGTAGTATACTTCGTGTAGTGCTCGGGGGGTGCACTTCTAAAAAATCATACGTATCACATGCATTCAAGGGGCGTTTAAAAAACCCCTTAACTAAAAAATTTTTCCCAGTAAAACCACCCCTCTTTATTTATAAAAAGGTTCTCGTGAACGCATTAAAGTAGGGTTCGCATTGCATTCACGTTAGGTGGCTCGCCATGTCCACCATGAAACCATGAAGTGCATGAAGTGCACAAGCATGCCCACGCCCAAGGCGGTGAAGAAGGTGTCCGCTGGCTCCTCTGCCTACACAATGTCTGTGTGGCCAGCACTATGACAAAGAGGATAGTTACCTCACCTAAGATATGATACCCCATTTCCTTGGGAACATCATCTGGTATCCAGGACGTCTACAGAATCCCCTATGAGACGACGTCGTCATGCTACATATTGACACCAGTCACGGTGCGTCTCCTGCCAGTCAGGGTGCATCCCCCTCTCCTGGTACATTCAACCCACCGGCACTTCCGTGGCACTAGTAGAGGCGTCCATGTTAGAATATGATGGGGCACTCATATAGGCTCTCCTCATGTACTTTTTTCTAGGCCCTCCATATCTCGTTGTAAGCCGTTCATGTACAAAATTCCTCTAATTGATTTGGTTCTGCTGCACAAACTTTAGGACAAAGTGTGGTTTTATGATCTTGTTTGCAATGATTGTACTGTAAAAGCATTGGCTTAATTCCCCCAAGTGGAAGAGGTTTTAGATTTTGTTGATGTCTAGCTCCTTTTTCATTTTCTACTATAAACCTTAATGCATAAGGTTTTTGTATAAAGCGCAAAGCTTAAGCTTAATGCATAAGATTTATGCATAAGCCTTATGCATAAAAACGCAAGCTTTTACATGAAGCCTTAATGCAATAGCTTATACATAAGGCTTAATGCATAAGACTAATGCAATGGCTTATGCATAAAGCCATTGCATTAAGCTTTATGCATAAGCCATTGCATTAGTCTTATGCATTAAGCCTTATTCATAAGCTATTGCATTAAGGCTTCATGTAAAAGCTTATGTTTTTATGCATAAGGCTTATGCATAAATCTTATACAAAAACATTATGCATTAAGCTTATGCATAAAGCTTCAAGTATTAGCCATTGAATTAAGCTTTAAGCTTTAAGCTTTATGCAAAAACCTTATGCATTAATCTTACGCATAAATCTTGATGTATGCCATTGCATTAGGCTTATGTAGTAGAGGCATTAATACATAAAGCTTACTGCACAGGCTTGCTTAATGTATAAGCATTAATACTTTAATACATAAGCTTAATGTATTATGTGTTAATGCGTTAATCTTATCCATATGTATAATATATAAGCTTATGTATTATGCATTATACTTAACGCATTATGCATAAGTTTTATGGTTTAAGGGTTTAGGAGGAGGAGTTAGACAAAAGTGGCACTAATGGAGGCGGATGATGATGAGGAGGAGTTAGACAAAAGTGGCACTAATGGAGGCGGATGACGAGGGCCAGGCAACATTGGGAGATGGATGGAGGGGGCTGCACAAGCTACAATTAGGGGATGGGGGAGGGGGCGCACAAACAAAGGCAAGGGGGGGTCTCCCACAGCTCAAGAGCAACATCAATGTTCCTTTCCACTGTCTTCTTCTATTGCACAAATTTGTTTAGACATACCTTATAAACCAGTTGTATTAAGAACTATGCCAAAAAAAGTATAATTTTGTTTATGCATTGCTTATAAACAAAATCCAAAACAAGCCAAAAAGTAATGCTGCTAAAAAATCCAAGCAATATTGTTGCTCAAAAATCTATTAAGCAACATTTCTATCTATACTACCTAAACATTATGTCCAAATCATTATAATTGTTGTTGTTCCCTATAGGATAGGTTTTTTCCTTCTCTCCTAATGATGTTTATGCCTCTGTTTGGCTCTCTTGAGTCTTCATTACTTCAAGCTGCCTTCTTACTGCTACCCCTAGCGGTCTATAGATTTTATACCCCAACCTATGTTGTGTTTTACACCCCTTTGATAACTCTGATGTAGCTACCAATAGTAACGGAGCAATAGGCCACCTAGTCTATGGGATGTATCCCTTGATTTGCATGTGTTTTAAGGACTGGTTGCACCTATGGTTGTTTATTGCTTCGAAAACATCAATTGAAAAAAGATAAGAGAGAGATGGCAAGATGTAGGCATTATATGTAGCATCATGGATGATGCATCTAGAAGTAGGCTATTGTTGAAAACATATGAGTGCCATATGCTTACATGATGAGAGACCTCGTGATGTAAAGATTCACATCAAATTTAAATTATCTCTTAGCTTTGAGAGTTATGTGCTATGCGAGTATTGATTGAGAGAACCGTGTCCCTACACACAAAACAATGTATACATAAGTTCATATTGATAAATGAACTTACCAAATTACTTATAAACATAGAACTTAAAGACTAGATAGCATATAAAATAAAATAAGAGAGGAATCACCATGTTGCCTTGTAAGGCTTGCATGATGGCAATGGCTATAGCTTACATGCACGTCCATGATGTAAGCATGTGGCAATGTCCATTATATGCCCATATGGTATAGCACCAACCCATAGGCCCCACTTCCCATGCGTACACTCAAGCACACGGACTTATGACCTTCAAATTAAGTTATACTACAAGACAAAGCTTTGTTTGACTCTAGTATACATACTTATGACCTTGACTTAAAATTTAAGACAAGAGATAGGTCATAATTTTAGAATGTTTGATGAAGACAAGATAAGAGGATTTACCATTGAGATATTACATAAGCATGAAGAATATGGCTACATAAACAAGTATAAAGCTAATATACTTCTCCTTTAAAGTACTCGAAAGCTATCTCCATTGCAAGCATATGATACTTCTCCTTTAAAGTACTCGAAAGCTATCTCCATTGCAAGCATATGATGCTTCTCCTTTAAAGTACTTGAAAGCTATCAATAATGTAAGATTTTCAAAGACATGCATATTCTAGCTTAATCTATTAAACATGGTTAACATTTTTATAGTAGTTAACAAAAAATATTGCCATTCATTCTCTTCAAAACAAGCATATGTGAACTTTATCTACATGGAGTATATAGAGAGTATATACATAGCAGTAGTTGCTATACTATTTTTAGGATATGTGATGTGAAGTATATATAGCATTAGTTGCTATACTATTTTGCGGATATCATGGTAGATAGATTTACAAGAACTAGTGTAGCACATTCCTTTCCAAAATAGCCTGAACATCAAAAGATAAATAGCTAAAAAGTTAGCCATGACTAACTATAGAGTGCACATAACTAAGATTTTCACTCTACATGAAGAACAAGGGTCTTTTGAAAAAAAACTTACCATTACCACCAAAATAACTTTAACCTCATTGAATCCCATCAACCCTACTTCGTAAATAAATAAAGTCTAATAACCCTACCACTTGTGATATTTACTAATAAATATCTCAAAAGTTTATGAAGCATACCTTATGCTTTCAATATATATATGGCAATTGTTGGTTTTAGCACTACTTCTCCATAAATCAATGTCAATACTAAAATCATAATCAACAAGAGGAGAGCATTTAATTGACACACACATAAGTGAATCCAAACTTCTTGAACTCAAAGATTTTTAAAGCTTTGACTTGATAATGTTTTAAATGTTGAAACCCTTTTCACATGCAGTTGTATTAGCACATTGGAGCACATGCAGTTGTACTAGCACATTGGAGCATGGAAATATGTGCCAATCTAAGCAACATGGGATATTTGGCCCACGTGGTTAGATTTCTACCAATAGATACCCAAATGTCCCACAAACTACATTCATCCCATTCGTAAGGTGCTTGGGCCTTGAAATATTGGTATTCTCTTTTGACTTGCATCTTGTAAGAGGAACAAAATCCTCTCTGCATTGGTATTCTCTTTTGACTTGCAAGCATCTTGTCAATAAGAGGAACAACTTCCTCTGCACTTCCCATCAACTTTGACTCATCATAAAACAAGAGTCTAATGTGTCAATCTCAACAATACCATAATTCTTGAACTTTTCACCTTTTTGAAAGGTACAAGCTTTGAAGCACCGTATGAGATCTTTGTCTGAAAATCTTTCAAAAAAATTATGAATCACCAAATTTGAGAAGTTTTTTGAAGTTCAATGGCTTTCTCCATGTCAGTGCCATTAAGATTTCAAATTTGAGAAGTTTTTTGAAATTCAATGGCTTTGAATCAAAACAGATCTATACTTATTACCATTAAGGGCAATAAGCTAAACCCTCAGGAGGCCCATGGTTGGGAATTATGTGATACCCCATACCATTACATGTAGAAGCATTGATATCTATATCTAGATTCTCAATCAATTACACATGAATTAGGCATATCTCTATTTTTATAAGCCCAACTATAGTTGATATATCAACAAAAGTGCTTTGAAATGTTTCGTCAAGTATAGCCAACCTCTCAAGGATATTGGTCATGGAATGAATGTCTATAAATAAACTGCAAGTTGCTCACTCTCGTATAAAATATGCATTATTAGATTTTAGAAACATAAGAAAAGGCTCATAGGATTCACATACTTTATGAATGGCAGAAGATTTGCTCAACTTTCTCACTTTGTGGTGGATGCGACTCATATGCAAATCAGCACAACCAAACTCTAACTCTAGGTTCTTCAATGAAGAACTTTTCAAGGCACTTCTAGAGAAATTTCGAGCTATCTCATTCATAGTCTTATTAATTTGCTGACCTTTTTACTACATACCAAAGCAATCAAAGACTTTCCCTATGAGAAATGTAGTGAATTGATGTGATGTATGGACTAACTCATTTCATATGTCCAACTAGCCTATTTGCATGTCCGATCATGGTTGAGGCACCATTGGCGCCCAAAAAAACCAAGTTGCAAACATCAAGACAAAGCTGTAACAAGAAGATTTACAAGATTCATACAAATGGCTAGTAGTTCCACCTTGTATTTTGAGCAAGCCTAAAAAGATAGTTACAAGTTGAAAGTCCTTGAGGCATATGCGATGAGATGTTGAGTAAGACTGATGTCGGTTGACTCATCTAGCATAAGACTAGAGTAGGTAAAAGCCTTCATCATTTAAAGAAGTTGTTGCAAGAATGCCTCACTTACACAATTGACAAACATTGCATATGCCTTATCATTGTGACAAATCATGTGTCATAAATTGATATTTGCAATGGGATAGAAGTTGTCATTAGAAAACCATTTGTTCCACCCCTTCTTGGGAGTGTGATCTATTTTATAAGTCCCCCTTTATGACAAGTAACCATTGTGGTTAGCACCTAGGCACCCAGTCCCCACAACCCCACCACTCACTTATGCATAAAGTCCCTACAAGACTATGTTGTGGTCTAATATGGTCCCAATTGGATGATATGGTCAGTTGGTCATTTTGGACCAAGTTGTGGGTTGGCCAACACATCTATGCCGACCCTAGGTACTATGTATAGACTAGTTTAGTATCATTAATTCATCATCGAGTTCATTGCATTCAATCACTCTTGTAAGCAATACATCCTCCATCCAAAGTCTGTCTAGATCACCATCAAAGCTACTTACCTGGAGTGCATGGGTGGGTGGGTGGGACGCCATCAGTTTGTAATTAAGTTTGCAAGCATTAATATTATTTTCTCTCCACTTCTTTTTGCAATTCAGTGGTTTATATTATGTTGATCCAACTTCTACTAATGTGTATTTATGCAGATGTAACACTACTGGATATTTGATGTGAAAGACATGTCATCTTTTGTAACATGGTATACTGATAGGTCATCTTTTGTAACATGGTATACTGATAGGTCATCTTTTGCAACATGGTATGCTGCTACACAAAAAGATTAAGAGTAGCTTAATCTTTTACAGCATGATATGCTAATGTATGAAAAGATTAAGAGTAGCTTGATCAATTACATACTTTAATCTATTTATCCCATCCCATTTTGATGTATTTTCATCCCATCCCATCCCCTATTGAGACCCTTTTGACCCCATATATGTATTTCACATCTTCATGTGCCCTTGTTTTTACATGCTGAGTAAGAGTATTATGTTACACGACATTAATAGAACCTGATTTTCCAAATTCACGTAGGGAGCGAATGACTTTTTTTGTAATATTTACATAATATCTTAGCAACAAAGTTTTCAAAATAGACCCACTCAAATGTGATAGTCCAAGCCTCTTTCCAAGCCTATCTACAATGCTCTATCTAAAGATCCTTCTCTAACCCAGGTGTATCTAATTCTTCCTTAATTTATACTCTATCTAAAGATCCTTCTCTAACCCAGGTGTATCTAATTCTTCCTTAATTTATACTCTATCTTGCCTACGATGCTCTATCTCAAGATCCTTCTCTAACCCAGGTGCATCTAATTCTTCCTTAATTGATACTCTATCTTGCTAAGCTCCATTTAACTGTCCATATTTAGATAATCACCTCTTCTTAGAGCGTGCCTCTTATTGAGTAAACCGAGGCAAGTTGAATAGTGTTCTTTTGCTAAGGACACATTTCTCCAGTCAATGAAAAGAAAATCTAATCAAAGTCTACTACTACTACTACTACTACTACTACTACTACTCTTCTCTCTCTCTCTCTCTCTCTCTCTCTCTCTCTCTCTCTCTCTTCATAAAAGATTTAAAAAAAATATTTTTTCGTAAATTTTCAAAAGATTAGAAACACTAACTAACCTCAGTTGCATGTTTGCTTATTTACGAGCAAAGGAGATCAATGTCTTACAATATACAAATTCTAGTATCTTCTCTAATCATGACATATAGTGTCCCATACCATCAAAAATTATCCCACATAAATCTAGAGATAAGTATGCATTGAAATCATTCACACAGGATTAATTTTTGTGTCCAATACCACAAGACTAATACGTAGTGAAAATTTCATAAAGCATAGTTCAAGATGGAAGGGCAAGTTCCTCCAAGAATTTCTACTTTTGATGCATAAAAACTCTCCTTGAAATTTAAAAAAAGTATTAAATACAATTTATCATAAAAAATAATCAAATAAAATTAGTATGTTACCTTAGGAGTCAGAATACTCGTCGTAGTAGGGGTATTCTTCTTCGTCCATCATCGATCATATTTATCCCAAGTGAAATATTCTTTGACCTCCATGGACAGTTTTGATTCAATATGTTCAATCTCGTTGCACGTGAAACACTTCTTTGAATCACTTTATTAGCTTGTTAGAAATAACAACCTTGGCATCAATACCTATGTTATTACCATTGAGGGTTTTATCAAATGGTTTTGAAAAGATTTTAGACTTCAACAACTCTGATGTCGAGTTAGCCTTGAATTGTGAAAAGAAAAATGGCATTCCCAAGTTTGAACTATGGCATGAATGAGGAGCCATGACTCATAAGTCATAACTCATTAAAACTATACATATTACGTAGTACATACTATATACTATATGCTACAAGGTATATAGTATATAATATGTACTAGTACATGAATACGTATACTAGTATCTATCTATCTATTAACCATGGACAACCAAGGCACAAGGAGAGGAGAGAAAAAAGAAATCCTTGATAAGAGGAAAAAATCCCTTCCATTGACCCTTTGTATTTCAATATTAATCATGGACAACCAAGGCACAAGGAGAGGAGAGAGAAAAAAAATCCTCGATTTCTAAAAAATAAGAGGAAAAAATCCCTTCCATTGACCCTTTGTATTCCAATTGACCCTTTGTATTCAAAAAGAAATCCTGGGTTTCTAAAAAGTAAGAAAAAAAAATCCCTTCAATTGACCCTTTGTATTGGGGTTTCCATTCCTACGTTTCGCTTCTTAATGTCTTTTAAAGACGGAGCAACGCGCGGGTCATATGTGCCTTTATATAATTTAATAAAGTAGGGAAGTGTAACCCTTAATTTAAAGACTACCTATAATCTAATCTACTTTGATATGTGCCTTCAGTACTACTACATAATGAGAAAAGGCATATCAATTTCTCAACCGGTGTGACATTGGTCCACTGACGAGCCTACGAATTACCCCATGGCCAGACATGGAGAAGCGAGCGAAGGAGCCAACGACGTATGATAGAGGAATCTTGGGTTCGTCTACAATTTCGCAGACCTGCTCTTTCTTATCTGTCAGCTGATGATGCTTTTCATGTTTTTTCCTCTCCAAATCTCATTCTGTTTTTCAATTGCAGTTGAAGCTCGTCACACTCGAATTCACATCATGTTGATGGTTCATCCTCTAGTAAGCTTAGAGTTGAAGCCCTTCACTCCTGTAACTCTTCAAACCATATCATGGTGATGGGTCGTCCACATCATGATGATGGTAATGGGCCATCCTCCAGTAAGCTGAGAGTTGAGGCCCTTCACTCATCATGGTGGTGATGGGTCATCCTCTAGTTAAAGAGCTAGATTGTGTAGATGGTGTTTGCCAATGAGGAACCTGATAGCATCAGCTAGAGCATGTGTTGTACCCAAGCTTGAATCCAAATCCTTCCCTCCGAGCACCAGGATAGTCTCGATGAGAGTTGACCTCAATTCCTTCCCTCTAGGTGTTCTGGATCACGACGAAGTCTCAAGAAAGCGCTCTTGCAGGTCAGAATCTCAACAGGATATGTCTGTAATACTCATATGACTGCCCTCCTATTCGTGTTTCCAAACATGCGTTATCGGCATTTGCTGATCAGGGTTGCCCGCAATGAGCTGCCTTCATACTAAACCTTTGTATCCAAGTACCATTTGGAACTCATCTCAGTAATTAGGTAATCTTTGATCCGGGAAGCAGAAGAATTTGATGACTGAAGCACATGGCAGAAGTCCTCCAAAGCCCCTTTATGCTGGCTGGATCAAATTCCAGACAAGGTGAATTTCTCTAGCTTTGCAATGATTGTGAAGAGTTTTGAACCTCCCTCTTGGACATTGGCTCCTTCCAAAGGTATCTCCATAATGCATTATAATCCTTGAATGTTGTCTCTCAGTTGATGAGTGTTGGACCTACCCCGGCTTTGTGAGGGGCCTGGCTAATGACGCTGCGTGTGTTGAGAGTGATTGGAGGCCCCCTTTGTTAGGAACAAGTCACCAAGTTCAAGCCAATTATGAGGCCAGGCTGGTCTTTACTAATCAGCACAGGTAAATAACTTTGTTTATGCTGCATATAGATATCACAGAAGTATCTATTACCTTAGTAACATATTGCAAATTTTCTCTGGGCTGTCTTTTTATCCTACTTGTTCAGGATGACGTGGAAGGACCCATCCGTTGCATCCTTTGAAGCTTTGAGTAAAGTATGTATCGAGGGGCAGCTTAAGCAGGCACTGCAGGAAGCGATGGATATGGCTCAGGAAGGAGTCTGCATTCCAAGCAATAGTCTTTTTCAACTTCTGCAATGGTGCATTAATGAGAATGACTTGGCAGCTGGGCATGATATGCAGTATATCATAAAGACATGTGGGTTGGAATCAGATGCCTTTATCGGTAGCCACCTGATCCGCATGTTTGGCTTTTTTGGGTGTTTGCTGGAAGCCAAACAAGTGTTCAGGAAGCTATCAAATCCGAATGTTTTCTCATGGAGTGCCATCATCTTAGCCCATGCCAACATGGGAAAGAATGAACAAGCTATCCATTTCTATTATGAAATGCAGGAATCAGGCGTGGAACCTGATGGGCACATCTTCGTGGCTGTCTTGAAGGCATGCTCAGGCATAGGAAACATGGAGCAGGGCCATTGGGTTCACTTGAATATTGTCAAGAGTGGGTTCGATTCGGAAGTCTATGTGGGCAGCACCCTCATTGACATGTATGCAAAATGTGGAAACCTTGAGAAAGCTTGTATGATTTTTGACAAATTGCCCGAGCGAAACGTCGTCACATGGAGTGTCTTAATTGCAGGATACACTCAGCATGGGCATGGTGAGGAAGCTCTTGCTTTATTTGAGCATATGCAAGGTGAGGGCATGAAACCAAACCTCATAACGTTTGCCTCCATTCTGAAAGCGTGTTCACATGTAGAGGCTGGCAGGCAGGTTCACACCCACATTGTTGGATATGGAGTGGAGTCAGATGTCATTGTTGGCAATAGCCTTATCGACATGTATGTCAAGTGCGCAAGCCTCACAGATGCGAACATGGTGTTTAACAGATTGCACAAGAGAGACACTGTTGCATGGAGTGCTTTGATTGCAGGTTATTGCCAACATGGGCATGGCCAAGATGCTTTTAAGCTTTTTGAGCAAATGCAGCAGGAAGGTGTCCAGCCCAACCTGGTGACCTTTGTTTGTGTCTTGAAAGCATGTGTTGCCCTGGGAGCCCTGAAACAAGGTATGCAGATTCATTCTTTGCTGGTTGAAAATGAGTTTCAGTTGGATGTTTATGTTGGCAGCAGCCTAATTGACATGTACATCAAATGTGGGCGCCTTAGGGACGCCCAAGCAGTGTTTGACAGTTTGCCCAAGCAAAACGTGGTGACTTGGAGTGCATTAATATCAGGGTTTTCCCAATATGGGCATGAACAGGAGGCTTTTCAACATTTCGAGCAAATGAAACGGGAGGGTGTAGAGCCAAATGATTACACACTGGTTTCCATCCTGAAAGCATGCTCGAACATATCGTCTTTGGAGCAGGGCAGGCAAATCCATGTGAATTTTATTGAAATTGGTCTTGAGTTGGACACATATGTCGGTAATGCGCTCATTGACATGTACGCTAAATGTGGGAGCCTCCAAGGTGCATATAAAGTGTTCAACAAACTTCCCAATCGAGATGTTGTGTCTTGGAGCACATTGATAGCGGGATGTGCCCAGCACCAAGAAGGTCAAGACGCCCTCCAGCATTATGCAGCAATGCGAAATGAGGGTGTAGAGCCAAACATGGTTACGTTTATCACACTGTTGAAAGTTTGCTCAAGCATAGTGGCCTTGGAGCATGGTAGACAATTTCATGCCCAGATAGCCCATAGTGGGTTTAACTTAGATAGATATATTGGCAGTGCACTTATCGACATGTATGCTAAATGCGGGTGTCTTGAAGAGGCACACATGGTGTTTCATAGATTGCCCAAACATGATGCCGCGGTTTGGTGTGCCATGATTAGTGGGTATGCACAGCACAGCAATTATCAGATGGCCTTTCGGTATTTTGAGGCTATGCAAGTAGCAGGTGTGAAGCCAGATGCAGTGACATTCCTTTGCATTCTCTCAGCATGTAGCCATACTTGTCGAGTACACGAAGGCTGTCTACACTTCAAGGCAATGAGAGAGACGTATGGCATCACCCCTAGACTTGAACACTTCAACTGTATGGTTGATCTTCTAGGGAATGCAAACCTCTTAATTGAGGCAAAAGATTTGCTTGAAACTATCCCTTTTGGTTCTAACATTGTGGGATGGATGTCT
Source organism: Cibotium barometz (assembly GCF_041138505.1). Lineage (NCBI taxonomy): Eukaryota > Viridiplantae > Streptophyta > Polypodiopsida > Cyatheales > Cibotiaceae > Cibotium > Cibotium barometz. Next base: position 28,148,499 of record NC_141104.1, read on the forward strand.
TTGCTCACCTCGTGTAGAATGCATGTTGATGTGGATCTTGGAAGACAGTGTTTTAATCAAGTTGTCACATTGGATAAGGGAAATGTTGCTGGGTACGTACTCATGTCAAACATCTATTCCTCTGGTGGCATGAAAGGGTATGGGAAGAAGATAGATGAGCTAAGGTTGCTTGCAAATGGTTGGAAGAAGCCAGGGAAAGCTTATATCGAGGTTGACAAAGTGATCCATAGTTTTGTTGTAGGTGACAAAGACCACCAGAAAACTGATGAGATCTATGCAAAGCTCAAGGTGTTAAACATGCAAATGAGGATGGAGGGACACAGGTCACACTTTGATCCAGACTTAGATCCAGTATCAGGGGAGAGGGGGGAAGATGACTTGTGTGGACATTGTGAAAAACTGGCTCTATCTTTTGGGCTTCTTTATACATCCCAAGGCACAACTATTCGAATATCAAAGAACCTCCGGATGTGTGCTGTTTGTCACTCTGACACTGAGTTCATATCCAAGGCTGAAAGGCGAGAGATAATTGTAGTTGATGCATGCCGTGTACACCGCTTCCAGCATGGTTTGTGCCCATGTAACATGTACAGTGGAGGAAACCTCTCAACTCCAAGAACTGGATTGGAGGAAAGTTATCCACCTCAATGGGGAGGTTGAGTGGAGAGAGACAGAATTACCCTCATAATCTGGGCTTTGGCAGGCCGCAGAGGTGATGGAAGACGGTTTCACAGCCATTAAGGGGTACGTTTCTCCAAAACATGTGCAAACATGGAAGCCAGGCATGGTTATCAGATCCCCTTGATGCTGTGGGTGGTCTTCTTTGCTTTGAATACATTCTTGGCCCATGAAACCTGGGCACCTGATGATTCTAGCCTTAAAATCTTGATGTCATGGCTCCAATGAAGAGGCAGGACCGGTAGGAATTTCTACAATGACCCAGTTGGTGCTATCACTTAGAGCGGCGATAAATTGGTGTGTAAACAGTTGAAGTGAGAGCTGGTCCTATCTCCTGGTTACCTCAATTGGGCTTTGCCATGGTGGATGGGGCTTAGATTGGAGAGGGCTCTTTATATTTTGATGGTATGCGGAAAAAAAAGAGCTGTTGGTTTTCTTGTTTGAGTCCTGCAGCAATAGCCTTCAATCTTAGAGCCTCTTAAGGATACATTCATATGCTATGGATCCCTTATGACACTTGGATCAATCCCAAATTCTTGAATCCTACCATGGCCACATTAAGAACTTGCAACATAATTAGCTTTATGCCTTATGGTGCCCGAGTAAATGTAAGCATGAGTTGCACCAATACTTGATGAAGTCTAGCAAGATAAAAGTAAGCATGAGGCAAACACCTTTGCAAGCATGTTGTCAGTCTGCGTTGAAGGTAAAGGTGAAGAGTAAAACTTCTTAGAAGGAATGCTGCCAGTTGAAGAAGTGCACAAATGCAGATAGGCCACCACCGTGAACAGCTACCAGCAAGATGTGCTCTTAGTGCTTTTAACAATACAATTGGGCACACACCATCTACAACTTACAAGAGAGAATCCATAGTGTGCCTTGTGCCTGATGGGTCATGTCTACCTCTAGTGATTATTTTGGGTTAAAACCCTTGCTTATACTTAATCTATTGAAATCAAGTCCCCCAACTTGCTTTAAAAAGTACAGATAATATTAATAACAAGCCCATCTAGGTTCTGATTGCCTAATCAGGGCTAGGGTATCTTCAAAAGCCAACCATTTCAATTAATTATAGGGGAGTAGTTTGTGTTTAGTAAAGATTTTCTCAGAGGTTTCAATTACATTTTCATGTTCTATGATTATATTCTCAAAGGTTTCATCAGTTTCTCTAAGCATAAAAAAATGGTGTCTTCCATTTTTGGCATTGATGCACGTGCTCACAATCTGTCATTGTGGGTTGTGTCCATGCTTGTCCCTAGTTAAGAAAATAAACCTTAAGTTAACGAATCAAGACTAAGAGGAGGATTAGGTGATATGAGTAAGTGAACTCTGAATGAGCCGAATGGAAGGTAAAGGAACTCAATTTTAAGTAAATGTTTTAACTTTTGGATGATTAAAAGTGGGACCAAGTACATGTACATAATCTTCTTTGGAAATTCTTCTACTCTTGAAAATGTGATGCAATGAATAATGGTTATCAAGATAATTTTTAAACATCAAATGGAAATCCTAATGGAGATTTGCTATCATCTTTTTTGCTTTTTCATGATTGACATTTTCTTTTTCTTTTTTGTGCTCGTGTGCGAGTGTGCTTTCGTGCCGTTGTCGACAGCGAGCAGGTTTTAAACCCAGCACCTCCTACATAGGACTTGGAACACCTTACCGCTAGGCTGTGGCTCTATTGGCAAGATTGACATTTTCTATGGTAATACTTAAAAGAAAAGCTTGTGAATCATTGCTTCTGATTTCCATGTGGTTTTATTATTGTTCCTAAAATTGAATGTACTTGGCATCATGACTTCATTTATGGTAAGGCTTTCTATATTCTCTATGACACAAAATCTACTTGCCAGCATTAACCTCACCTATGGTAAAGATTTGAAGTCTTTTTAATATCTTTTGGAAGATTTTTTTAAAATCAATATTTTGAGAAAGACTTGTTGGGTATTTCGGAGTTCGTTGGTGTGAATACCCTCTTTGGGTGTGAACAACCCTTATTTAGGTTTTGGTCATGCTTAAAAGCATGTACTTGGGTGGTTTTATCATAACATGGAGTATCATTTGAGTTGTGCAATGTTTCTCTCTTGAGCTTTGGTCATCTCTCTCTCTCTCCTCTTGCACACTCACCATGGCTATCCTCCATCCACCATAGCCATTCAACAAACCGTAAGCTCTTTGTGCACATGCTCCATCCTGGACCCATGAATGCCAACGTAGTATCAGAGCCACCTTAGCCACCTCCTCTATGTGTGTTTCAGATCTGCTGCCCATCATCATGCTAGAATCATGTGGTTGCAAGTTCTTAATGTGGCCATGGTAGGATGCAAGAATTCAGGATTGATCCAAGGGGCCATAAGTGATCCACATCATATCAATGTATCCTTAAGAGCAAGATGTGCTCTTAGTGCCTAACAATGTAATTGGTTGAACACCATCTACAACTTACAAGAGAGAATCCATAGTGTGCCTTGTGCCCCATGGGTCATGTCTGCCAAGAGAAATTAATTAATAGAACTACATCTAGTGATTATTTTGGGTTAAAACCCTTGCTTATACTTAATCTATTAAAATCAAGTCCCCCAGCTTGCTTTAAAAAGTACAGATAATATTAATAACAAGCCCACCTAGGTTCTGAGTGCCTAATCATCAGAGCTAGGGTATCGTTCAAAAGTCAATCATTATATAGCAAGGGTTTGTAGCTTCATCTTAGCACTATCTTTTTCGGCCTTTCCAATTAATTATAGGGAAATATTCTGTGTTTAGTAAAGATTTTCTCAGAGTTTTCAATTACATTTTTCATGTTCTATAAATATATTCTCTAAGGTTTCATTAGTTTCTCTAAGCATTTAAAAAAATTTGATACTCTCCATTTTTGGCATTGATCAATCAAATGGGCGCTAGTTTAATTAATGCATTTACAACTTTGAGCAACACAAAAGGAATTGTCCCCTAGTATGGCAATAAGCATTAAGTTAATAAATCAAGACTAAGAGGAGGATTAGGTGATTTATATGGGACCAAGTATATGTGCACAGATTCTATGATACTTTGATATCTATGAGCATACCTAAAAGTGGTTACTTTTGCATGATTGAACGTGGGACCAAGTATATGTACATTAGCTTTTGGAGATTCTTCCACTCTTGAACATATGATGCAATGAGAAATGGCTATCAAGATAATTTTAAAACATTAAATGGAAATCTTAATGGAGATTTGTCATCATCTATTTTGCTTTTCATCATTGACACCTTCTATGGTAATCCTAAAAAGAAAATCTTGTGAATTATTGCGGGATGCAAGTTTAAAGCATTTTTTGAGGGTCTTACTATATTCAATTTGAGATAGCATCTTCTAGACAAATGGCAAAGACAATGGATATGATATATCAAGTGTCTTATGATGGGTTGGAGAAACACTAAATACCATAATATTTTGTGTATCTTCAAATACACCAAAGTGAAATTTTATGCATATGTGGCAAACAAGCTTGGAGGTCTCTTTTTGGAGGTCATAATGCTTTTTTCAAGATAAACATGTCATAAGGATAGAGGGCATTGGATATCGAATAGCCTTCCAAATTTCTTTGTAACATGATCATGTCATAAAGATAGAGGGATTGGATATTGAATAGGCTTCCAAATTTCTTTGTAACATGCCAATATGATGGTTTATATGAATTCCCAAAATTTGGATCTAGCGCAATATGGAAAATTGATCCAGAGATCCTCTTCTTCTCTCAGAAACCTAGCACATGAAAGAATGATAAAAAGATAACTTATAGTCATCAAATGGATACTCTCATTAACATGGGTTATCAATTGATTCTGCTTTTGTCACCAACATCTTCTATGGGTTTGTAAAGGGGTTCACGAGATATCTGTGTATTGATTTTGAATTATGAGATTGCTTTGTGTATATATTTTGATGCAACTTCATGAACACAATGGTGTTTATGTGGGAGAGATTACAAGTTTGATTTTGGATTATTGCTTATGATTTCCATGTAGTTTTATTATTGTTTGTAAATTTGAATCTACTTGGCATCATGACTCTATATATGGTAAGGCTTTGTATATATTCTATGACACAAAATCTACTTGGCATCATGAACCCCACCTATGGTAAAGATTTGGACATCTTTAAAGGCTTTTTAATATCTTTTTTTAATCAAGATTTTTAAGAAGACTTGTTGCGTATTTCGAAGTCAGTTGGTGTGAACACCCTCTTTGGGTGTGAACAACCCTTATTTAGGTTTTGGTAAAAAGATAAAGGCTTGATGCCTATAAAAGCATGTACTTGGGTGGTTCTATCATCACATGCAGTATCATTTGAGTTGTGCAATGTTTCTCTCTTGACCTTTGTCACATCTCTCTCTCTCTCTCTCTCTCTCTCTCTCTCTCCCCTGTGAACACTCACCATGGCTATCCTCCATCTACAATAGACATTGAGCAAACCCTAAGCTCTCTGTGCACATGCTCCATCTTGGCACCATGATGAATGTTAACATGGTATCAGAGCCACCTTAGCCACCTCCTCGGCCTATGTGTTTTTTAGAGCTACTGCGATCATCATGTTATGCCACATTTTTTCCCCATCTAAAGCTAAGCTATGCACTGCTGCCCCGTATACCTCTTTATGAGATGCTTGCTTTCCACATAGCTCGCAACCATCTCTTAACATTCAACTATCATCTGACAGATCCTTGTGAAGCTTACCAGGCTCCTTGGTTTTTCTCTTAAGCTTCAATCGCCCATGTAACTAGTAAGAACTTCTTTATTTTATAAGGTCTACAAAATATTAGATATATATTAATATACACATTTGTAAGGAGAAAACAGACGCAAGCCAGAATTTATTTCCCTCAAGAGGATGAAAGAACCTCTTGATAGAATGGAATAAATTTCTTCAAACTTCTGGGGAAATGCATTGAAGATGATACTCATAAATATATCATTAAAGAAGAAGATGAGAAAAGTAGAAAGTTAATGGTGGGCCTAAATCTTGATGCATAGAATGAGGTGGGATACTTTACTCTACCATTGCTATGGCAAAGCAAGTGGAGCGAAAAAACAAGTTAACGGTGGGCCTAAATCTTGATGCATAGAATGAGGTGGGATACTTTACTCTACCATTGCTATGGCAAAGCAAGTGGAGCAAAAAAACAAGTATTGAAAATAAGGGCCTAAAATTCTAATGATAAGAGAGGTGAAGAATTCAACAAAAAGGATTATTTACTCAAACTTTACATCAAAGATCAATTACAATGACATGGTAAAAAGAATTACAAAGCCAAAATGGGCACCAAATTTTTGTGTCATAAAAAGATGCTCACTTGGTTGAGATTCAATATCCTGAATGATTTTCTCTCCTTTTGTAACATGATCTTTTCTCCAAGAATTTACGTAAGCTTTCTCACTAAAATAAAAGCATGAAAAAAAAACACAAACAAAATTATCACTTCATAACTTAGCATAAAGAATAAAAATACTCAACCACACCAAGAACAAAAGCATCGAGTACAATCTCCATGCCGACGTGTGTGGCTCTCCTCCCACATATAGTATTTAAATCATATTCATATTTTTACCCCGTAGAGCCATAAATAGCACCTACTCCAATTTTAGGCTTTTTCTTTACAATAAATAACTTTGTCTAAAGTTCTAATGTTTACATGTGATAAAGTCATAGCCCAACAACATAGATAAATGGACCACTGCTTATAAATTCACTTCTGCTCACACATTGAACTATCTTGTGCACACATGCACGTAAACGCTAGCTGTATGATAAGCTATAAAATAATCAATATCATAATTAACACATGATCTTTGCTTCACACCACTGCTCAATCCACCATCCATACTACGACACCTCAATCGGTGCCCTTGCATAGTGCGATACCTCAATCAGTACCCTTACACATCTCACTACCTATTCTCACAGACATGATCCACGTTAGTTAAACAATCAATTGAAATTACATCAATTAATCCCCATGTTATCTTGAGAAATATGCCACCATAGTACCAAACTGCACGTACCCACTGGCACAATACACACGAGCATCCCCGCCCGATATAAATAAGAAAGCTTGGGTTGCAACTCTCCTCAATTGCATATAAATCTATAAGAGGATGGCTTCACAAAACTATGAGAGGATGGCTTCATAAATCTATGGCTTCATAAAAGTAAATCATCAACACATAATAGAAACATGGAATAATTGAATCAAATGAGCATATGTGAAACAAGTCTAAGTGTCCCATACCATAGACTTGTGGTTATTGAGGTTATCATTGATTGTAAATATTCTTTAAAGGTTAAGATGGTCTTTTTTCTAGGATAAATATCAGTTCTTGAATTCAAAAATGTTAATTTCTCTTTGCGTATTTATAATTTTCAAATTACTAATGCCTTGGAATACTTGCAAAAATAAAAGTCTAAATGTCATAATTTTACACTTGAACTTAAAGAAACTTTCATTAGTTGCAGTAATTATTTGATATCTTTAACTAGAGACACTAGACTATACTCTTGACTATAATAAATTACTTGATTTGTAATAAATCTAAGTAAATCTTGGACAATATGTAGGTAGTCATAAGATGGTTTTAAATTTCTAGCAATTCTTGCAAACTTAAGATAGTGCTAAAAAATCTTTAGCGTGGAATACTTTACTAAGGTCAACTAGTTTTTATCTTGGTCTAACAATTCAACAATTTAATATTTTTTCTTGGTCTTACGATTTGATCTTGATTTTAACTTAAATTAATAGCTAAATAATTCTTTCCTATTAGGAATGAGCTCGTGTGGGCATATGATGCTATCATCTTCTTATTATCTTAGAGTTCCTATCAGTGAGACTGCTATATCCACTATGGATTTCTATCTAAATCCTATAGGAATTAGATAAGACTATACAATACAACACGATAAAAATGGAATAGCAAAGTATAAAATTGTTTGCAAATGGGAATTTATATGTACCTCCACCTTTAAATAGTGTGTTTGTTGCATTATCGTCTTGCTTTAGATGTTTACCGTAAATGAAAAGAAAGCAGTTTCATTGGAATACAAACTTTGTTTTCAGAAGTCTTGGTAAAATAAGTTAATACTCTAAGAGTATATTTCACAAGCATAAATTTATTTACTATGTATAAAAATGATATCAAAACTTTATGTTAGAATCAAATGTTTATAAAGAAGAAAAAGAACTACATTTTAAGAATTGTAATTTCAATAGATTTACATTTTAAGAATTGTAATTTCAATAGATTTAAATAGAAAATGTTCAAATAAAACTTAGCATCACAAAGTAGAGTTAAAAGTAACTATTGATATTAGAGTAAGAGAATCTCATCTAAAATTAATGACTTGTTTGCTACATAATAAAATTTAAAAATGGTTATAATATTAACTGGAATAAATTTTATATTTCTCCACTAACATGTGTATGATCTGATACAAATATCTTTTCACATGGTAACACATATTTTAGATAAGTTAAATGAAAATTAAATTCTTTAACGGTCATCATCATCAAGTCATCTTCGATGTACACCCTCAAATGATTTCCTATCATTCCATGAGTCCACAAAAACGAATGTTTAGAGTAAAAACTCAAGTGTTGCCAATAAGAATCATGAGTAAAAATGAATTTTTAGAGTAAAAACTCCAATGTTGCCAATAAGAATCATGACAAAACACTTTTCATGATCTCATGTGTCCAAATTTTTGACCATTCGTCCTCCAGTTTGCTGTTGAAGATTTGTAGCAATGTCTAGAATAAAATCGAATTTCATTGTGAGATACAAGCTAGTTGAATAACCTGCCATAAGTTATAGTAGTTTTGACGATTGATAAGGATCATGAGGAGATGTCCGAGTCATTTTTTATTTGAAAATATATTGCAACAATAAAAACTTTCAAGTTTTTTAGGATTAAGAATCAATAAGTAATTATTCTATTGGTGTGGACTTTTGGAAAAGCTTTTGGTCTCGAATGAGAGCTTAATGAAAAGCTCATTTGGTTTAAGTTTGAATATGCAATATAAAGAAAATAAACTAAATAACTTTTATAGGCAAAGATAATAAATATAATTACACTTCACTACAGAGTGATCATTGACACATTTAAAATTTAAACATATAGCCATAGGTCTCTTCTATCGACTTATTTGCTATGTAAATTTGCTAAAGTCAAGGAACAAGTTTAATAATTTCATTTTAGCCCTCGTCTAGCTATCAAAATTTAGAATTCCTAGACATAGACTGGGCAAGGTCAAAAGACATTTCCAAGAAAAAGGTTTAGCGTGGTAGAAATCTAAGCATAGGTAAAGTCGATTAAAGTGGAAAATGATCATCAAACTTTGTCGGGCATTAGAATTTTCAAAACAGTCGTTAAATGGAAGGTATTTGGCAATAAATTTTGAAATACCAAAATTCTATGGAGGTCCAACCTTGTGAATATAAAGGGGGTCATGTGAAAGGTCTCTTACAACTATTGTTGGTCCCAATTGGGAACTTAAGAGTGATGTCTTTTGATTAGCTCTTTTGGTTTTAAAAAATATAGGTGAGAATAAAAGCTAGAAGAAAATTTAAAAAAATGGATTTATTTGGTATTTTTGGCTATTTTCAGCCTTTTGTGCTTAAAATATGCCAAAAATTGAGTTTCAGGCCCTAAAAATTTACTAAACCAAAATTATGAAATTCTAAAATTGATGGCTGAACCTCTAAGTAGCCACCAAAAGTTTACATCAATCCATTTGAGCTCAAAAAACTCTAAAATTTGAGATTTTGAGCCTTTTGGGCTTAAGCTTTTAACTCTTAACAATGTGCTTTTTTAAAAATATTTTTAAAGCAAGAAAAGAAATCGCCTTGAGAAGATGAATTTGCATGTTTTGATGAGATTGAAGTGGTTTTTAAGCCTCCTTTGCTTGCTAATCGCATCTAAGGCTTCCGATTAAGAAGAGGATTAGTGTAGAGAAAAGTGGTTTTTTGGCTAGAGGTAGTTTTGAGAATTGGAAAGTGGTTTTTTGGCTAGAGGTAGTTTTGAGAATTGGAAAGTGGTTTTTCACCTTGTTTTACGTTTTTGTCTTTACCCAATGGTTATAAAAAACAACCTTAGTCTTAAAATTTAAGCCTAAGCTATGGTTTTTACTCTCTTTTCTTTGCACAAGAGTCCATAGCCCTTAAGATTTGAGTTGAACTCCTCATGGGAGAATTTGTAGGCTTTTTAAAGGCTACCAAAATTTACTTTTCAAGCTTTTATAAATTATCTACTAACAAAGCATATATCGAAAAGATTGCCTTGTTTTTTAAAAGAATTCCAAATATATTGAATTATACCCTTCTTGTTGTATTTGGCCAAAGACATTAGGGAAATTATGAGCTTATTTTGGGGCCCTCTAAGGAGTTTCATGCTCTTCTCTCTCTTAAAAATGGGGCCATGGTGAGCCCTATCAATCTTATGTCAGAACCCCTCCATGTGACATATTATTGAGAAGCTTATGATGAGTAGATTTCAAATATACAATCTCTGACAACTTTCAAGTAGTAATGCTCAAGCTACACCACAAACAAGATTTAAGATGCCAAAGTGTAATGTCACATGCCACATCATCACTTTTGAAACCACTTTTTGGGGAGCTTCACTATGCTATGTTAGAACCCCATCATGTTATATACCATTAGAAAGATCTTAAAGCGTACACTCTAAATTTACCAACTCCAAAAAATTTGGGAATGATGTGCTCAAATTTCACCATGGCCCCATTTTTTAGAGAGAAAAAGAGCATGAAACTCCTTATAGGGACCCAAAATGAGCTCACACTTTCCCTAATGTCTAATGTCACTTCTCCAAGATTTTACGTAAGCTTTCTCTCAAATAAAAGCATTAAAAAATACACAAACAAAATTATCACTTCACTATAACTTAGCATAAAGAAGAAAAATATTCAACCACACCACCAAGAACAAAAGCATTGGGTGCAATCTCCCCCTGACCTGTCTCCTCCCACATGATATTCAAATCATATTCATATTTTTAGTCCGTAGAGCCATAAATAGCACCTATTCCACTTTTGGGCTTCCGCTTTATAGTGAATAACTTTGTCTAAAGTTATAATGCTTACACATGATAAAACCATAGCCCAACAACATATATAAATGGACCAATGCTTATAAATTCACTTATGCTCACACATTGAACTATCTTGTGCACACACGGACGTAAACTCTAGTCACATAATAGGCTACAAAATAATCAATATCATAATTAACACATGATCTTTGTCTTCACACCACCGTTCAATCCAACATCCGTATGACACCTCAATCGGTACCATCACACATCTCACCACCTATACTCACATACATGATCCATGTTAGTTAAACAATCAATTAAAGTTACATCAATTAATCCCAACACTGTCTTGAGAAATAGGCCACAATCCAAATTGCATGTACCCAATGGCACAGTACACACACGCATCCTCAATATAAAATAATAAATATAATTCCCAATAACACAAGAGTGATTCTCATAACACCTTTGACATTTCCACCCCCAATCCAAATCTTGTCTTTGTTTTAAAGGATAATTTTTTTTTTACTCTTCTTTTGAAGGAGAAACCTCCCTTCAAAGGGTGTTGGAATCTTCAAATTCTAGCATTGAGCTAGATAATTTTTATTGAACCTTAATGAAACCAAGAGGGGTCAATCCTTAAGTCATCTAAATGGAAAAGTCAACCATTAAGCCTAATGAAACCACAAGCAAGTCAAATAGTGAGTAGTGCATATCGTAAAATGGGAGAGTCAATCATTGTTGTGAGCTATGTAAGTAATTGGTGTACTAGATGAGAAATCATGTGAGCCTAAACTCTACAAACTAGCCACAATATGCATAAAGTTTTGCATGCTTACATTTTTTTACATAAAGTACTAATATTTATTATTCAAGCATCAAACTTGGGCAAAATATTTTATACACAATAATAAATAAGAGATTTATTCACACATTTTTAGACAATAAAATGGTATAAAGTTAACACCCACCAAGAGGTTAGCATGACAATCGGTTAAAGCACCCCATTGCCCTTGAAAATGATAAGGTTTGGCAATTACATTACTTTAGTTTTTAAACAAGATTGAAAACATTAGTGAAAGAAAGGAGCATCTAGATTAGCCTTGGATTATCCTAATTAGCCTTAGATTAGCCTAGGTTTAGAGAGAAGAGAGAGTAATTGACTTGTATTATGATGGTTATGAAAAGGTACCCAAAATATGGCATATGTGACCTATATACATGACCACCCCTTTCACACTATCATAATAAGTGTTGCCTATGGGCATGGTCAATTGGCCTTGGGCCCATTATTTATATGAGACCATTTCACTTTGTTACAAACCATCCCCTCCCAAAAGGTTTCATCCTCGAAGCCATTGATATGTACAATTACAATCCTCATGGATGGTAGTATATGTTAATGGACTCATATCAAACTTGAATCTCATGCTCACACCATGTATGAGAGACTAAAATTGCATGTATATGGCTATAAACTGCTTACTAAGCCCTAAAAACTTGCCATAACATCTACCCCATAATGGCATAAGAACCTTGAGTAGCTTCCAATCATTATGCATCCAATTTCTAAGGGTGTAGGGCTGTCCACAATGAATTTACATGAATTTCTAGCAAGATAATTCACTGTTCATGACCCTCGTTGGACTTCAAAAATGCATCCAACAACCCTTCAAATCCTTCCAATGTAGAGGCAGTTTTCCAAGAAGCTTCTTCCTTAGAGGTAGCCCTCGCCATTTGACCAAGTACTCCACTAATGTAAGGCTATGAAGAACTCTTTCTCTTGTACCCAAAATCGCTTCTGACACATACTCAATCATCTCCTCCTTATTCATTACAAGTAATTCATCTTGCAAAAATGCCTCCGGCCTAAGGTAAGATTTGAGATGTGATACATGGAATACATCATGAATCTTTGAGGTTGATGGAAGTGCCAATTGATAAGCAGCTTCACCAACACACCTCACAACCTTGTATGGGGCCCATAGTAGCGATGAGCTAACTCGTATCTTGTCTTGGGAATCCTCAAGAATACCCAATCACCCTCCATGCACACCAATGGCCTCCGATGAGCATTAACATAATGTTTCATCCTTTCTTGAGCTTGCTTCATATTAGCTTTGCATTGTTGCAAGAGTGCATCCAACTTTTCTAGCTCATCTTTTGCATTAGGATTCACCCTTTCTTGCTTTTGAACCATCATTGGCATTTTCAATTTTTACCCATAGAGTGCCTCAAAAGGTGACATGCCAATGCTCTCATGATGTGTGCTATTATGAGTAAACTAGGCAAGCGGTTAAGTTGTAAAACATGTATGCATCCCATTTTCTTTAGCTCCCTCTTGAGTTGTGTTGCATTGATCATCTTGATACTTGGCACATGAGTTCCAGTCAATGTAACCTCATGGTTTCCATGCATGAAACTCATATACCCTTGCTGTAAATTCATGTGAAACAACCCAAGAGTTACCAACCAATCGCATCCCAAAACAATCTCAATGGGGCTCATATCCAATACACGTAAATTAGCCTTGCAAGTGTAATCATTTGTGAGAATCAACCTCACATATTTGCATACCATTGTGTAATCCATCTTTTCTCCATTATCCACTTGAACCTCATGCCACAAAGATAAACCTATGGGTTGTAATTTGAGACTGCACGATTTGGTGTTGATAAGGCTATGTGTGCTTCCACTATCAATCAAAACATGTTCCACCCTTCCATTAATGCATGCCTTCAACCTTAATGTATTTTCTCCTTTGCAACTAGCATAGGTATCACTTGAGATATTGCATAGGCTAGCCGTATTTTCCTTGTCATGATAAGCACACATAACAATGGTAACCCATCATCATAGTCAACATCTCCCTTCTTCAATCCACTCGGGTTAAAAGGGAATTCACCATCCTTTTCTACATCCTCAACTTCATTGTTCGCATCTCAAAATCCTCCTCTTGGCATCTCAAAATCCTCCTCATATTCATCCATATCCTCCTTAATGTCTTCATGGCAAGGTTCGGTGAGAATCATACTTAAGGTTGTCTTCTTGACCTTACAAACCTTCCAATGCTCCTTGTCCATTTGTCACCACACTTGAATCACACGCCCTTGTCCTTTAAATCATTAATACGAACTCCCCAATAACCTTTCTCTTCTTAGATGCTTTCGCATCAACTTTCTTCCCATCACCATTTGGAGATTGAGGAAAAGAGTTACCAAATCTAAAATTATCTCTTCCACCTCTTCCATATAGATGGTTGGGAATCTAGGAGGACCTGTGTGATAAGCAACTACACTTGAAGATTTTCCCAAAGGTGAAGTGCCAATATCATCCCTAAATCCATGCCTTGCTCCACTAGCATGTGTATACTTTGCCTCATAGATCTCCGCAACAAGAAGCATGGCCTCCTTGATGGTTTCGGGCCTTTGTGCATCCACATCAACCTTGATGTTGTTTTGTAGACCTTTGATAAACTTTCTCAAATTTTACTCCTCACTCAAGCCTTCCACATGAAGTGAAAACTTCATAAAATTGTGCACAGAGTCCTTGACATTGCCCGTTTGAGTGAGATCATCCCATTTCTCCACCATCCTTAATCTATTGAGGGCTAAAATAAAGGTTCTTCTTATCTCATTATTGAAATCTTCCCAAGTAGTGATCAAATAGCCATGAGCATTCAAGTGCCCCCACCATGCATGGGCATAACCTTCTAGAAGCAAAGTAGCAAACAAAACTTTGACCCTATCACTACAAGGACTAAGTTCAAAGTAAAGCTCCATCTTGTCGATCCATTCTTCAAACTCCTCATTGGTTGAGCATTCACCCTTAAACTTAGTAAAAGTAAACTTGTCCTTCACTCCCTTAAACTCATCTTCATCACCACCTCAATGATGAACATGCGGTCTATGCTCCATTGGACTACCGCCAAGCTTATCCGTTGGGCAACAGCTTCGGATCTTTCTTGTAACTATTCTTGCCACTAGGTAGTACCCGGGCGAATGTAAAAGAAAAGGAGAGTAGAGAGAGAGGGTGTGTGGGATATATGGGCGAACTCAGTAATATAGAAGATTCTTGGTGTCGTCTTCATTGGTTGTTCTGTGCAAACTTGTTTGATTGTCAAGTTGTCATTGCTCTCTCTACTTTTTAACATGTCTTTTAACTCATGTTTGTATTCACAGCCAATCCTATTCGTCGAAAGTAATCCCCTTCCAGAGACAAGATTGAGAGCTATGTTAAGACTCTCTCTAGATGCAAGAACTAACCACAACTTTATTGCAAGAACTAACCACAACTTTATTGCAACCAAATCCCTTGACCTAGGCAGATTGGTGGCGCAACGTGTTAGCATTGGCTTATCTTGTTGGGCACAGTAGCATTAGTCGGGTCTCCTCCAGAGCCAACTAGGTGGTTTGGAACCACACAAGTTTCAGGTCTTGACTGGACAATGATACTCCTAGCGATCCTGCTAGGGAACGGCACGCCAGGTAGGGAGTAGAAAGATAAAAGCTACTATAGGTTAAGTTCTACACATGGTCAATAGGAAAGCACACACTAGCTAGGAGTGGGAATGCTAACAAGAGAGGCATAAGAGCACGATGGAGCAGGAATGGAGAACGAAGGAAACTCAAACAGGGAAATGCGGTACTGCCATTAGACAAGCTGAAGCTGTAGGACAAGAAGCACCACTGCACCATCTTCTACGCGACCAAGAAGGTTGGAAAATGGAATTCCATAGCAGATGGAAAGACTGATTCTATATGCTTCGTGCGAGCATGAAAAACTGGGTTCCTGGCCAACTGTATACTGCTAATGTTGTCACAGAAAATGACAACTTGTCTATCCATTGATAGACCCAAATCTGTAAGTAGCTTTCTCAACCAAGCTACCTCACATGCTGCCATAGCAGCACCTCTGTACTCGGCCTCTGTACTGGGGATAGAGCAACCGTAGGCTACTTCTTGCTGCTCCAAGTCACAGCAGCACTTCCTACTATGCGCCTATACATAGTAGGATCCTCCAAAATCTCTCCTGAATCTGCACTCAACTTGCCATTTTGATCCAATGGCACTGAGATAGGCTTACAGCCTGTCATACCATACTTGGACAACATGCCCAAGCCATACTGTCTCTGCAGTAATCTAATACCATGTGGTGACCTAATCACCTCAATGCCCAAGAAATATCTGAGCTCCCCTAGATCCTTCATCTCAAACTTCTGTCTAAGCAAGATCTTTACATCAAAGATCTCTACATCATAATCCCCCGTAATGATCAGGTCATCTACATAGATGACAACAAGCACAACCCCTCTATCACTCACATACAGCGAGAAATCTGCATTGGCTACATGAAAGCCAATAGTGACAAGATATTCAAAAATCTTGTCAGACCATGCTCTTGGTGCTTGTTTTAAGCCATACAAGGCTTTCTTCAACCTGCAAACATGCTCGAGGTGACTCACATCCTCATAACCAGGTGGCTGCAACATATACACCTCTTCCTATAAATCCCCATGCAAGAATGCATTCTTTACATCCATTTGATGTAAAGACCATTGCTTTGATGCAGCCACTACTGCTATCACAACTCTCACTGTTGCCATCTTGGCAACAACTGGGCTGAAAGTTTCCTCATAATCAATGCCATATGTCTGCGCATATCCTTTGGTTCTACCAATCTAGCCTTGTACCTGCTTATGCTTCCATCACTGTTATGTTTTACTTTGTACACCCACTTGCATCCAATGGCTTTCTTGCCTTCAGGCAATTGCATTAAATCCCAAGTCTCATTTCCATATAGTGCATCCATCTCCTCATCCATAGCTTTCTCCCAACACACATTTCCAACAGCCTCATCAATGCATGTGGGCTCTGCAACCTGTACAACTTTTGCCATATATGCATAGTGATGTGCCACATAACCATCATAGGTAAACCTCTGCACAGGATTCTTCAGTCTCCCAGATCTTCGCAGCTTTGCATTCATGGCTTCCATAGCCTTCTTTACACCACGTGTTCTCATAGCTGGTATCCCAAGCTCCTCATCAAGGCTCATCTCTGAGCCACTAGACTCTCCATCAACATGAGAATACCCCGTAGAAATGTCAGTCATACTGAGGGGCTCAACCACTTTCTCTTTGCCTTTATGTGATGTACTAATCACATTTGCAGGACTGGTATCATGACACAGCCTACCACTCCATGGTCTATCAACTGAACCACTAGATGAGGACTCTCCTGGTCCACTCAAAGACTGTGATGCTGACTTGCATTCTGTGCAACCACATTTCCACTCACATCAGCCCCAACAGCTTCTTTTTCAGCAGCATACCAGCTGCTCATCTCATCAAAAACATCCCTGCTTACCCTCAACTCACGTGTAGCAGGGTCATAACACCTGTATCCCTTTTGCTCAAGGGAATACCCAATAAACACACATTTTCAGCTTTTGGATCCAGCTGCTGGCACATGCACATATGCAATGCATCCAAAGACTTTCAGATGAGACAAATCAGGTTTTCTGCCAGTAAATCTCTCCTCTGGAGTTACATCATGTATGGCTGTAGTTGGAGTCCTGTACATGATGTAAACTGCTGTAGAAACAGCCTCAGCCCAATAGCTATGCGGCATATTCTTCTCTCCCATCAATGCTCGTGCAATCTCAGCAATGTGCCTGTTTTTTTCGCTCAGCAACTCCATTTTGCTGCGGAGTGTATCTGCATGTAAACTGTCTCCGAATACCATTCTTCTTCAAAGATTCAGAGAACTCATTGGAGAAGTACTCTCCCCCTCCATCTGACCTTAGGCACCTTACATATTTTTACCAAGGTGTCCCACGCCTCCTTGGGGGACTTGGCATCATGTATGTGCCCAATCATGGTGTCCTATATACTGATAGAGAGCCAATACATAACTTTTTTGGCTCCTTGGTTCCAATCCTTGAACTCTTTCACATCCGTAGCAATCGGATTGATCTCCGGTATCTCTGGTGCCTCTTCATGCTCACCTTCTATATAGTCCCAGTAACGCTTTTCCATCAGGAAATTTGTCAGCCTGAACCTCCAAGCATGGAAGTTGTTCTTATCAAGCTTCTCAGCAACAATCTGGTTTATGCCATCATTTGACATCTTGCTAGACACACAAATTTACCAGAAACAGCACTCTGGTTTGTCCTGCACAAACTACTGTATTGTCTGCAGCGGTATTGTATTACACTCAAATGTCACAACCAGCGACCTCAATGTGCATACATACACCCAATGGCAACTGTTGACCTCCTTGCAGCACACACAATGTCTGCACAACCAATCTGTCTTCCTGCAGGTCTTAAAACAGAGTTCTGCAGAGAATCGATGACTTACCCGCAATGCTCGAAATCGCCTGCTTTTCAAAAAACGGAGGTCCTAATGCACCCAAAACCCTAAAAAAGAACACACACAAGGTGAGAGGCTGAAAATCTTCTTCTTCTTCACTCAACACTCAACACACCATTATACAAAGATAAGAGTACACACATATGAAAAGGTACTCAACCAAATCCATACTAGGGTTCTCTATAGTGTGAACCCAACTAAATGAGCTGGCGCTATAACTATGCCAGTCTCTAGAATGGTTCACACAGCATGTCATCCCACTGGCCGTATATCACCCATGATCTCACCAACCATGCCAGTGTTGTGTGGGGCCTATCCCCCAGGCGGGTCATCAGTGTCCACCGCCTCACTAGATGAGCTCGATATCTCAACACCTTTCACCATGAGCTCAAAGGAACACATAAAAGGAATCTTAAAGAAGCATAAGCATGTCTCATTCCCAACATCATGCATCCAAATAGCTCAATGTACTCCTCTGTCTGCCATTTATGCATCAATCAAGCCAAGATATGGAGATATAACTACCATTTGAATCATTAATTTTGATGTGGATTCAACTGCAATCCCATATTTGCATGTATGGCCATGATGAAAAGTCCATACAATTAAGAAAGTGGCATGGAAACTCCATTACTCATGTTTCTTGATCAAAGAGCTTGCAAATGCATCCAATGGAGCTAAAATGATGAAAAGTGAAGCTTATAATGAAAGGTGATGCTCTTTTTTTTTCCTGGTGGAAAATACAGAAAATTTTAGCCCATAGAAGACCAAAAGCTCACTAATGTCCATAGCTTTGTAAGATTTGAAACTATCCAAGAAGTGAAGACATCCATTAGAGAGCCTTGATTTGGAGCAATGGCAAGTGATTGACCATGAATCGTAGCTCCAATGGTGCAAAAAATGCTCAACCTCAAATCGCCACCTAAACTTCCCCAAGATCAAGCTTAAAGGGATCTTGCGCTTGCTTAAGCTTCTCCCAAGCTTAAACAAGCTTCTTTGTGAACTTGAAGCTCAACGTTGGAGGGAAAATGCGTGAATGGCGACCAGCATCCTCACAGTAGCGCGTGACCTTCACGACCATCAAAAGCAATAAGAAATAGGCCTTTGTGAAGCTCTTGATATGCCATGTCAAAACCCTAAGTCCTAATTCCTTTAAGATCAAGCATGAAGAAGAGGAAAGAGTAAAACATTTTTGGATTAGCACTAATCAAGATTAGCAGATTTTTCCCAAATTTGGTCCTATGATTTGAAATTAGGAGCGGCTCCCTCAGAATTTAGTCCTCTGCCAACCCATGGCCCCAAAACCTAGGAAAGGTGAATCAAAAAGATCAAATCCAC
This sequence comes from Cibotium barometz, assembly GCF_041138505.1. Lineage (NCBI taxonomy): Eukaryota > Viridiplantae > Streptophyta > Polypodiopsida > Cyatheales > Cibotiaceae > Cibotium > Cibotium barometz. The sequence continues at coordinate 28,167,976 of NC_141104.1, forward strand.
TCAATCAAGATCACCATGTCCCAATTCTTGATCAAGAAAATCAAGAAATCCAAGAATTCCTTAAATGTTCTTGAAACTAAGATGAAAATGTATCAAAGACTAAGCTCTGATACACCAATGAAAGAAAGGAGCATCTAGATTAGCCTTGGATTAGCCTAAATTAAGATGATTAGCCTAGGTTTAGAGAGAAGAGAGAGTAATTGACTTGTATTATGATGGTTATGAAAAGGTACCCAAAATATGGCATATGTGACCTATATACATGACCACCCCTTTCACACTATCACAAGTGTTTCCCCCATGGGCATGGTCAATTGGCATTGGTCCCATTATTCATATGAGACCAATTCGCTTTTTTACAACTACTTTAGTTTTTTAAATGGAAAAGCATCACAAAGTATAGTAATGAAAATGTTATAGCACATATCCTTCCAATGCTTTACACTAGCATATAAGTACTTGAAAATTTAAACTAGCATATAAGTACATGAAAATTTTAACTTTTTAATCAACAATAAAGTTGTGCATTGAAATAAGCATGATATGAGTAAGTCCCACGTCTAGCAAAAGTGACAAATCCTTGTGAAGATCACCAAGCTCCTATGCCACTAGTAAGAACTTCTTTATTTTCTAAGGTCTACAAAATATTTGGTATTAATGTATAAATTTGTAAGGAGAAACCAAAAATTATTTTCCTCAAGACAATGAAAGAATCTCTTGCTAGAATACAATAAAATTCTTCAAAATTTTGGGGGAATGCGTTGAAAATGATACCCATAAATATATCATATTAACTAAAGATGATACCCATAAATATACCATATTAACTAAAGATGATACCCATAAATATATCGTATTTATGTGTTGAAGATGATACCCATAAATATATCATATTAGCTGAAGATGATACCCATAAATATATCATATTAACTAAAGAAGAAGATGAGCAAACTAGAAAGTTAATGGTAGGCCTAAATCTTGGTGCATAGAATGAGGCGGGATACTTTACCACCACTGTTATGGCAAATAAAGTGGAGCAAAAGAATTAGGGCCTAAAATTCTAAGAGAGAGATGCAAAATTCAACAAAAAGGATAATTTCCTCAAACCTTACATCAAAGATCAATCACAATGACATGGTAACAAAGACAAAATGGGCACCAAATTTTTGTGTCGTCATAAAGAGAAGCTCACTTGGTGGAGATTTAATACCCATGAATGGTTTTCTCTCCTTTGACAAGCATGTTTACATACAAAATAAACTATGTCTTATTTTGTATGATGATGGAAGCATTCACAACTTCCTCCCTCCACACATAGCTAAAGCTTTAGGTCATATCGGTAGCTATGACATAACTTTAAAACAAAGGGACCATTCATAAATGAAGACATAGCTAAAGCTTTAGGTCATATCGGTAGCTATGACATAACTTTAAAACAAAGGGACCATTCATAAATGAAGACACTATGTGCTTAGGAATGGATATTCTTGTCCACGTACATATTTAAGGATATCTAGAGTATTTACCTTTAGATGGTATGAATGTTGTTTTGGGTATCATGGATGGAGAATCTCTCACATCAATATACAATCCAATTGCTAGCACATTGACAAATGCATGATTACTTAAGCACATTGGCAAAAACATGATTTTTAAGTGCAAACTATTAATATGATTCCTCTTGTGAGAATCATATTTAGGTCAAAAGAGATTCAAGCAAGGAGTTATATTTATGTGCAAAAGCCTACTTTGAATCAATTCACTAAAAGGAAAGGTAAATATTTCTTGAGGTGCTTTGTAGATGACCTTCCCAAAAGATTACCTCTAGTTAACCTTTTCATGCACTTGTATATCATAAACAAGACAACTTACATATGATAAATTTTCACCAAAGTCTCCATATTGAAATTCTTAGGTGATCTTGTGAAATGAAGAAAAACAAGACAAATCACATGATACATTTGCACAAAGTCTCTATATTGATATTCTTAGGTGATCTCTCATCCATTCCATCTAGCAAAAGCCCAAAATATTTCTCAAGTGATTGAAAACGCTATGGCCTTTTTGTGCTCATATTCTTGCTTGTCCTTGTGGAGTTATAGTACTTTGTTCACCATGTTTAGCTCTTCTTGATATTTGGTTCTCTTTCTTCAACTCTTTGCACAAATATTTCATACTCCCATCCTCACCTATTGAGTGATAGAAACATTAGCAGACTAAAATTTCCATAGGTTGGTGAAGTTAGAGTAGCTCATAAAATGATCCTTTGAATTTTTCATATCTTTTTTGTACAATGAGAGCACTTTTTTTTGTGTGAAGCTTTTTAGTAGTTGACATTACCTCACGTGGATTCTAAAGTAACTCTCCCATCCATGATAAAGAAAATAGATATAAAGCTTTTTAATAATTGGCATTATTACCTCTATGTGGATTCTAAAGTAACTCTCCCATCCATGGTAAACAAATAGAAAGCTTTTTAATAGTTGGCATTACCTCAACATGGATCCTAAATGAACTTAGAGTGTTATGGTAGGGGCTCTCCCTAACTATGGGATGTAAATTACAAGCCAAAAATATTTCATTGAGAAGTTGTCCCAGAAACAAAAAATGAATTTGGGCATGCACAACATTAAGAACCTTTTGGACCTAGATGTCCATGGAGGGAAGGTTTCCTAGATGCAAGACAAATAAAGGAGGGTGTGGACCTTATGTGGTCCCTCCATAAAGGGAAACACTAGCTCTGATAGCTTCTGAGCATGTCGTGTATATTTTTGTATTGCTGAAGCCAAGAGCTTTTTGTGCTAGTGACCTCAAAGTAGTGTCCATTTTGCAGAGCTTTGTGCTAGTGACCTCAAAGTAGTGTCCATTTTGCTGAGAATACACAAAGTAATGCATAAATTGGGGTGGTCCATGTAGTTGCATATGTGATGTTATCTAGGACTCATGCATAGCATGCTTATTTCAATGCACAACTTTATTGTTGATTAAAAATCATGTACTTTCATTTATGTACTTTGTGATGCTTTTCCTTAGAACAATGCTTAATAGCCATTTATGTAAAAATTCTAACCATGCATAGAACAATACTTAATAGCAATTTTTGTAAAAGGTGTAACCATGCAAAATTCTGTTTAGGCTCACATGATTTTTCAGACGACTCATAGTAATGTGTTTTTTTCTTTAATAAAAAGCAACTTGTGAAAAGGACCCGGTCTCGTTTAAAAAAGCAACCTGTGAAAAAGGCTTGAATGTGTATTTTCTTAATTACATTATATAAGAAGCATACAAAATGTTTGAACCCGACGTGAATCGAACACGCAACCTTCTGATCTGGAGTCAGACGCGCTACCATTGCGCCACGGATCCCCTTGCGTTATACTTTCTCAAAGTAACAATACATGTCCTATTTTCCTAGCACATACAGGTATTTTAATAAAGTCTTAAACGCATTTTCCATACAAGGAGATGCCTTTTAACACAGAATTGTATATGATGTTTTCAAAATTAAATTCCTTTTTCCTCTTATTTCTCCTTTTGGGCACTGCCGAGGTTAGTGGGGATGTCGTATCTAGTCCATCATACTATGCATAATGGAGTTGGTAGTTATATTTATATAGTCTTGTGGATTGACTACCATGAGTATATAACATGCACGTGCCTAAAAGGTAAATCTGGGCATGTTCCTGGATTCATCTAGGTGTATATATATATATATACATTTAGAGACTGAGGTGGTGATCTTGACACTGCTTGGTCATGTTATAAAGCTTATGCTCATGTGCAAAAGACACTATGGGAAAGGTGTCTTCAATATACCACGCGCCTTTTAGCAAAGCTCTAAATAGAAAGGGTCATTGAATTAGGTACATTTTAGCCATCAAATTGACTTATGGAAGATAGAATCTACTCTTTCAAGTAGATGCTTCATGTTTGAGAAAAGCTTGACTAAAACTAAAACAAGGATCCAGATCTTGATCTTGTTTTACAAAGTTATCCAGTAGATTCTATGGACCATTCAAAGTCATCTATTATGAACCATTCAAAGCCTTGCGTTAACCATTAAAGCTACTATGAACCATTCCAAATTATCTACTATGAACCATTTAAAGCCTTACACTAACCATTAAACAAAATACATGATGCTGCTTACAGGGTTCACATTGGAAGATACTTCAACAGTTCCATCCAAGACCCTTGAAAGCTTTCATAGAACCAGAACTCCAAGAACCAATCCAAGAAACTTATCGTGGGATCTTCAGCAAAGATGAAACCACTAGAAATGCTTTATTCTGCACTTATTTCTTCACAAAATTGACTCTTACAGGTCTTTCGAGACACAACCCCTGCCTGCAAAAAGGCGATATCTCACCTGCCTATCCCTCATGGGCAGAGATGTTTAGGCATGAATGGCTGAACATATATCTTGACAAGTGCATTCTGTTTATCTGGCTATCTTGGCTAGTAAATTGTGTTTATTTGGCTACTACATTGTGAAAAGAAACAGAAAACCTGGATGCTTAGCATACCTACTTGTCACAAGCAGTCACAAAGGTATCAGACGAAACTATGTGCATCTAGAATTATATTTTCACCCCTAGTACATGTCCGCATACATGCACTCATGAGTCCGTAATACGTCAATCATGATGCACTCACATACATTGTTCGTCGTTACTACTGTAACAACTCAATCATTTCCAATTTCTCCTTCAATACCCTAAACTCTTTCTTGCTTCTACATTTATGAAAACTCCACTCTTGAATTGGCGGGGGAAAAAATATAGCATGTGAGGTTTACTTTCCCACCTCTCTTCTAACAGTTTTCAGTCTTTTTGGTACATTCTGCAAACTTGGCACATCGCACAAAAATCACAAGTGGTCTGTACATAATTGCGGAGCAGATCTAAGTACAATTTGCAAAGCAAAACTTCTCGTGCTCATGGGTCACCTGGTTTATCACAAGCAAGGCCTTGCACAGGTTACCTTTGCATAGTTGCATGCTCCTGGCTTGGTATACCAGCCTTCTGCATTGGCATCCTCAAACAGGCAGTTCTCAACCCGCCTGGGATGCTGCTATGGGATGGGATCAGCATAAATTATTTGCCTCTGCTAACCAATGCGATTTGGGCGCACCATGCTACAATTGACTACTTGGAGATTACTAATGTTACATTTACTGACACTCATGGTTGCATCCCCCTTAGGCATAAATTACCAAACTTCTTCGCCTCATAGATGGAGCACCAGCATGTATTCATACATGCATAATGAATTGCACCTCAAGGTTTTCCAACACCAATCCAAGCCTCTGTAAAGCTATCAAAGGGCCATCTGAAAGATGTATTTTTTTCAAATCAAGGTAATGCAACCCACTAACAAGTCCTTCACATGCCCACTCTACAATGAGATCCAAGGGAAACTCTTCTTTATCTTCATAAGCTTAGACTCGAGGCATAGACTTTGGCAATATTTACTTTTTGATATTTTGTAAAGCTTGAAAGCTTCCCCCTAGCCTCACGTAATTTGATAAAAATAGAGTTCTCTATTTTGAGAAAAGAGAGCGCTGTGCAAAGGAAAAGCACCACTGGCATCTTCACAATCACCATCACTCTAGCATACTCCAGCAAGCCACTTAAGTAGCACCAAACCACAGACATCCTTCAGCACCACTGCAATAAACATGATGTCGTAGGCCCGCCTGAGAAGCTAGACTTCACTCCTTGGAGTAGCATAGATAGAAAAAGAAGAAGATGAAGATAAGGTTGGCATAGAATATAGCACAATCCTTTCATACCCCTTACACTGGATAACAGCATCTTGCTTATGCGATAAGAGCATCTACATGTGTTCTTGGGTCCATCGTGCTAAGGCAGTCTAACCCCTAGCATCTTGCCGTGGTTGTGATAACTTCCTGGCATATCATCCATCAGCCGCCTAACCTTCTTGGCTCATATGCATACATTGGTCAGGCTCAGACACCATTCATTCACCCTACCCACTTGCAAGCAGTCCAAAAAATAAAGCCGCACTTTTGCTGATCCAACATCAGCTTGTAGGTCGATGACTACTGATCTTGCATATATGCCTTCATCCAAAAGGTTGCATTCATGGCTACAAGCACAACACAAAAGAGATATGCATACAAGCCAGGTACACCTTGCATGACCACATGGAGAGCAATTCTATCGGCCCCTTTAGCATCCTTTATCTTGCTATGCACATACATCAAGGCTTCCCTTTGGAAAGGACCAAGACCTCAATCATAGCAACCTAATGGCGTTGTCTCAAATGGGACTGTTCCCCTTAATACTTTCAAAGCCTTCTCCACTGGTCTGCCATCTACAATGCATCCTTGCTTTTCCATAGCTCCAAACACTGCACTGGCCTTTTCAAGTCTTCCCACCTTCTTCAGGCAATCCATCAATGATGCCAATGTGACACGATGCAAATAAAACCTCTTGTCAATCACATGGTTACAGAGCCATAAAGACTCATCTGCCATGCCAGCCTCGCTTAATTTTCTCAAAAGAAAATCACAAGTGATAGCATTTGTCTCCAGCCCTCTTCTCAACATCTCCTTAAACAGCCATAGCCCGTCACCTACCCTGCCGGCTTTCAACACTGCTCCTATAAGAGGGGTGTAGCAAAAAGCATTAGGTTTGTCGCCTCTCCCATCCATTTCAGAAAGGAGATTCATAGCATCGTCAAGCTTCTCTGACTTACAATACCCATTTATCATCGTTGCAAAGGATACCACATCTGGATGGGTTAAACCATTCAGCATTCTATCAAAGTAAGAAACTGCTTTATCCATGTTGGACTGATCCCAGTGGCAATAAAGAAGTGCATTGCATAGCCAAACGTTAACAAGACCATACTTAACATGTAATTCTTCTGATACAGACATTAATTTGTCGGTCTGTTTTGCTTTCCTAAGACCAGCTGCCAGAAGAAGATAGCTCCTACTGTCCACCCAACCTTCTTTCTCCAATAAATCATAAAGCCCAACAGCTTTTGAGACGTCTGGGTCCAAAAAGAGCCCCTCAAGAAGCATATTGCATGTAGCCTGATTGGGAGCGCAAACACCTTTCATGTCAAAAAACATGCTTAAGGCCTCCGAAAACCTACCCACCTTGCATAGGGCACCCAAGATTGGATTGAATGTGTAAGCATTTGGCTTGAGACCCTTTTTTTGAAGGGCGGCCAAAGTGAATAAAGCTTTGTTTAGAGCCTTGGATTCACATAGCCCTTCAATGAGGGCATTGTAGTGAATGAGAGCAGGCTGACAACCACTATCTAGCATTTGTTCCCAGCATTCCTCGGCTTCTTTTGTGAGCCCGCTTTTGCCAAATCCACGAATAAGGGTGGACCAAACCGATCCATCAAACTTGCATTTTTCCTCCAACATTTTTTTGTAGATTGATCTGGCCTGATCCACCATCTTTGCCCTAAAAAGGACACCCAGAAGTGTAGTATACATGTGAGCATCAAGGGGAATATCGAATTCACATGCTTTTTTTATTGTATTTAATGCGTGGTATGGCAGACCAGCTGCACCATAAGCTTTCAGAAGGATTGAAAAAGTTGTCTCACACACCCTGCATCCCTTTTCTCTCATGTCATGCAGCAGCTTCCACATCTCATTGAACTGTTTCGCCTCGCCAAGCTTCATAAGCAGAGCATGGTAAGCATGGGCATTATGCTGTGTCACATGGCCAGACCATTGGAAGAATTGCTTAGCCATGGCTAGGCTCTTCTGCTTCAGCACGACATTCGCAACGACATGCGGTGAGAGGTCGGAAACATAGGGTTTGAGCAAGGGCTCTGTGTTGGGTCCCCAGACTTGGCTTTCCATGACTCGGCAGAGGCTTTTGGTAATGTGGGCATCCTTGAGCTGCTGTTGTTTGGTTTGTCCTTCCTGGGCAAGAGCGAGTTTCCTATGCTTATTGCTTTCAGCTACAGACTCTGCATCATGCTGCAGCATGGTAGCTGTGCAGACCCATTTCCTTGCAAAAACAGCAGAATGTTTCCTTACAACTGACCTGAAACTGAAGCCCTGCATTTTCTGTTGGCGCTCGTACACTGTACGACCTGCGATGGCTAGCTCAGGCTCGCCATGGCAGAGGCCTGCGTGCTCTGAATTCCTGCCACAATGGAGACTCGGCCATCGCCATGCCCTCTATCAAGAGCAGGGAGCGACTGCAATACATTTCTCTTCGAATGACTCCACATGCTTGAGCTGCTGGCTTCTAGGTCTAATAAGGTTTTACAGAAAATAATCAAATTTCCATTTAAGAAAATGTTATTTTCTTGTTTTCTTTTTTTCGAATTAGCTGGAAATTTGAAAGTCATCAGTTTTTTCCCCTTTTTTTATATTGAATATTTGAGTACAAACTTGTTGTCTCCATCCCATATTACTAATTTTATCCCCTTCCCACTAAGTCACCATGTAGTGAGAGTGACTCGCTTCTTTGCAACTACACTTGGAACCTTGTAGATAGGCCTCAACAATGAAAGGCACTTGGAACCTTGTGGATAGGAAAAGGCTACTGGCACCAAATGGATATACAAGGCTAAGTACATAATTGATTGAAGTACAAAGCCTGATTGGTGGCCAAAGGTTTTGCACAGGTGGAAAGTTTTGATTTTCAAAAAACCTTTGCCCCCATGCTCACATGACTACTATAGTCATTCACATGTTCTTTGCACAGGCAACCCCAAAAGGTGGCATGTGTATCAATGTGGAGTAGCCCCCAAAATTTGTTGTCCCCCCCCCAAGATAGATAGCAAAACAAAGTGCAATAGATAGAGAATTGAGACAAGTATAATGTGATGGTGATGTCCACCCATGCACTCTCAAGTAGAGCTTAGATGGCGATCTAGACAGACTCTAGATGGAGGAAGTACTAAGTATGGAGGGTGTAGATACTCACAAGCATTGGATGCCTTAGCTTGTATAACTATGTCTAGACAATTGTGGAGGGTGTGGATACTCACAAGCATTGGATGCCTTAGCTTGTATAACTGTATCTAGACAAGTGTGGAGGGTGTGGATACTCACAAGCATTGGATACCTTAGCTTGTATAATTATGTCTATATATAGTGCTGTAGGTGGTATGGTAGACGCGTATGCGCGAACGGTTACGCAATATAGACAAGGTCACCACCCGTGTATCAAGAACGTGGCTAACCATCCACTACCCACTAATAATAAACTTAGGTATCCTAGGAAATATTTCAAGAATATTCTATATCGTTGGGCCCCAACTAACGCTTGCACCCCTGACCATCTCCTAACCATCAATGGTCACAATAATGACCCATCAATATCTAATTTGGGGTTCCCACCAAAGACATATGCACCAATGGATTCTCCTCATAATGGGGACCTTTACAAATGTGCACCAAACGTAGTGTTATATACATGCTGTTAACCGCTCCGGTTCACATTACCTTTTACGTAGTTACACCCTTGTAATTTATCCTTTTGTAATAATTGCGCAATGCGCTCATTGTATAAGAGACATGGGATGACCAAGCTTACGAGACGGCTTGTGTAACGTCGGTCATGAGGAATAGTTGTACATAGAGCTAGAGAAACTAGGAAGACTAGTTTTGGGCCCCCAATTATAAATGGGTGAACGAACATTGTAACTATGAGCTCTTGTATATAAGTCATTTTATAGAATATGAAAAGGAACAATCCCATTTGTCTCACTTGAGTTTGCCTTCTCTCTCTCTCTCTCTCATTTGAGCTTGTGTTTGCATGTTAGCTTGTGTTCTTGCTTGCTTGCATGTTGGATTGTTGGTGTATGTAAGTAGGGACGGTAATGCTCTCTTTTCTCCTCTTCTCTACCCTCTCTTTGCTATCTACCATGTCCCTTTTGCATGCTAGTTGCATGAAGTAGAGGTTGAGCTCTCCATAGCTCCCTTCTTCTTACTCTCTACCTAGCTATTGGATCTCTTCTTGGGTGACACAAGAAGAGGTGGAGTGAGTCCCTAGCGGCTTCAGTGTGCAAGATAGCATGTTATCCTTAACATCTTTAGCGCCACTATCGGGGAATCCATTTAGCTTAGGGTCATCCACACTATTTATTTGCTAGTGCCTTTGATTAGTCCGGTTTGAGTGCAAATCCACCAGTTGGTTGTTTAATCTTGTTTTGTTTTGTTTTTGATGGTGATTACCCGAAGCATTGGAGGTTAATCGAGCATTGGAGTGTTCAAGTCTTCACCAAGAGCGGGAGAAGCAAGTGAGTGCTCCCACATTGCCCTTAACATTCATGCAAAACCTTAATTTTCTGTGTTTTTTTCTTTAAGTTTTCATTCTAGCTTAATCAACTAATTAATCTCAATTTGTTAGTTTTAATAATCATGCATTATAGGTACCAATAAATAGCTAAAGATTAGCTCTAGCTCCCTATTGAAACAAAAACACAAAAAAACAGTGGGAAAACACCTTAATCACCAAGAGATTGAGGAAAAAACCAGGCAAAATTGCATTCTGTTGGGCTGTTTTGAGAAGCGAGCATCCGTTCGCTTAACAAGCCATGGCTGTGGCACATCTGCCACGCCCGTTCCCTTCTACTGTTGACTAAATCTAGCAAGATTTCCTACCTAAATGTGGCAGATGCATTAAAGTAGGAATAATTGCATTAAACTGAGCATAAATTGCATTTAATTACATTCAATCTAGGGTGTGTAACTATATTGTCACAAAATATTCAGGGGGGCTGTCAAACTTGCACCCATAAATCCCCAACAAATCTTTAAAAATTCCCAGATCTGATAGTTCCACAACGGTTCCTAAAGTGCCACGGTCGTTCTGAACGTGCCACGCCTGTTCCCTTCTCATTGAGAAGCAAACCGTTAAAGAGCTCTATTGCAAGTGCCACGGCCATTCCGAAAGTGCCACAGCTGTGCTATACCCTCTATCTCATAATCCCGAAAGCGAATGCATGTTCCCTTCTCTTGAGAAGTGAACGCCCTTTCAATTCTGGACCCAACTTGGAATGCCCGTTCCTTTCTTTCTCTGAAAGCGAACATCCATTCCATCCTCATTCACAAGCGAACGCTCGCTCTATTCTGGACCCAACTTGGAACATCCGTTCCTTTCTTTCTCTGAGAGCAAACGTCTGTTCCATTCAGCTTTGGAAGCGAACGCCCGTTCCACTCTGGACTTAACTTGGTACACCCGTTCTCTTCTGTTCTCCTGAGTGCACGCCCATGCCCATCCTAAAGTGAACGTTTGTTCCTTCTCTCCCCGAGGAGTGTACACCTGTTCCTTTTCTCATTTTGAAAGCGTACACCCGTTCATTTCAAAGCATAAAGTCGTTCCATATTTCCATACACCTACGATCGGGTAGATTAGTGCAAAATAACCCTCTTTTGACGAAGTAAACTCTCAGGAAGCTCCTTCGCTTATAAGGTCGGACCCATCGGTCAATACCGAGTTCCATACACCTATGATAGGGTAGATTAGTGCAAAATAACCCTCTTTTGACGAAGTAAACTCTTAGGAAGCTCCTTCACTTATAAGGTCGGACCCATCGGTCGAGTGGAGTCAAATGGTGCTTGTCTTTGACAATACACCACCCAAGCACGGGCGAGGGACTCCAGAACTCGAAATAGGAGAGCCAAAACTTCATTGCATGGACAGACCATTTGTCCAAGAGAAAGATCCTACCTTTCCCACACATTTGCACAGAAGCCTTGCTTCGAGGCTCCATAATTTTATCCTGGGAAATACATAATCAGAAGAACCGCAACCTAGGGTGAGAGGCATGGACCAACCCCGGGAAAGCGAGCCCACTCTGTCTCTAGATCCTAGAGCGGAAGTAGGGCAAAGTTAAAGATAACATACGCAAACAGAACCACCAGTCTGGAGAGCCGTGCCTATTTCAGGTATAGCTGATCAATATAGGGCCGAAGGACCAATGCCAAACCCAAGGCTAGGTCTATCATCTCAAGGACTAGATACATTGCACCAAAGGGAAAGGGTCTACCGAGGCCCTTCACATCAGCCCAGTCCACCTATATATTAGCGATACCCACCACAAGGAGTCTATCATGGGTACCACATGGGACCACAACGGGCACATTTAAACCCACCTATCATAGACAGGGGCCTCCTATGGTATATTATCCTCCCGGCCCCGCTCCTCCACCAACCCTTCCTCAAACTATTCCTGTTCAAGCCCTCAATTTTTGTGGCCTCATAAAGCCACTGGCCATAAATCTCACCATTGGGTTGGACTTTATACAATGATCCAAACAATTCTATGATCTTGATTGTTAAGACATGCTTATGTTAATGAACACAAAAGCAAGCGCTATTTTCTCAAATACTATGAGGTCAATGCTATACCTAAGCCTAGAAATGACAATAGATTGATCTTTTGCCATGGCAGGGCTAACACTAGAAATGTTGAGGTTAGCCATGGAAATAGGGAGGGGGTAGCTGCTTGCAGCAGCAGCAGCAGGTATCACACCTCCAACACCAATGGCAGGGCTAACACTAGAAATGTTGAGGTTAGCCATGGAAATAGGGAGGGGGGTAGCTGCCTGCAGAGCAGCAGCAGCAGGTATCACACCTCCAACACCAATGCAGCCTGCACCTGCACCAAGATTAGAGCAGAATAAACCTGCTAACATCTCAAAACTTATCACAAAATTTTATGGGACTGGGGATCTGATTCCACATTCAGAGATGTTTAATCAAATATGCGATGCTTTCGGCCATGTAGAAGATCAAGTCAAGGTGAGCGCCTTCAGCCTCACCCTTGATGGTAAAGAAGGCTAATGGTTCAGGTCCTTGAAGGCTGAGGATAAAGCCACCTTTGAAGCTTTGAAAGAGGCTTTCAAGGTTGGGTATTCTCGCAAAGGTACCAGATGGAGCCCAGTTGAGCGGCTACATAACGTAAGGTAGAAGGAGAAACCATCATAGATTACATCAACAGAGTTAGATATCTCCACTTGCGCTATAGTGCCAGAGACATTTCTCTGACACAAAAGGTTAATAGGGAGATTTCTAGAGGGTCTTGATGACGTACCTTTACACAACTCATTATATGCCTTGGGCCATACCTCCTTTAAGCAATGTTGCAGGAGTGCTATGGATTTTGAGGACAATTTCAAGGGAACACATTGCCGAGAATTCCATGAGGGCACATCAGAGGGCACATCAGGAGGGCACATCAGAAGCTTCTTTCAAGACTACTAGCACAAAGCCTGATGGGAAAAGCAAAGAGTCCATGTCAGGACAAAGTGTAGAGCAATTGGCCGCTGCATTAATGCAGCAAACGACCCAACAATGGAGAACCAACCAAGGTCGGGATCAGGGAGGCCAACCCCATCTTTATCCAAAGAGGGATCTTGTATGGTGCCCTGTGTGTCGAGCTAACCATACCAAAACAGAGTGTCCACATCTGAGACCCCATCCTAGCCTCTACCTTAGGTGTTGCTTGCCAACCTCAAGCAACCACTGGCCCTGCTAGCACATGCGCTTCATAGCGCACCTCAACCTAGCCAAGAAGTGGTCCCAGTTCCTCCACATCAGCCCTCACTGCTAAGAATTGCACTAGTTCGTCAGCTAACCTTGAGGAAAATCTTTGAAGATAGGAATGAAGGAGAAATTCCAAAAGTCTCTATCTATGAAATCCAAGAGCCTACAAGCCCACCCTCACAAACCTTCAGTCATTACGTTATGGAGGGAGATCAAATGTACCCTGTGTACTTAACCCCATTGAGGAAAAGGAGAGACTTTTGGTAGCCCAAGAGTTGGTCAGGGAGTGCCAAGTGCAAATAGAAGATGACCCTCCTATTGCCTACTACCTTGAGCCGTGCCCATTGGTCTCAAACCTAAGACCCACTGATGAAGCTCAGGTATATCCTAGATAGCTTCCAGACCAACCACCCCCACAAAGGCTAACAAAAGCAACATCTTCCACTACAACAACTACCCCCCAGTAGGGAAACAGGGTGGCCAAATATCTTAGAAACCTGGGAGATTACCATCTTAGGGGAACGAGCACAAAAATCCTTGTTCCCGTCCCTTACACTCAAAAGAGCTTAAGACTAAGCCAAACCTACCTTCCTCGTGAAACAGCCCCCATGTTCCAAGAGACATTGCAGGTTTCTCTTCCTTCCTCTCTTCTCAGGTCCAAATCCCTATCAGCAATTTGCTCCAAAGTAGCCCAAGTCTATGGAATGATCTAAAGGATTGGATGAAAGGACGGGCATGCACAAAACTATGGAGCTAGACAGCTCTAATGAATCTGAGGAAGAAGAATTTCGTATACCCCATAAGATAACTGGGACCCCTCTAGTTCAAGTGAATAAGCTCAAACAATACTTTGAAGGTGATGAACTCAATGCAACCTTGCCAATAACATTTGATGGCCTCCAAGTTATAGCAATCTTGGTTGGAGGAGCAGGTGTGGCATTGTTACAAAACAATGCTGAGAAAAATGGGGAGCAACCACCCTGGATGACACCACCTTGTTGGTTAAACTTGCTGATGGAGCCACAACTAGACCCATTGGTCTACTACGGATCTTAATATTAAGATCCTGGGAACTACTTACTGTCACACCTTTGTGGTGATGAATTTTGGACGTTCGCCAGTCTCTTAGATTGCATCCTTTTGGCAGACCACTCATGAGAGAGTAAAAAATGATTCATGATTGGGATACCAACCACATATACATTCGGCAAAAAGATCTAACATTCAAGATCAATCTACGCACGCCCCATGAGTGGCAGACCATTCGCAGAGGACTCTGTCACAAAAACGACACGATCCACTGCATTCCATTTGTGCCAGACATGCCATAAGACACTTGAAGATGAAAAGGAAAGTGAGGGGTGTGCACCTCTTCCAAAGCCATAAGATTTTGAGAACAGGATGCATATCCTTGCTACCCTGTACATTTTGCGTAGACACATTGGTACAAGGTTTGCTATGGCATACGAGCAAGAGATTACATCGCTATACATGCTCAATTCAGTATACCTGCCCAATGTCACCACCCAAGAACTTGAATAGGCTATTAGAGCAAAGCCATTAGGGGGTACACGCTCCCATAGAATGCACAGGCGCGTGAGGGATTTCTTGGGCTAGAACGATACATCTTCCTTGACAATTCAGACACCCACCACTGGTTGAAGTATGTGGAGGTGATGGAAGCACATGACCACTTCAATGAAATGTGGAAAAATGAGTTTGCCAATAGATCTCTTTTGATCCATTCTACCAGCAAAATCCACCGAACCCAAACCAGACTCAAAAAAGCTTTGCCACTCCAACGCACAAGGCACACAACAAGAAGTTAGCACAAGCTAAAAAGGAAGCCAAAAGGCTAGTCGTTGAAGAAAGTTCTAAAGCTAAAGAGACCAGATAAGTGCCTAAACATTTCAAGGTATTCTAGATGGCCGATCGATTTGTCCAACACGATTTGGCTCAAAGGTCCAATAGTACCTCTTATGATGGTCCAGCTAAGGTTAAGGAGATAAACCCGGTGGGCTCGAGTGAAGACCTGAGGCCGGTGTATATTGGATAACACCTCTCTACAGAAGAAGAGACCAAGCTTATCGATCTATTGACTAAATTCCAGGATTGCTTTGCTTGGAAGTACACGGACATGAAGGGTGTACCTCCAGAAGTGGTTCGGCATACCATTCCAAAAACGGTGGATGGAGCCAGGCCAGTCAAACAATGGGCATATCCAATGAACCCTAAATAATCCAAGATGATCCGCCACGCGAAGAGATTGAGAGACTTATTGATTCTAGATTCATCTATGAAATCAAGCATATGGAGTGGGTATCACCTATTGTGATAGTGCCCAAGAAGAACGAAAAAGTCAAAGTGTGTGTCACCTCAAAAAGGTCAATACCGCTACCATCAGGGAGGACCACTATCCTTTACATTTCATAGAACATGTGCTAGAATGAGTAGCAGGAAAGGAAGCCTATAGCTTTCTTGATGGATTCTTTGGATACAATCCGGTGGTGCTGATCGATCCCACAAGGACCAGCACAAAACAACCTTTGCCATCGAATGGGGCACATATGCATATCGATTCTCATGCCCTTCGGGCTGACCAGTGCCCCTGAAACCTTCCAACGTCTCATGTGTATGGCTTACAAGGAATATCTTTGAAAATTCCTTGAGGTCTTCATGGATGACCTTTGTGTCAATTCCTCCTGGAAGGAGCACCTTGCATGTTTGCACAAAGTGCTAGAAAAGTGCAAGCAATACCGTATCTCGTTGAACCCCCTCAAATGCCAGTTTTGGGTTCGACATGGAGTAGTCATGGGACATATTGTCTCCAAGCAGGGAATCTCTACCGATGACAGCAAAGTGCAACTCATCCTAGAGCTACCGCCACCTACTAACTTCAAAGGATTCCAGCACTTTATGGGACACGTCAGCTACTATCGGCGGTTCATTTTTATGTACGCCGATATTTCTTGACCTCTTTACGGACTCCTCATTGTTTTGGAGTGGACTGATGAATGCCAACGGGCCTACACTACACTCAAAAAAGCCTTGGCAAGCACTCCAATTCTCAATCTCCCCATCAGGACATCATCTTCCATGTCCACATTGGCGCCACAGCAGCCTAGGATGTGTGCTGGCCCCCAACCAGGGGAACACAAGATGGATTTCCCCATCAGTTTTTCCAGCCAGTGAAACTACACTATAATCGAGAAAGAGGGATTAGCTATGGTCTACACCATCAAGAAGTTCTGCCATTACCTTCTGGCGACTAAGTTTATTTTCTTTGTAGACCACCAAGCCCTTTTGTACCTTGTAAACAAGCCTTGTATAACATGCAGAATCACCCGATGGCTGCTTATATTGCTCGAGTTTGACTTCACCGTTATAGTGAGGAAAGGCTCTCAGCATGTCTCACAAACCACATGTCAAGGATTCCCAACAGTGAATAGCTGGTGGGAGTAAATGACGATTTACTAGACACCTCCCTATTCCAACTATGCTTGATTCCTAAATGGGGTGAGGAAGTGGCTCACTTCTTAGCCAATGTCTTACCTATAGATCCCCTCCTCACTGCACAGACCGCGCTTGTCGCTTAATCAAACAAGCGGGCCCCTACCAGCTCATCTCACAAGCCAACTTTAGAAGCATGGGAAAGATAAAATTCTATGACGCTGTGTTCGAGAAGACGATTATGTCTTCCTCCTTGAACAAGCTCACTCTGCCTGTGCTAGGTGGCACTTTGCAACAGATGTCACTACTCGTAAGGTCCTCACGACTGGGTTAGTTACGGTGGCAACCTCTAATGGCTGATGTGGAAAAATACATCAAACGGTGTGATGAGTGCAAGCATACAACAATTCCCCGCTTCAAGGACCACATGCCCCTGAACCCCATTGTGTCCTTACAACCATTCGAGAAATGGGGCATAGATTTCATCAGACCCATCAGTCCGGCAAGCCAAATACACTTAAGCTTGATACATAATAGCTGCGGAATAGCTACGGACTATTTCACTAAGTGGGTTGTAGAAGCTCGTACAACCCGCAAGGCCAATGCTAGATCGACTACTAAAAACCTCTATGAATCATCACTTGCTTTGGCTACCCCCTCGAGCTTGTAGCAGCGACAATGGGACACACTTCATCAATGAAGTAATTTAGCGAGACAATGGGACACACTTCATCAATGACGTAATCCAATTCCTCTTGCAAGAGTTCTTTATCACCCACAGAAAGTCCTCCCCATATTACCCCCACAAGCAAATGGCCAAGTGGAAAGCACGAACAAAATCTTGTGTGCCATTCTGACTAAAACTGTGGAGGCCAGCTTGGGAACAAAAGTTGTCGTTGGGCTTATAGAACTTCTTACAAAAGGCAGCAACCAATGCTACCCCTTTCAGTTTGACCTATGGTACTGAAGCGGTCACGCCCATGGAGTTCTTAGTCCCTAGCTTACGTGTCCCTCGCAATGCAAGAAAAGCTCATTAGAAACATCTTAAGCTGTCACCTTTTGAGCTCAAAAAGCTTGATGAAACACACCTTTTAGCAATATACAGCATGATTGTTGAGAAGCTAAGGCACAAATAATGGTTTGACGACGACCAGCGTAAGGATAAACGAATGAATGAGGGAAATATGGTCCTCTTATTCAGTATCAAGACACACAAAAAGAAGCTCAAGCTCAGAGGCTTAGGACCTTTCCTAGTCACTGAAATAACACCACAAGGCGTAGTGTGCATCAAAACACTAGATGGTGTGGAAATGGCTGGTTACTTCAATGGTAGCAAACTTAAACACTACTACGGCCCTCTCACGGAGGCCACCTTGAAAGCCATCCATAATTTAAAAAAACAGTGAAAAATAGACCATGAGGATATGAAACGAGCTACACAAGAAGAAGCCAAAGCAAGGCAAGCTAAGCTTAGGTAGAGACATATCATGGTCAATATGGCCTGCTGGGAGGCCACCTTGAAAGCCATCCATGATTTAAAAAAACAGTGAAAAATAGACCATGAGGATATGAAACGAGCTACACAAGAAGAAGCTAAAGCAAGGCAAGCTAAGCTTAGGTACAGACATATCATGGTCAATATGGCCTACTGGGAGGAGGTGAAGCTTGCTGCGTTGTGGTTAGGAATGACCACCCCGATAAGCTTTGTCCAAAAATTAGCTCTCGTTGATACAGGGGCTAATTATAATTTGATGTCCTATGAAACTTGGCGTTCCCTTGGGGAACCCTCACTCAAAGAGACCCCTGCCATTATTACAACAGTGGCATCGCAGCATGTTCATTGCATAGGCATAGTTAAACTTTTGTTCCACATAGGAAATAATCCCTTGGAAGGCAAGTTCTACATGATTCCTACAGGAAACACGTGTGAAGAGATACTCCTTGGAAGGGGCTGGATGGGACATAACCGGTGCAACATCAATTGGGATGCGCACACAACGACCCTACAGCTGGCTTCTGGTGGTCAAGTTACTGTCTGACGGACGAAGAGCTCGTACCCGCAGCTTCCCCATGCCAAGCACTTCCCATTTCACCACCCACCATCATTACATCACCTCACCCCTATCAATCCATCCCCCCAAAAAAGAGGCCCTTCTCATCCCAACCACATCAATGCCTCTCACACCCCCCCCATCACCACGCTCGGCAACAACCCACTCTCACATGGTCACCTCACTAGCTGCTGCCCCACCAAAGCAAACTAACAAAACTAACATGGCTAACACTACTAACAAAACTCCACAGGGCTTACCATCTCGCCTTTGGGTACCTAAAAAGCTTCTCGCAGCACAAGGTTATTATGAAGGTGAATCTAAATTGTGGATCCCCAAAAGATCCAACCATCACCTTCGTTCACAGGCAACCAAAGCTCCACGTCCCCCACATCAACAAATTTGCCAACCACAAGCCTACAGAGGGTACAGGATAAACGCAAGCCCAAGCGCTCCCCATAGAGTTCCAGCACTCAATCGAACCCTCAACTATAGCCAAAACCAACTCTCCAGTGGATCCCCAAACCTCTTCTACAAGCCCAACACTTCTGAGGGAAATTATCATATTTGGATCCCCAAATCTCCCCAACCTCAACTTCCACCCCGTGTCACTCAGCAGTCCCCTACCCTTCAATGTGACATCCATTGTAAAGATTGCCCAGGAAAAAGGAAAGCAAAAGCTTCACAGTGACACTACAACCTCCATGCTGCAACCCCCCCACCTATCATTGTGAGGCTGCAATAATAGAGTACAACAATGCTATCATCATCTCTTTCAGTCTGAGGTACTTCCTTACCAACCACCTCAGAATCCCTCAAGGAAGTGAGGGCCAAAGACACCAGCCTGCAGCTCAGCGTCGAATTGATAAGAGATGCTTTAGCCCTCCCCCACATGGACTAGCTATATGAAAGGCTTACCAATGCACCCAAGTTGACCAGAGGATTATACAAGGGCAGCCCCAACAAGGATGGCGTAGAATGGGCCAATATTACTCAAGATGATCTTATCATGCGGCCAAAGCTCTACAATTCTTACTCACCACCAAGTGCACTGACCGCTTCAACAGATGCAGCATGACCACCTTGGCTTGGGTGCTCCAAGGTCAAATGGTCAATTGGGCAGATTATATTTTTTGGGAGCTACATGTAGTCTACTCCAACCCACAAGGGAAGTTGGCAGTCGCTACTTTGTTAACACGAGTACTTTATTACGTGGTCGAGTGGGAGGAGTTGCCCCGTCGTGCGATCCAACTTAGCCGCCTCGACGCTGTAGTCGTCTCTCTGCCCCCCGTCGATGCTGTAGTCGCCTCTTTGCCCCCTCCATCGACTTCTCCCAACCCCCACCAGCAAAGAGGCAACACCAAGAGCCCGAATTCACTGAACAGGCCCCTCAGCCCCCTAGTCCAAGCCCCACATAGGAGGAGTTGGTAGTTGCAGAAGCAACCAGAAAGGCCGCGGAGGAGAAAGAGCGCCAGAAGCAAGATTTCTTCAAGAGAAATTTGTTCGAGACACCACCTCCTGACCGCTTCGCCGACATTCCATCATTCACAAAAAGTGGCCCTTCTTCCCCCAGTGTAGCATAGAACACCATGAACACTCTTCGTTGGGTGCGCTTGGGAAGTTTTCGTTCTTCTAGTCACGTGTATGCAAAAAGTGTTTATACGTCCCACGGAGACGTGCCAAATTTTACGCTTAGATTCTCAGACATGGCTGCGAGCTTATAAAATAGATGACGGATTGCATCTACTGTCATTAGCAGGAGGTGGCGCAAGTTTCATAAAGAGAGATGCTGCTCCTCGCCAAGGCTCAAGAGCATCAAGTGTCTAAGGACTTATACCAGACCAACCTATTCTACATGCAACTCCAAGCAAAGTTCGACGAGAAGCAGACACAATAACTGGGGCATGACCTTGCCCGCATCACAGACCTCCAACAATAATTAACTCGGGCCCATGAAGCTGCTCTGTGGGTGCATTATGAACTGACCAAGATGCCCAAAAATCAGGACCAGGCACAACGAAGGATACCCTTGCCCAAACACAAAGAGATTTTCTTAGACACCAAGAGATTTCTGAAGCAACCGTCAGACCCTAGAAGAGCACCTTGGTGATGCTAAATCCCGGGCCGTGCAACCCCCTTCCACCCCATCTGCTCCCTCTTCCAGCACCCTCGATCCAAAAAAGGACGCCCTAATGGATACCGCCACAGAGCTCCCACTCTTAGCCCTCCCCCCCAAACACCCTACCAGCTCATCAACCTCCATTTTCGGAGCATCCAATTAAACCTTCTCCAACACAACCTTTACCTCCACAAGCCCCTCTCTCGCCATAGCTTTACCTACCTCCTAACCAAACTCCCCATCTTGAGAATCACTCTCATCTCCCATTTCTTTTTCCAGGGCCTTCTTTCTTTCCACCACCCCCGTGATTTTTATGAGCTCCTCCAACATCCTCTCCAAGCTGGTGTCAGCTCTTGCACTTTGGCTTCCATTCCGAGAGCTAGCCAAGCTCATTGACCTATCTATCCTAGAAGGCCTATTCCCCCATCCTTGCCCCTCTCAGATCTCTTGCACTTTGGCTTCCATTCCGAGAGCTAGCCAAGCTCATTGACCTATCTATCCTAGAAGGCCTATTCCCCCATCCTTGCCCCTCTCAGATCTCTACAAGGACACTGCACTATTTACAGGATGTCGACTGGCGCATCATTAACAGTGCTTATCTTTTCCTCTAGGTGGACGCTCTTCCCCCTTACTCCGCCGAAGGCCTGCTTATTTTGTACCACTGATGTTTTGCAGCTTCTTGAAGTGATGGCCACCACTAGCATCTGCCAGTTTGGTCCCACACCCACGTTCCCTTTCCGCTGGAGTTCTCCGCCATCAAAGAAGCTGCTGCCGTGGCCTTTTTCCATGCCCACGGCCGCGTAGATGCCCCTGAAGCTGGCCAAGCCCGGACGATAACAATGGAGGAGATGATGGCTAGGGCAGTCTGCCACCCCACCCCCATGACCACCTCCCCCACCACCACCCAATTCCTCTTCCGTCCCTACCATCACCATCACCATCACCACCCGCATCTGGCACATCCACCCTCCCCCTCTTCCATGCACAACCCTCTTCTCCACCCATCCATTTTCCCACTCCACCTCCCACATGCCCATTACCTCTTTTTTTATCACTTCAGTTCCGCGCTGGAGTTCTCCGCCGTCGAAGAAGCTGCTGCCGTGGCCTTTTTCCATGCCCACGGCCCCGTAGATGCCGCTGAAGTTGGCCAAGCCCGGACAGTAACAATGGAGGAGATGATGGCTAGGGCAGTCTGCCACCCCACCCCCATGACCCTCTTCTCCCCCACCTCCCCCACCTCCACCCAATTCCTCTTCCGCCCCTACCATCACCATCACCACCCGTGTCTGGCACATCCACCCTCCCCCTCTTCCATGCACAACCCTCTTCTCCACCCATCCATTTTCCCACCCCACCTCCCACATGCCCATTACCTCCTTTTTTATCACTTTAGTTGGGAATGCACACATCATTCCGCGATATCCCCTCCACGTCCGCGCTAAACCCCCACCCATCCTTGACACAACCCTCGCCGTCGGGAACCTCAGCATCGACAAGCACGTGGTTACTCTCGAGACATTCACCGATTGTGAGAATGCAGTCGTATATTGCTTTGTCGGTATACTTGGACCATGGCTAGAGCATGCAGGATGCTGCAAATGAAATTGCATCAGTGTAAAGAGCGACGAGGTGTGCCTTAGTTCATGTCTATGACCACTTTCCTACATGCATGATGATTTGGGTCAACAATTTTTCAGGGGTGAGGTCAGTGAGTATGCTTGAAGGGAGCAGCAGATGGACGTGGGGGGGCACTATCTCCACTCGTTCCTCAGCCATATTCTCCACTCGTCCTACCACCCATGAGCCCAACACAGTCAAGTGCCTCGTCATGGCCACTTGGTGTTGCAAGGGAGCCCCAATATCGACATGTCATGCCACATATATCCCCCATGGGTTCTTTTGCAATGCCCTCATCATAGGCACCACGTTTTGAACTTGCAAGGTCGCTATTCCCACCCACACCTGTACCAATTGGTAGAGCTCCATACCCCATACAACCTTCCTTCTTCCACCAACACCCGCGGCGTTCGTACACTAATGTATTTCACTTTCTTGTAATGAAAGAAATATATTGTTTTAGACATTATTGTTGTACAATTAAATTATGTCAATGGCATTGTTGTTAACTTCTTTCGTGACCATGTAGGTAATTAAATTGACAATTGAGAGAGATGAGATAGTTGCAAAGAGATCTCAACAACACGAGAGAGTGTGTGAGTGAAAGAGAGAAAGAGAGTTTGAGCAAGACATTAAAATAATTACATTTGTGCTTAAAATAGTTATTTTTTGCTTAAAATAGTAATACTCTTCTTCTAGGCACACATCCCACCCCACCCTCCCCTTATATCTTCATATTGAAATAGAATCTTTGTAAACTCTTTTATCATGGTTTCTTCTAGAAATCCCTCTAATACTACTACATTGGAAAGCATCTTAAGCAAATCTCTTCAATCTTTCATGTACCTCAAAGAAAAGGAGCCTAGATCAGATGCCCTTATGGAAGCATGTACAACAACATCTGAAGTGCAAGAGCTCTACAAGAAGCTCACAGAGAAAGCAATACACCTTGCACATAAGAACATGCTAGAGGTGAAAGCAGCAATAGCCATTGGGTCATGGAGAGATTTTGGAGGCGAAGGAGGCTCCTCTCTTCGAGCAGAAATTTCCACCTTCATTGCAAATTTAGGGTAGACGGAGAAGGCCAAGATGATAGTTGAGGCCCAAAATGCTTTCATATATTGTTGCATGTGTTCATATTCGTATGTGTTTGTCATAATATGCCACAATATTGCAATTTTCTTTGAAATATAATGGAAGTTGCATCTCTCTATGGTGTCTTTGTGAAGAAGTAACAATGATAGTAGCCCATGGAAGTAAATAACATTGTGTACACACATGCTTTCATGTATTGTTGCATTGTTCAACATCTCGTAGGTATTGTAAATTTGCTTTGGAATATAATGGAAATTTCAGATCATAATATGGTGTCTTTATAAATGAGTTGCAATGATGGTGGCCCATGGTGTGTAGTGCTTAACATCTCGTAGGTGTGACAGTAGAGCGAGAGAAGTAGATGGATACAAGAAGTGTAGAGAGAGAAACTGCTCGCCTCAACACCAAAAAGCTCGCTAAAAAATGCTCGCCAAAAAAATACACCCATACATGTGGGAGTCACATAAAATTTACAAAAGGATGTAGTTTAGTTCTAATGAAAAACTTTTCTTTTAAAATAACTACTATGGTCATGGATTAGGAACTGTTTTACTTTGGTAAGGGTAGCTCTACAGATGGTGTGAGGGGTGGGTGGCCTGATGAGGCCTAATGAGGTCTAATGAGCTCCACGTCTCCTAAAGAGACAAAACATTATGACTAGCCTTAGTGTTAACCAAGATAGTATTTCTAGGGGAACTCTAGCTCAAGGCAAGCAAGTTCCACAATAGTTTTTATTTTAGCTACATATTGGAGGTCTGCTTGTGTACAGAGATTTGTATGCTTAGAGTCCTATGGCTCTTTGGATCTTTTTTCTAAAATTACCTTGAAAAGTGCCCTTTGTTTTTTGTTTTCTGCCTCTCGTTTCTCCTCCTTTTTCTTGTGGACTTGATAAAGAATTTCTTGGGTGAGAGGTCCATAGTAGCATTTCAACTTCCTACCATTGAAATAACCTTCCATATTAACCCCATCTAGGTTCTCTATCTTTACTATGCCTTGAGGCCTCAATTTCTGTGACACGGTAAGGACCTTGGTCTTTGCACTTGAGTTTCAAGTTGGTGTCCTTATGTATACATAAGTACCATGTGTCCTTTAGTTGGTTATCAAACCATTCCTTGTGTCATAGTTTTTGAACCATGTATACATCCTTTAGTTCGTCATCAAACCATCACTTGTGTCATAGTTTTTTTAACCATGAATCTATATGAGGATTGCAACTTCTTGCTCACTTAGTTATCAAAGGAAACTAAACTATTTGTGATAGGGTTTCCCTTGAGATTATCGGTTGTGCAATTTAAAGGCTCTAAACTAAGTGATCCATTGACATGACTACATTAAGCTTGATTGTAAGCCAGAAAGTTGTGTTGTTGTGAACCATTATTGAGGCAGCGACCTAGGTGGTGCAATAGGATCATAGAGCATAGTGCAACTTATGCTCCAAATCACTTCTGGATGCCTCTACCATCCTAGTGAAAATGGTGCAAAATGTCTTATTTGTGCTCTTCGCTTAGTCATTTGCTTATTTGTAGTAATGTGTCAACTTTATGTGCACCACAAGGAATTCTTTAAGCAAGAACTCCAATAACTTGTTTATAAAATGTATACCATGATTTCTTTCTAGTGGGTAATCAAAATGAGTAATCACATTTTCATAGAGGAAGTTGGTGGTAGTAGATCTTGTATCAACTTTTTGTGTAGCTTTGGCCTCAGCCCACTTAGTGAAGTAGGCAGTGAGATTAACTTCCCTTAGTGGTTAGGCTAATGGGACCCACAAAATCTAAGTCCCATTTTTCAAATGGTTATTTTAAAATTATTGAGGTTAGGGGTATATGATCCTTTTCTTGAACCATGGCAAACCTTTTGCATTTCATCACAACAATTTAACAAATTCATTTATATCTTCAAAGAGTGTAGGCCACCATAGCCAGCTTGGAGAACCTTGCAAGTTATCATGTCCTCCCCACCATTGCGGTAAAGTGAATGTGCTTGCTCAAGAATGACAAAGGCCATCTTTATGAATGATGACAGTCATCTTCATATGAATGCATTTTCTCACATATGAATGCATTTTCTCATGTTGAATCCTTCTTGTAAAGAATTCCTGCTATCAATTGAGGGGGGAGTAGGGCACCTTCCTAAAGCATCAATATATACATGGAAAGTTAGATCATAGTTGGGGGGCCTCAAGATAGGTGTGCTTGCTAATGCCTTTACATTGTTGTATACCCATTGCAATTCACATTAATTACAACTAGCAACTTGTATAAAGGTTTAACAAGAAGATGAATCTTCCTAAAGCATCAATATATACATGGAAAATTAGATCATAGTTGGGGGGTCTCAAGATAGGTGTGCTTGCTAATGCCTTTACATTGTTGTATACCCATTGCAATTCATATTAATGACAACTAGCAACTTGTATAAAGGTTTAACAAGAAGATGAATCTTTTGTAATACCCTACATCCCCATGAATCTATGCACCTCCTTGTCGATAAGTGGTGGTAATTCTAATATCACGCAAATCTTGTTCTCGTATATGTGGATATTCCATTCCTTGAGGGATGACACCATGTTTAACCAAAAAATGAAATTTGAGTGGTTTCAATAAGTCTACATCTCTCAAAAGGAAGCACAAGATGATTAAGATGCTTCTCAAATGAATATCTCCAGGAAATTGAGTGATAGTCAAAAACACCAAATGCATCACAACATTGTTCAAACACTTGCATGAACTTATATGGGTTTGTGGAACCATTAAATTTATTCATATATTTGAGAATTTTCCAAGTAACATGTTTAAGGGCATCTCGAGCTATGTGCAGCTCCTTCTTGACTTAGGATCTCTTTCAACCCATGTGTGACCCCCTTTCTAAACTATTATCAGCATGGAAAGAGTTTGTTCACTAAAGGATAAAGGGATTTGAGAAATGATTAGGTTGAAATTAGCATTACGCAAGGGACTTGAGATTGATGGCATTGGGGTTATTATAGGTTTGGTGAAACCCTGTGGAGCACTCATGTGTATAGTGTTGGTCCAAATACGAGTGTAAAGTCCCTAAGGAGTGTGAGCCTCAATGTGTGGCATAGGTCTCAATGGCTACCTAAGGCTACCTTCAAGGTCTAAATCAGACATCCTAGACTAGCCATTCTTTCCTCTTTTGATCTTGATCTTTCAAGGCTAAGGAGCTTCCTTTACTCTTAGGTTTCTAGCATATGGGACCTCTTAGTCTGAAATTCATGCATGACTTTGAGATACCTCCAGGCTCAATGCCAATGCAATCCACTTGTAATATATCCACGAGCTCTACATGTAAAGACATATAAGCATTGTTTTTACACCAGCCGGCCTTAAGCCTTATCACTATGAAGGCAGCTTTCATCTATGGGTTCTCAAGGCAAGGCCATTAGTGTTGTGCATCACCTGAACTTTACTCAAATGAGTGAAAAGCTGATAAAATCGTACGAGATCACGTGAACTTTACTCAAATGAGTGAAAAGCTGATGAAATCATACGATATTTTATTCTTGAAAAAAAAACCCCAAATTCATAGTGTGAACTAGGGGAAAATTTGAATGACACTCAATTGAAATGATGTTTTATGATGGGGTAAAGAAAAATAGCTTGCACAATTTAATCCTTGTATCAAATCCTCAAACCTTTGACCAATGTTGCAAAGAGGCTATCCAATCGGATGACAACGTGTTAAATGATGACCTAGAAGTGGAAAATCCCTCAACCAAACAAAGGGTTGTAAATAAATTTCTTTCGAAGCTCACCACTCAACAACTTTACACCGCTTTCATGGAGAGAGAAATTTGGGATGAAAAAGAAACTAGACATCAACAAAATCTAAAACCTCTTCCACTTGGGAGAATTAAGCCAATGCTTTTATAGTACAATCATTGCAAACAAGATCATAAAACCACACTTTGTCCTAAAGTTTGTGAAACAGAACCAAATCAATTATTTGATTCGAGAGGAATTTTGTACATGAACGGAGATATGGAGGGCCTAGAAAAAAGTACATGAGGAGAGCCTATATGAGTGCCCCATCATATTCTAACATGGACGCCTCTACTAGTGCCACGGAAGTGCCGGTGGGTTGAATGTACCAGGAGAGGGGGATGCACCCTGACTGGCAGGAGACGTACCGTGACTGGTGTCAATATGTAGCATGACGACGTCGTCTCATAGGGGATACTGTAGACGTCCTGGATACCAGATGATGTTCCCAAGGAAATGGGGTGGCAATATATGGCGCCGTCGCTGGAGATGGCGAGGATGGAGTGGAGGTCCACCGGTATCGAGGATGGCCCGACGTCCTCCTCCTGCTTGCGACGTGCGCTGGGGCGCGGCGGGATAGCCTTATCCTGCCGATCATCGCCGCTTGCCACAGACGTACTAGCTGTACTGGCGTAAATGGGGGTCAAGTCCCGGTCGCTCGACAGTAAGCCCTTGCAGATGGGGCATGAATGCTTCTTCATCCCCTTCTTCTTTTCCTCCTCCATCCAGCGGTATATGCAAGGCCAGCAGAAGAGGTGCCCGCAGCACGTCACCACGGGTTTCCTTGCCGTCTCCGACAGGCATATGCTGCAGCCCAAGCCTCCGCCCTGCTGCCTCATGCTGCCGTGATCTGCTAACTGCTTCTGTTTTCTCCTCCGGCGCTGCTTCTTCTTCTCGTCTCAACGACACCCCAGCGCCCTCCTCTTAACCTCCCCGTGCTCGCTTTTTTACCTTGGGTAGCCTAAGATGCTTGCGGGAAAGAAAGCATCGAGGGCAGCCCACATGGCACGCTAAAAAAACACGTGGCACGTAAAAAAGAAAACAGCAAAAGTAACTCTCACCTAACTCCTCGCATCTCCCACCTTCGGTATCATATCTAAGGTGAGGTAACTCGCAATATGATCCTCTTCGTCATAGTGCTGGCCACACAGACATTGTGTAGGGCCAGCGGACACCTTCTTCAACACCTTGGGTGTGGGCATGCTTGTGCACTTCATGCACTTCATGGTGGACATGGCGAGCGACCTGACATGAATGCAATGCGAACCCTACGTTAATGCGTTCTCACGAGAACCTTTTGAAACCACTTCAAGCTCGGATGCTAGTGCCCTTCGTACCTGGTGCTCGAGAAAGCTTTGTAGCAGCTGCTGCTGCTTGGACTTAGGTCATTGACCTTTGGAGCATATATATCATGTAAGTAGTTGCATTGTGTATCAAAAATATACATCATATCACCATCACTCAAGCTTCAAAAATTTTAACAGGATTACAATAACAGGAGGGGTATTTTAATTCAACTTCAAAAAAAATCCGTTAGTTCATAAGTAACGAGGGGTGGTTTTACTGGGAAAAAAATTTTAGTTAAAGGGTTTTTTAAATGCCCCTTGAACGCATGTGATACATATGATTTTTTAGAAGTGCACCCTTCGAGCACTACACGAAGTATGCTACCCAAGCACTCACACAAAACACGGTAAAAGAATTTTAAAAAACAATCTTATTTTGCAAGCTTCATAGCATGAAGTGCACCTAATTCATGTTCATTTGAGCATTTCAAATATGAACGCCCATGTATAAGACTCAGGATAAGGCTTCATCATGTTGTGTACTTTTCAAATGACTACCTGGAAAAAACGTGAAATGGCTAAGTTTAAAGCCCACTTAATATGCCCCACATGCATACACACACAAGTCCAGCACCCCATTTCCTCCCAAGAAAAATGGGAACTACCTCCTACATTGTCTATATTGCCTCCACAACTTTGGACATCTCTCACTCTCAGCATCTCCCTCTTTGAGATTCACTTTATTTCTTTGAACATCCTCTACATTTGGAAGGTCTACACTCTTTTGAGCTTCACATTTTCATAGAGGAACTTGGTGGTAGATCTTGTGTCAACTTTTTGTGTAGCTTTGGCCTCAGCCCACTTAGTGAAGTAGGCAGTGAGATTAGCTTCCCTTAGTGGTTAGGCTAATGGGACCCACAAAATCTAAGTTCCATTTTTCAATGGTTATTTTAAAATTATTGAGGTTAGGGGTATATGATCCTTTTCTTAAACCATGGCAAACCTTTTGTATTTCATCACAACAATTTAACAAATTCATTTATATCTTCAAAGAGTGTAGACAACCATAGCCAGCTTGGAGAACCTTGCAAGTTATCATGTCCTCCCCACTATCACGGTAAAGTGAATGTGCTTGCTCAAGAATGACAAAGGCCATCTTTATGAATGATGACAGTCATCTTCATATGAATGCATTTTCTCATGTTGAATCCTTCTTGTAAAGAATTCCTGCTATCAATTGAGGGGGGAGGAGGGCACCTTCCTAAAGCATCAATATATACATGGAAAATTAGATCATAGTTGGGGGGTCTCAAGATAGGTGTGCTTGCTAATGCCTTTACATTGTTGTATACCCATTGGCATTCGTATCAATGACAACTAGCAACTTGTATAAAGGTTTAACAAGAAGATGAATCTTTTGTAATACCCTACATCCCCATGAATCTATGCACCTCCTTGTCGATAAGTGGTGGTAATTCTAATATCACGCAAATCTT
Organism: Cibotium barometz; assembly: GCF_041138505.1. Classification (NCBI taxonomy): domain Eukaryota; kingdom Viridiplantae; phylum Streptophyta; class Polypodiopsida; order Cyatheales; family Cibotiaceae; genus Cibotium; species Cibotium barometz. Next base: position 28,198,374 of record NC_141104.1, read on the forward strand.
ATTCTCGTATGTGGATATTCCATTCCTTGAGGGATGAAACCATGTTTAACCAAAAAATGAAATTTGAGTGGTGTCAATAAGATATAATAAAGTCTACATCTCTCAAAAGGAAGCATAAGATGATTAAGATGCTTCTCAAATGAATATCTCCAAGATCTTCCAAAGGAGAAACTTGAAGTTGTACTTATTAAGCATTGGAAGGTGGTGGGGGAATTGATCATGTCATTGATGCTTTAGGAATTAAATGTTTCCTTTGTATTGAGTAGCTGGATTGATCCTCACACTTGCTTGTTGCCTAAGAAGCCATCCAAGAAGCTACATGCCTCTACTCTAGCACGACTCTCTCTAGCATGTGGTCAATATATGACAAGGGGTAAGATAGTGAATATATGACAATACATGACAAGGGGTAAGATAGTAAACTATGGCGGCATTAACCTTTTTAAGGTTAAAGTACATACTGAGCTTTTCGTTCTTCTTTTTGTTAGGAATGATCATTATTGCTGACAACCACTTGGTGTGCTGAATCCCATACATAAATCCTACATTGATGAGCTTGTCTAGCTCTTTTTTGACCATTTGTTCATACTTGGGATTCATGTGGTAGCATCGTTGATGGTTTTGCATCACCACTTCTTGAGGTATTCCCTTCATGTCGATGTACTTCCAAGAGAAAACATCTTGAAATATTTGAGCAAGGCTACCAACTCTCCTTCTTGTTGCTCACAGGGGTGAGCTAGAAGATCTCACAAGGGTGATGTCTTTTGCAATGAATGCTTGGTTCTTCACAAGGCCGTCATGCGAGAAGTGAAAAAAAATTAATGCCTCTAGTGAAATCTACAAAGGTGATGTGCATGGGTAATGGGCAAAAGATGTACCCATGTGTGTACACTTCTCCAACACGAAGGCTCCTCCAACTCAACCGGTCTCTTTGGCTCTATTTACTACTTTCTTTTATATTTACTTGACATCCTTTTCTATAGGGAATCAAGATCATTAGAGTGTTTGAGGCAAGGCAGGAGATTTGCACATGGTTGTGCCCAAAGCTCTACAAAAAAGAGCTAGGTGGCCTTTGTGACATAATTGATTTGGCATTATCAACAAGCACATGGGATAGAGGCAGTGGGATGGAATGTTCCTGTTGATTCTAGGAGGTCCAAGTGATGGTTCATACCCATTAGGAGGTCCAAGTGATTGTTCATACATGATGGGTGAGGGTTTCGCTTACCGCCATGGTCTCCCATCTAGAATTGTACCTGGATGGATATCTCAATGATGAGGCTTAAGGCAAGCTGGTGTAAAAACAATGCTTATATGTCTATTACATGTAGAGCTCGTGGATATATTACAAGTGGATTGCATTGGCATTGAGCCTGGAGGTATCTCAAAGTCATGCATGAATTTCAGACTAAGAGGTCCCATATGCTAGAAACCTAAGAGTAAAGGAAGCTCCTTAGCCAAGAGACTTGTAAGATCAAGATCAAAAGAGGAAAGAATGGCTAGTCTAGGATGTCTGATTTAGACCTTGAAGGTAGCCTTAGGTAGCCATTGAGACCTATGCCACACATTGAGGCGTCACACTCCTTAGGGACTTTATACTCGCATTGGACCAACACTATACACATGAGTGCTCCACAAGGTTTCACCAAACCTATAATAACCCCAATGCCACCAATCTCAAGTCCCTTGCGTAATGCTAATTTCAACCTAATCGTTTCTCAAATCCCTTTATCCTTTAGTGAACAAACTCTTTCCATGCTAATAACAGTGTAGAAAGGGGGTACACATAGGTTGAAAGAGATCCTAAGCCAAGAAGGAGCTGCACATAGCTCGAGATGCCCTTAAACATGTTACTTGGAAAATTCTCAAATATATGAATAAATTTAATGGTTCCACAAACCCATATAAGTTCATGCAAGTGTTTGAACAATGTTGCACGATGCATTTAGTGTTTTTGACTATGCATCTAAGGTTCAAGCTTTCACATTATGCTTAACAGGCAAATCCAATCCAATGGTTTATCACTCAATTTCAAAACTTTGAAGGCAGCTTTCATCTATGGGTTCTCAAGGCAAGGCCACTAGTGTTGTGCATCACGTGAACTTTACTCAAATGAGTGAAAAGCTGATAAAATCGTACAAGATCACGTGAACTTTACTCGAATGAGTGAAAAGCTGATGAAATCATACGAGATTTTATTCTTCGAATGAAAACTCCAGATTCATGGTGTGAACTAGGGGGAAAATTGAATGACACTCAATTGAAATGATGTTTTATGATGGGGTAAAGAAAAATAGCTTACACAATTTAATCCTTGTATCAAAACCTCAAACCTTTGACCAATGTTGCAAAGAGGCTATCCAATGGGATGACATGTTAAATAATGACCTAGAAGTGGAGAATCCCTCAACCAAACAAAGGGTTGTAAATAAATTTCTTTCGAAGCTCACCACTCAACAACTTTACACCGCTTTCATGGGGAGAGAAATTTGGGATGAAAAAGAAGCTAGACATCAACAAAATCTAAAACCTCTTCCACTTGGGGGAATTAAGCCAATGCTTTTACAGTTCAATCATTGCAAACAAGATCATAAAACCACACTTTGTCCTAAAGTTTGTGCAGCAGAACCAAATCAATTAGAGGAATTTTGTACATGAACGGCTTACAACGAGATATGGAGGGCCTAGAAAAAAGTACATGAGGAGAGCCTATATGAGTGCCCCATCGTATTCTAACATGGACGCCTCTACTAGTGCCACGGAAGTGCCGGTGGGTTGAATGTACCAGGAGAGGGGGATGCACCGTGACTGGCAGGAGACGCACCGTGACTGGTGTCAATATGTAGCATGACGACGTCGTCTCATAGGGGATACTGTAGACGTCCTGGATACCACCCAAGGAAATGGGGTGGCAATATATGGCGCCGTCGCTGGAGATGGCGAGGATGGAGTGGAGTTCCCCCGGTATCGAGGATGGCCCGCCGTCCTCCTCCTGCTTGCGACGTGCGCTGGGGCGCGGCGGGATAGCCTTATCCTGCCGATCATCGCCGCTTCCCACAGACGTACTAGCTGTACTGGCGTAGATGGGGGTCAAGTCCCGGTCGCTCGACAGTAAGCCCTTGCAGATGGGGCATGAATGCTTCTTCAGCCCCTTCTTCTTTTCCTCCTCCATCCAGCGGTATATGCAAGGCCAGCAGAAGAGGTGCCCGCAGCACGTCACCACGGGTTTCCTTGCCGTCTCCGACAGGCATATGCTGCAGCCCAAGCCTCCGCCCTGCTGCCTCATGCTGCCGTGATCTGCTAACTGCTTCTGTCTTCGCCGCCGCTTCTTCTTCTTCTCGTCTCAACGACACCACCGCGCTTTAGTTTGCCGCGCCCTCTTTTTAACCTCCCCGTGGAAAGCAACACGCTTGCTTTTTTCCCTTCCCGCTTTCCTAACACCGTGTAAATCCATTTTTTTTCATCTCTTGTTTGCTTTTTTATGTGGTCTTCCCTTTTTGAAAACTAGTATTCAACTTGGGGTCCCGTATGTAAAAATATGAAGAGTCAATTTATTTAAAAAATCTTATTTTTAGAAATTCAAGACTTCTTTTTTCTCTCCTCTCTTTGTGCTTTAGTTGTCCATGGTTGATATGTAATAATGTAATATATAATTGTCCATGGTTGATATGTAATAATGTCGTGAAGAAGAGAAGGTGGTCATGTGCAGCCAGGCGCATGCGCTAAGCAAGGAAGTCTTATATAGTGGGCATACGGTTACGGCATTCCCATGCCAATATCTTCAAGTTAGCCTCCCAGATCTTGATGGCGTCGTTGTCCCATTCTGTTATTGTCTTAACCACTAAGAGGAGGCGATCGGAGCACTTTAGGAAGCGGCCCATCCTCCCTAGGTCTAAAGGGGGCGGTGCTAGTTGGAACAGCAACTCCCAATGCCCCATGTTGTAAGTGTAAAGTTGCAAGTGGCTCGCCATGCTACAGCATATCGTGTGCATGAGTGGCTTCCCTTTCCACTCTGCGTAGCCGTGGGACGGGAGCATAGACGGGAGCGGCCTCGGGGCGCCGGTTGGTAATGCGACTGCCGAAAAGCTGGTGCAATCATACTCCAACTGCCACTCGTTGGTGAGACCCATGAAACATCCTTCACATTGCTCTTATGACATAATGAAGCCATGCCTGAAAGTGAGACCATAGAGTCTGAACTCATCTATCTTACAAGAGTCCAAATAGTTGAAGCTTTAGAACTTAAGACTCCATAACCTGAACCATTTAAATGGATTCCTAGGATAAAAAATACCTTTGAAACGAGCTTCGGAGTCCAAACCATCCAATCTCAATTCTATCCTTATATGCAAAACAATCTCATGACATATGAGGTATGGCATTGTATAGGCAAGCCAAGCTTGCAGGCTCATGAATGGATTCTGTGGACTGACACTCAAGGCATGCCATCTCTATGGTCTTTTGAACACACAGTTTATGTGGAGTCTAGCCCCTTGAAATGTAAGATTTATGTGCTAGACTTCATGTTGAGATTTATGTGCTAGACTTCATGTTGGAAGTAGATTTTATCCTAGGAAGGGATTAGGCTACCTTGGTGCAAGCTATACCAAACTTCATCAGCCGAACATGTTGTATGAAGATTTATAACAAAGAAGTGGCAGTGCCATTCTATGAGACAAGGATGAAATAACATTTAATGCTCTTTATGACCTTGTTCGAAAGAGACAACTGGCTTCTACATTAGGAGCCACTCTTGTTGAAGACCTACCCTCTCCATCGAAGATCGTTTGTGATGGACTCTCTAGATCAACCATATCCCCAAAGAAGGAACAAATCCCAAATCTACATATTCATAGTCCTAAAACTATAGATCTCCATGAAGATAACCATTCTATTTCTTCAAAACTTGGAGTAAGGGCCACATTTTTTGAAGAAAGAGCCACCCAAAATACAACCATTGTGTTTCACGAACCTCTTCTACAAGTGTCACCAGGGAAGCATTAAGATCTCAACCACAAAACCTCATCTACCAATAGCCACTCGAACAATTCCTAATCACCAGTGTGGCAGCACCAATGGCCAAACCCATGTCTAACAAAGAATCCAAGGATGAAAATTTTACTACAAGGAAAATTCTTCAATCGACATCATCAACAAAAGAAAAGACTCATACCAGGGTATCTTCATCATCAATAGTCCCTCTATTGCCAACTCCACAACCCTTGACCATACTATAGTAGCAACTGACAAGGAAAAGCTTTAATCTTCACCTCGTCAATGATAAATCCTCTTGCCAAAGTCCCAAAATAGCAAGAAGGAAAGGTCGTTATCCACCACCACCAAGAAGACCATCAAGATATTTCCAAAGCATCAAAAGGTGGCTGGAAAAGCAAGTACTTCAACCACAACCCTTGACCATACTATAGTAACAACTGACAAGGAAAAGCTTTAATCTTCACCTCGTCAATGATAAATCCTCTTGTCAAAGTCCCAAAATAGCAAGAAGGAAAGGTCGTTATCCACCACCACCAAGAAGACCATCAAGATATTTCCAAAGCATCAAAAGGTGGCTGGAAAAGCAAGTACTTCAACCACAACCCTTGACCATACTATAGTAGCAACTGACAAGGAAAAGCTTTAATCTTCACCTCGTCAATGATAAATCCTCTTGCCAAAGTCCCAAAATAGCAAGAAGGAAAGGTCGTTATCCACCACCACCAAGAAGACCATCAAGATATTTCCAAAGCATCAAAAGGTGGCTAGAAAAGCAAGTACTTCAAGCACAAGGATTTTATGAGATGGTAACAATCTTGTTTGGCTACCTAGTCAAACCAAATAGTTTTCACATGGAGAAATTCAAAGGCCTCAGAGGAAGAAGAAAATAAGGGAACCTCAACCATGGCATTCAAAGAAATTACACAAGAAAGTAAATTAATACTTATTATAAAGATATTTGAACAACATTTCTATTTTTTTATTGTTGTTATTGTAGTAAAGACTTGAGACACACTGAATTTTGATTCTTTTTGTAATTACAATCCTTAGTTGTAATGGGAATATATTCTCAAAAAATAAATGTATTCTACATCAGCTTTCTCAAGAAGCAAACATAACATAGTTAAACAGTCAAAAAACTATAAAAGAATCAAAGTGCAACATTGAAAACTAGATCTAGTTGAAAAAGCATTTGCTCAATGCTCCACCCTCATGTTGTTACTGCAACATGTGACGGATGTACTCTATTTTGTAAAGCCTCCTATTTGAGGAGTAGCCATCGTGGGAAGCACCAGAGCACCCGACATTCCCAATTTAGACAATAGATGGTGGCCAAGTGTTACAAGATGGCTAGGAGAGCTTATATAAACTTGTCACTCTGCCAAGTGCATGCTTATGCGAGCTATGAAATCGCATTAGTGTGTGTCCTAAGACAACAAACCAAGAACACAATGTTCTCAGGTTATGGAGCTCATTTCAAGACAGTCTCAAATGGACGTGGAAACTGCACAAATTCCCTATGTGTTTTTGTTGTAGTCTAATACGGTCCCAATCAAATGATATGGTTAGTTGATCGTTTTGAAGCAAGTCGTGGGGTGGATAACATGACCGACCTACATTCATGCCAACCGTGGTCACTATACATAGACTAGTTTGACAACTTTAGTTCATCATCGAGTTCATAGTGTTCAAGCAATCTTATGAGCAAGACATGAGCTATTGTAAAGACAAGTCTAAGGAACCCAAAAAAAAAATTTAAAATTGACTAAACTACTTATGAAACTCCCCATTAGAAACAAGCTAACTAAGGATTTTAGTGATACCAAAATGAAACGACAAATGAGAGTGAAACTAAAAAGAAAGTGAAAATGAATGCTAAGAAACCAGTATTATAAATATAGAAGATGAAAGGAAACTTGAAAGGAAACTCTGTAGTAATAACAACAGGGTCATGGTGATTAAAAAGAGAGTTCTCTTATAACTATAGAAGTGAAAGAAACTCTGCAGTTACAAGTGGGTCATGGTGGTTAAAAACAGAGTTCTCACAGATATTAATGTATTGTAGTTGTACTACAACAACAGGCACCAACATAGACAACGTGAAAACATGATCCAATGTATAGAGTTGTTTCACCAATAACCCACTTACCCATGGCATGAACCACCTTGCTTTCATCCTAGTCATTCAAATATGTATTGCCATCACATGAACAACCACAACAGTCATATAGTTTTGGAGGTTCCTTCAGGTCATTGATTTATGAATGGGAAATTATATATTTTGTGACCACAGGTAAAGAAAGCCTTGGTACACAGAGTCAACTAACTCCATTACTTCATAATCTTTAGCCTTCCAATTTTGAGCTCTTGTATGGGTGGTGAAGGTGATGGAGGTGGGGCGAAAACGGGCCAAAGCATCAGTAAGAGGCCCAAGGTGGAACTCAAAGGCGTGTCTTTGTAAATTTCCCAAGATTTTACATCAAAGAAAAAGAAAGGAAATTGTCAACGTTTACCAAAAACTCACAAGGGTCTTTTACTCTCTCTCTCTCTCTCTCTCTCTCTCACCTCTCTCTCTCTCTCTCTCTCTCTCACACACACACACACACACACACACACCATTTTTGTGAATGGCATCCCTGTATTTCAAGTGATTTCAGTATCCAATAACAGAAACCCATTGTCACACATTTACAAAATTTGACTCCTATGATGAAAATTTGGAAGAAACATTTAATCATGAAAGTGCATCAATGGGAAACAAATAAATATTATTCAAATCAAAAGGTATTTTTATCTTATTTTGGGGGCCAAGACATGGTTGATCAACCGTAAATTCTTAAAGTTGGTTGTGATCAACACACATCAAAACTTGTGATGATTTTTGACACTAGGCACAACAGTCATGTCTCAATTAACACATTTTTAGGTCTTTCAAAGCAAAACAGCAGGAGAGGGGGAGGTGTATTTGTTTGGTGGTTAGGTGGTTTGAGAGAGAGATTATGTTATGAGACCAAGCAATAGCACAAGCTAAAAGTGGGAGCATGGAAAGAACACCCAAAGATATATATATATATACACACACACACACACACACACTAGGGGAGAGAAAAGGGGCAAGCTTCCTTCACTTTTATGAACCCAGAACACTTTGCCCACCTTTTTTTTACCTTTTTTTTTAATTCTCTAAGCAGATAATATATATCTGCCTTTTACAGAAGGGGGCCCATGAAGAGGAGCTCTTTGAACCTCTACATAAACCCCAAAATCTAATGAAACTCTTAAGCACTTCTAGTTACAAAGATGCAACAAAACATTCAATCAAATATGAAAGAAAAAAGGTAATCAATTTACATGATGCACTCAAGGAAACGAGGATAGTGGTTTTCTGATCAATGACACATTGATCTAATAAGGATTAAAAAGGTTCCAAAATTAGGAGTGATTTGGCTTGAGATAGGACCTTAAAGAAACTAGATTTAGCTTATAACAAGGTTGTATAAGTGGGCAGCTTGGGGGAGTATACAACTTTCATCCACGTTCTACATAAAAACCTACTTGAGAAATGGAAGAAACTAAATTGAATCGAAATTTTTTCTATAACTCTTACCTAAATAAAGAATTTCAAAAGAGTGTTCAAAAACCCTTCGGAACAATGCCCACTCGTAGCAGCCTGAAAGGAAAATGAGCATCCACTCATGAGAGGAGAGTTTCTTGTGCCTCATGAAAGTGAGTTGAAAATCACAGTTCCAAGAAATCAAGAGTTTATTGTTTTATCCATTACAATTTTCATTAGTGTGCAATTGAAAAGATCAAAGATAACTTATTTAATTGAGCAATCTGGTTAGAAAAGAACCACTAGGAAGGTTTGAGCTATTAATAAATGCCTGCAGAATTCAAGCAGTGCCAAGAAATCCCTTTGTCTCTACTGCCTTGCTGTCATACTTAAGGTTTGGTGGGCGATTCTAATGCGCGCATGTTACTACTCATTGGAGTGACATCGTCCATGCAATTTTAAGGACAAGTTATCTTCAAAGAGGAGTTATTTGTGGTTGCCTTGCATCCAAAACCAGGACCATTGTCTAGAGATAGGAACGTTTTCACGTCTAATGCCTCTCTCAGAAGTTGTATAATGCCAAGCAGTCAACTGAAGCTTTTTGTGAACTTCATTGCATCCTCAGAGAAAACATCCATCACCATCCTTTGAAGACTTGTGACCTGACACATGAGAGTGATAGACATTTCAGACACAATCAATACATGCAACAGTCCAAATGGAACCATGGGCAAGGCAGTCTTCTGGGATCTAGGATGGCTTGCAGGGGAATCTCTAGCTTGTTTTGAGCTTTGTCTTGGGACTACTCACAGTATTCATCACATTGATGCAGCCATTCTAGTTGAGTAGCTTCAAGTTGTAGGAAAGCCAAACTTTGAGAGAGAAAATGGGCATTTCAGCTCGATGAAGCACCTTGTCTCCTTCATAGTGGCCATTATTGAATATACAAGGACTTTATCAGCAGATGTTCTTTCATCAGGCTGAATTACGAACATAAATGTCATGGGACAACAGGCAATCATGGCGAGGGTATTCAAAAGTGCATCATACATCACACAGGGAGCGATTGCATGGATATCCTGTTAAGCCCTGAAAGGCAGGACATAGAGGCAAGATTTGACTTTCCAATCACCCACACCTTTCATGCCACCTCAATGCAAGGGGGACAGCCTGGAAGATTATATCACTTGGAAGGCCATGTATCCACATGCATTCCTACTTCCCGCAGTGAATGCCTTGTGCATTTTTGGGCAGACTTCTTTCAAACTTTTTCAAGCATTTGAAACAGAACTCAGAAGTCTAGAGCTTAATTCCTTTCGGTAGGAGCCTCTCTAGCATTCAGAGGCAGTACCACATACTCGATAGCTATTTAGGAATATTAATGAATTCAATAATTTTGAAAAAAAAAATTTAATGATTAAATTAGATATGCAGGGACTGATACTCCATTTTTCAATAAGTGGTAAAGAAGCTACGCACAAGTTGCATGAGATATACAAGCATACCTGATTTTGAAAACATGTTGCTACATGTCATGGTCGCACCACAACTAACACAATAATTACAACAAGTAGAACCACACCAAAAATAACCAGTAGCCAACACATCTGTAAATGACAACCAGAGCACAGTCAAGTCAGTAACAAGCCAAGCCCCTGGGGCTTGGAGAACAGCTGGAAGCCGCTATATGGGTGGTGAGATGCATTAACTAATGAATACAACATCACCTCAAAAGATCGATATGTGAGCATGCTTTGTAGAACGAATAAGATTGTTAATCACAAAATGCAGTGAGAAAATCCGTTTGTAGAGGGGAGGGGTGTGAGGGGGAGAACCTTCAAGTCGTAGTCTTACCAGTGATGAATTAGACTTCTGACTTTTTGCAGCATTGGCAAGTTGGACGTTGGCTTGTGTTGTCGTAGAATAAGAGCTCTCAATATTAGAATCTATATCATCTGCCCATGAAATATTAAGAAGCATGAGAATGAAAGAAATGCTTTGCTGCAAAACATCTCACCTGCTAACAAATAGGTTTTAAAATGAATTATATAGAATGAAAAGTAAAAAAAGTCCTCACAAAAAAGAAGCGCACACCTTGCAATTTAAGTATGCTTCTAATGAACATTGAACTTGGAGCGCCCCTGTTAGCCAGCATGCAAACCAGACACCTTCTTCGACAACCCCCCGTCCTTCACATGCATGACGAAGAAGAAGCAGCCTTGCATTTGACTTTACTTGCAACTTGTGAGCCCCCTCCCCTTTTTTCCGCACCCTGCCCTTTTTTCCGCCCCCTCAAACCCCACCCCCCCCCCTCCCCTTTTTTTTTGCCCCAACTGAGGCCGCCCTCAACTGCCTACTCGCATCCTCCGTTGCCTCCTTGGAGGCCACAACTCCGGTGTGCAAGTTCACTGGTAGCAAACCCGCACGAGGCCAGATTCAGCACATCCTGCAAGTCGCTCTTGTCGGTACGCAGAGGCACATTTTTTATATACAGTTCCTCAACAAGGCTAAATTACGATTGAGTTCAACTCGGCCTCCCTCACAAAACCTCATGCTATAGAGCCCTGTTACCGTACATGTGCTGAATTGCAGCACTCACATGCATTAGGATAGCAGTACTTGCATACGTTACAATGGCAGCCTCTGCAAATGTGTGCGCTGATGAGTTGTGTGCTGGATAGTTCTAACAAACCTGGCTGCCTACCCACAGGTGTGCAAGAAAACTGCACACATGCTGGTTTCTGTACAGGACTTGTGAGAGCAGTTTGCACATGAGAGAGTGAATGAGAGACAAACAGAGAGATGTACACTGGATTGGGTCCCAATTAACCCTCTGATGAAGGGCCCCACCATGAAGTTGTATTGCTGAGTGAGAATGGACGAACCCCTGGGCTGGTTTTCAGCACTCAAAGACTAACCCTACTGGCTGGCTTCTGCTGAACTGCTGGACAGCACTAATCATGCTTGCATTTCCCTTTCAGAGACCTTCTGCAGGCTGTGTTTTCCTTCATAGCAGGTCGCCTCGTTCTTCACCCTTCTCCTTGTGTATCTGGCTTGTAGCCAGCCCTAGGCATGCACATGAGCTGTGGGAGTCTTGCAAGAATTCGAGACGGGGACCAAATCGGCTAGACCACCCTTATCTAAGAGTCTGCAAAAGCACCTGGCCCAATAGGTGTCAAGACGACACATGAAGCTCTTGATGAAGAGGTGTATCGATTATTCCCTTGGATCATAACTATGCTAGGCTCTAGCTAATCTGGTAGGGTTATGTTAAGCCCTATAGGAGACCCAAGAAGGGGCTTTCTTGGGTGTAAAGTGACAAGACCTAGCCAACTAGAAGTGGACAAGGCCAAACATGTTATTTGCCTGTGTTTCACACCTTTGGCCCCTTCTGGCGTAGACACCTAAGCTTGGGCACCCCACATGGTCCATAGCCACCCATGGCCCTCAGCCATCCATGTCCCCCAACTTGGTGTTGCTAGTTACCATGTCTTATGTGCCCACACACACCAGGGGCTCATCTACACCTAGACATTTGAAATCGACAGGTTACCGTCCACCCAACCAATGAGCCTAATAAGTGTACGGGACTCCCTAGCACCATTACATCATTCAAGAGGGTTACATCATTGTGCAGGACCGGCACGACTGACACCTGTGGGGACATGCACAATTGACCTCGACACACCTGTGATGGCACACTCGCTGCCGCATTCCCAGACAAGGGCTCATGATGTGTGCGGGTATGTGCACAACTGACCTTGACACACCTGCGATTGGCACACTGGCGGACACATTTCCGGACAAGGGCTTACAACACGCCAAGGGTATGTGCACAACTGACCTTGACACACCTGCGATGGCACACTGGCGGACACATTTCCGGACAAGGGCTTACAACACACCAAGTGTCCGACCACAAGGTCATGTCCACAGCATAAGCGGGATGCATGTGACATTTTGTGATCCATCTAAGACCGTGAATTAGTGGATGGAGTTCCAGAAGCGGAGTTTTGTTGGGCCATTCTCTCGAGTGTTCTACCCATGTGTTACTGGAGGATATTCATTGGTCTGCCGTGGATAAAGCACAAGTTCATCATCCATAGGTTTCTTTGCAAGTGTTTGTGCTGATGCGACAAGGATGGAATGTGAGCCATCGCACTGGACGTGACGTGGTCTCGGAATATTCGGGATTTTGGGTACCTTGTATAAACTTTACTTGGATCTTTTCCTTATATGGGTGGGCACTTTATAAGAATGGAATGTGAGCCGTCGCACTGGACAGGAAGTGGTCTTGGAATATTTGGGATTTTGGGTGCCTTGGATGAACTTTACTTGGATCTTTTCCTTCTACGGGTGGGCACTTTATAAGGACACTCTGCAAACAACGAGGACAGTTGCATGCAATGCAAGAGGGAGAGAATGTGACACACCTCCGTGTATTCAGGGCACACGTGGCAGCCATAGCCAGTTGGGCAGCATATAGAGCAGTTAACAACACCTGGAGCAGTCGGCTAGGCTTGGACAGTAGCGCCCAGTTCAGGTGCCAAACAGGTTGGACAGTGTCATGCCCATAGATCTCCTAAACATAGGACAAATTGCTAGCTCACCACCGATCCATAGGTCTGCATTGGCAGACCACTCCTGAGCATGTTGGTGTAGGGCAAGGAAACTAGAGCAATGAAAAGCTTGTACACAAAGAAAGAAAACAACAGTCGACTGCTTACACAGAGAGGTTGGCGGTGGAAGAAGACTCACATGTAAGTGTATGAGGGAATCCCTTTGCAACTAATGTGAAAAGTACATCTAAGGACCAAGGGTCCAAGTACAAAGTGCCGTGTGTCATCATAAAGCATATACGTGCCACTGAGGTAAATAAACTAAGTGCCTAGCACAGTGCACTAATAAACTCCCGACTCCTACATACATGTCCACTACAAAAATGTGTAAATCTCCCCTGTAGTGGAAATGTAGGAGATTTACACAAAGTAGATCAATCCCCAAATGGTATCAAGCCCAAAGCTTCGAACTTCTCTGGATGAAGCGCCTTGGTGAAGAGATCTGCCGCGTTGTCCTGTGATGGACAATAGACGACTGATATCCCCTGCATGAAGCCTCTCCCGTATGTAATGATAATGAACTTGTGCTTGGTCCATGCATGGAAAACTGGATTCCTTGCCACAGCCATAGCACTGTAACTACCTGTCAGTATATGAGTAGCACCCTGCTGGCTAGCACACAAGTCGATAACCAATCTCCTCAACCATGGCCGTGAAGACTGCTCTGTACTCAGTGTCACATGTAGAAGTAGCCACAATAGGTTTCTTTTTGCTAAGCCATGATATGGAAGAATTGCCTAGCAAGAAACAAAAGCCACTAGTGGATTGTCTAGTTGTAAGCCTAGCGGGGTGTGCCGTGACAGATTCCACCACGTATCCAAGAGATAGAAATGTAAAGAGATAAGACAGAGAGAGGGAGAGAGAGAAGGGTTTAGGGAACTTTGCGCAGTACACACACTGAGTGGGGAACAGGCCCCGCCCCCTTTACAGAATTTATTCAGGAACAATCCACGGGCTCGCAAGCCAAGATCAATACAATTATGAATACAAAAGCAAACAAATATGCCGATGTAGAATCCCCAGTCGAAGTCGATGGCGGCGGAAATCTCTGTGGACACTGGACAGCGCTGGCATCAATTGGCAGCACAGGGTGGAGCTAGGGGCGGAGATAGCTCAGGTGGCGGTGATCAATCTGGTACATCAGCTCCACACAGCACACAGGCAGGTGTTGGAGGCGGCCGAGCAAATGGAGTTCTTCCCCAAGAAGATGATAAAGAATTCTAAGCCTTCATCATGAAGATCTTCGCTTTTCCAACGATGATGGCCACACCTTGATTGTACATGAAAAGGGGGCGAGGTTCATGCTTCTTTTATACCTGTGTGAGGTCTTGCTTTTTGCCAAAAAGCTTACCAAGCTTTTGTTCTTGTTTTTTTCTTTGTTTATGGTCTTTTACACTTTATACAATAAGATATTACTCAACTTTAATGTTCTTGTGTTTTGTTGTTCTAACTTCAAGGCCTTGCTTCTTGGTCCTAGAGCTGCTTTTTGGAAAAGCGGCTTTTAGCTTTTTGGTCCAGCTCAATAACCTCTTGCCAGTGGTGCTCTTGCTTGCGGTCAACCTAGTTTGACTTTTGCTCTTCTCTACTTTTTGACCAAGACTGGTGCTTTTTCTTGAGCAAACCTTATGTTCCCTGTCCCCATGCCTTCTTCCACCTATCTGGTGTCTGGACAAGAGTTCCATCATGTGAAATAGAGCTAGGAGGGCCAAAATAGTTACACTTCCTCCCTCTTATATTGCAGTTGTCCTCAGTTGCTCGGACTGCAAGTGTTCCAAGCATATCCATAGGTTCCAAGTATATCCATATGCTCCAAGTATGTCCATAATGGCTTTGTTCTTGATGGTATTTCTTCACGACCTGAGACATGTGTTAGAAAAAATAAATGCATACTTACCTCCTACAAAAACTAGACAGAAGCTAATCAACAAACAAGTATGCATCATTCGCGTCTACTAGGTATTCCAGGTACTGGTCAGGTAGTCTGGAGCCCAGTTGACTATCACATGCCATAAATCCAAGCATTGTCCACACATCAAAAACAACACACAAAGTCAAAGAAATTCAAACATACATCAGTATGCAGTGCACAAGTAAAGATCCTCCTGTTCATGGATTGTCCTGTCTGGTTTCATTAGAAACCGGTGGTGCGCTATCTGACTCCCGAAGGAAACCGCTCAGCCAATCTTCAAGGCCATTTGGTCACTAAGACCACCCGAGAGTTCATCAATAGTCATCTCGGCCATTTGGTCGCATTGACCGCCCGACTATGAAATCCAATGGTCATTTGGCTATCTGGTCACAAATGACCACCCGACTCTGAAATCCAATACAATCATATGGGCTATTTGGTCGCAATGACCACCCAACTGTTGATCAATAGTCATCTGGGCTATCTGGTCGCAATGACTGCCCAACTATGAAGTCCAAGATATCTGGCATCGTTGCCGTCCAATGGGTCATCTGGAATCGTTGCCACCCAAATCTACCCAGGTACAAATCTTGCTCCTTGGACTGTCTGGCATCGTTGCCACTCAAACTAGAGCATGTCCAAGTAACCATTAAATAAGCACAACAATGATCAATGCCAATCCAATATATATACAATGAAGAGGGCTAGAGATACAATCCCTATGAATGTACTTCAAATACATCTGGACCAACCACTTCCTCATAAGGTTGAAGTACATCTGGATAGTCCTTGAAGTACTTCTCTAGCATCCATTTCGCATCCAATAGTGAATAATTCTTGAATTCCAAGAGGAACTTTCTGACCACTGTCTTTCCTCTTTTTCTCACAGAATGAAACACAATCTGTTCTAGCGCTTCCACCTTGGTGGATTCTCCAATACATGCTCCTCTGGGGGTAACCCTGTATATGGTTTCAGTAAACTAACATGGAAGGCATTATGTATTCTCCAATGATTTGAAAGATCCAACCAATAATATATCTTCTTGGTAACCTGAAAAGGTCCATATAGCATCATTTCGTATCCTGTCTTTGGATAAAATCCATAGCAATACTCTCCCATAGAACATTCAATGGGTGCAAAAAACCTTCTTGCTTTTGTCGATCAAACTTGATCTTCTGACAAACCAAACATTCTAGAACATATAGCTTAATGTCCTTTCTGTTAGGCCAATAGAAGTAGCTTCTCCCGTTGTAGTCACTTCGGGCCTCAAAATCCTTTGTCTCACATAAACGGGTTTGCATCATAAGAAAATTCTTTTTTATGACATAAGAAGTCACCAAATCTTCATTATGTAATCTGTTCCAAAATATCTTTAAAATCCTCTTTGGTAGCATAAAGATCCTTCATCAAAGTGAAATCCATATGGTAACCCATAGAAACCACATGGCTCAGGAGTCTCCGAGATAATGCATCTACTACATTGTTGTCTTTGACGTTCATAGGCCACAGCATAGCCTCCTTGGTTCAAGACTGCTCCAATGTAATCTCATCATGTTCAACCACAAAAAGGTCTAGAATAACCAACATTGGTCCTTTGCTAGCATAAAGTTTCAATGCTTCAAAGGATTTTGTTCCAACTTTGGTCCACAAAGATCCCACGGCTTTCTTTGTTAAAACTTGCAATGGTCTAGCATCCACTGCAATCCTCTTAATGAACTTCCTGACATGATGTCAATCTAATGAACTTCTTGACATGATGTCAATCTGATGATCTTCCGATCTCTCTGGCTTCTTGTTTTGGCCTGTCAGGACAATGGACAATTTACAGCCATATGTCCCTGCTTTCCACATTGGAAGCACTTCCCTTCTTTGACATATTCTTCACATTGCTTGAGGGACAATTTTCTTCGAAAGAGTGGAGGTTTGTCTCCACTCCCATCTTTCTTCTCTTGAGACTCGGCTCTTGATGGGGATCCGTCTTTGAGCTTCTTTTGAGGTGGATCCCGATTGTCGTTCTTTGTCTTGCTATCCATCCAAGGCATATACAAAGCCTCGGCTTGTAAAGCTCTGTCTTGGGCTTCCTCCAAAGTTTTTGGATCAGCCATATACACTGCTTGCATAAGCTTTGGTTATAGTCCGTTCACAAATTTAAGCATTTCCATGAGCAGTGGAATAGGAGTGTATCCCACTCTTTCTGCACATATGCTTCCAAATTTGCAGGTAAGAACTTCTTGTTGAACATAGTTTTAAAGTCGGTCCATGTCTTTGGCTCTGTCCCTTCTTGTACCACCTTTAGCCACCAATTCAAGGCGGCATCCTTCAAGTGCATGTGAACCATGCGAAGCTTGGACTTTTCAGAGAAGTCCTCTCCTCTGAAAGCGGCTTCGAACTGCTTAACAAAAGATAATGCTTTTTGTGTATCCTACTTTCCATGAAAAGCATCAAACTTGACACTCTTCTCTCTTGGCTTGAAGTCCATCTTGCCGATTGACGTAGGCTCCTCTGCCTACCTTTCCCTTACATATCCCGAAGAAGCTGCATCTGAGAAAGCAAGCCTAGGAATAGCCTCCTTGTCTCTTCCACAGGAAATAGACCGGGTAGCTCTAGATCCTTCTGCAATGGTGACTCCTTTGGCACGAAGATAAGCTTTAGTAGCTTCAACTCCTTCGGCTTCGGTGGCTCGATCCTTGATGAAATCTTCAAACATTTGAGCCCTTCTTTGGTTATGTTCCCTCTTGGTTCTCCAAGCAAGGAATTCTTTGTCTCTGAGAAGTCGTCTGAACTGCTGAAAATCATGGTACTCTTCTGATGACATGGCCACGGTCTCATGAGTAATGGATTGACGACCTTGGTTCCCATCTTGAAGTCTTGGATCGGCCTGGTAGTTGTTCCCTTCATTAGGACCTTAGTTTCCCTCTTCTCTAAACATGGCTCTGTCACCCCAAGAAAGTTTCTTCAAGAGAAATCCTGCTTTGATACCACTGTAAGCCTAGCGGGACATGCCGTGACATATTCCACCACGTATCCAAGAGAGAAATATAAAGACAAAAGGGAGACAGAGAGAGAGAGAGAGAGAGAGAGAGAGAGAGAGAGAGAGATATTAACGTCTACGAGAGGCCAAAGTCGGCCTATGAGACAAAAAAAATCATACAACTGTGTTCTTCCGGTCATCGGAAGAAAAGAAAGAAAAGAAAAAGTGTGCATGTGTTTGGATACAACTATGAATCATCATGGATCGGTGGAGCCCATATACAAACAATATAAGGGGAGGTGGGGATGTGGATGGAGTGCTAAGGCAAGATGCATCTCTATATGCTGAAGGGGTAGTACAAGCATGCTATGCAGATCTATGTCTAACTCCATCCAGTGCCATAAGAGGGATATAAGATATCATACATCGCCGATGCTGAGGCTGTGAATGGCGTGAACATGTACCCTAAGTCTGAATGAAAGCGAGCTACCCTCTCATGTGTCTCCATCTGGTGTCTCATTCGGATAGCTGCTATCTCTCGGTGACGGAGTCGGGGTGCTCTATATCCAGTCTGTCTAGGTCTCCTCCTGGCTCTCAATTCCTCTGCTCTCTCTGCGGTCACCCCACGTGGTACATCAGCTGGCACTGGCATAGCTCTCTGGAAGAAATCTGTGAGCTGGGACTGTCTCCCACCCCTAGTGGGAGCGGGTGTCTGGAGGAGTCTCTCTCGAGAACTATGAAGTAGTAGTCTGCCAAGCTGTCGCTGGTCCGAGGCCTCCATCAACTGATGTAGTGAAGAGTGCTCCTCAAACAATCCTGCATATCTATCTCTGACCCCCTGGTGGGCTCTACATCTACATACAAAGTGATCCTCAGTCTCCACCTCCTCGCGGCACAATCTGCATATCCGCTCAGCTCTGGGAACCCGTGCCGCTCTCCCAGCCTCTATCTCTAGCTGATGTGATGAGACTCGTAGCTGTCCAATAGCAACGCGAGAGCTGTGTGGCATGTATACATCCATATACCGCGGTCGATGTATAAACCCATCCCCTGCGATGCTCATAAAGTGGTCTCTGTAATACAGCATCTTCGGTGGTAGCGGGCTCTCTGGTGCTGTCCATGTCTCCTGTATGTAGTGCTGCCATATGTCATGTCTCATCACTATGTTCCTCTCATTGAGAGAGAGGTAACCCCGTGGAGCAGACTGATCATACTGAAAAGGTGGCAACCGCTCAATGTCTATCCCATGATGTGAGAACCACTGTAGCATCTGTGCATACCAAGATCCAGTGTGTCCAGCCTCGGCCAGCTGTCTGGATGCCTCAAAAGCTCAGCGGGATAATCTCTCCGTGGCCATCTCCCTCATCCTGTATATAAAGGAGATCGTCTGGAACAATGCCTCCACTGCCATAGGTGGTGTAGCAAACTCAGCTCAAACAATGTCGTGCGGGACGGATGGTTTGCTACGTATCATCCTCGAGAGCATCAAGATCTGTGGTCTCTCCAGCTGTACCCATGTGGAGGCTGCAAGCCCTGGTGCCCAAACCGCTGCTGCATACATCAAGGCTGGTGTCACTAATGTATCCAAGAGCCACCCCTTCGTGCGGGGTTCCTGAAAATGTGCCTGATGACACTGACGCTCAAGGCCAGCAAGAGCTGCATACCCCCGGGTCACTCTGTCTCGGACTGCCTGAGCCATGGAGAAGCGTCCAGCTGATCTAGTAAATGTGATGCCAAGGTAAACATAAGAGCTCACCACCTCCACCCACCCTCCTGCTAATGTGAGAGTAGTGTGGCTCCTGACTGCGCGTGAGGTGTGGAAGATCATAACCTTGGTTTTCCCAAAGTTCACTGTGAGACCCTGCTGTGCGCAGAAGTCATCAAGAGCCACAAGGTGTCTTTGAAGCCCAACCTGCGTGTCGGATACCAAGACGATGTCATCAGCATAAAGCATAACATGGACAGTAATACCTGATAGCTCAACCCCAGAGCCTCCTCCCTGTGTGATGTAATCAACCACCTCATCAATATAGAGCCCAAAGAGCATGGGGGAGAGCGGGCACCCCTGCTTCACACCAATGGTGCTAGCAACTGTGTCGGACAAGCCTCCTGGGCATTGGACTCTCCCAAAGACCTGCTCATATAGCCTGTATATGCCCCACATCATGTCTGAAGGTATGCCTAGTGTCTGTAGTCACTGAAAGAGGCGCTCTCTGGGCACAGTATCAAATGCCTTGCGGAAATCCACAAAGCAACAATAGAGCCGTTCCCTCCGTGCCTTGGCCTGATCAATCAGGCACCTCAAAGAGAGAGAGAGAGAGAGAGAGAGAGAGAGAAGGGTTTAGCGAACTTTGCACAGTACACACACAATGAGCGGGGAACAGGCTCAGCTCCCTTTCAAGAATTTATTCAGGAAGAATCCACGGGCTCGCAAGCCAAGATCAATACAATTATGAATACAAAAGCAAACAAATATGCCGATGTGGAATCCCAAGTCGAAGTCGATGTCGAGGCACAAGATCTCTTATGCCGAGCACACCACGGGGATGACCCACAAGAATCTCTCACCAGGCTAGTACTAGATCCAAGTCCAAATCCAAATCTACGTCCAAATCCAAGTCTAGATCCAAGTCAAGATCCAAGTCCAGATCTAAGTCCAAATCCAAGTCCAGATCCAAATCAGGCAACCAGTCGTCGCCTGACAAAGCTGCCAGCGCCGCCAGCTATCGAACAACGCCACCCAATTTTGTACCATCTTGTTGGGGCCGTATCAATTCTAGGATTGGGCATCCACTTTGGATTGGACATCATACACTTGTCATTTGCATATATCTACTGTGTGTCTTGTTTACAAGCTTGGATTTGGGCTACACTGGCTAGCAACGCACAGTGGGAGGGACAGGGGCAACGGCAGCGGCGATAGATGGAGGTTCAGACGGCAACTAGCGCACAGAAGACAGCTGCAGCATGCGGCTCTAGCTATAGGTGGCACAACCTAGCAGTTCTGGAGGCAACAGTGGTATAGAAGGTGGCGGCCGCGTTAGATGGCTCGAGCAATGGCGTACAGTGGGTAGCAACAGCTGCGGTGTAAATCTCAGTAGACAGCGCTGGCATCAGTTGGTAGCATAGGGTGGAGCTGGCGGTGGAGATAGCTCAGGGGGTGGCGATCAATCTGGTACAACAGCTCCAAGCAGCACACAGGCAGGTGCTGGAGGCGGCCGTACAAATAGAGTTCTTCCCCAAGAAGATGATGAAGAATTCTAAGCCTTGATCATGAAGATCTTCGCTCCTCCAACGATGATGGCCACACCTTGATTGTACCCGTGTGAGGTCTTGCTTTTTGCCAAAAAGCTTGCCAAGCTTTTATTTTTGCTTTTTGATTTGTTTTTGGTCTTTCACATAAGATATTACTCAACTTTAATCAAAGATCTTGTGTTTTACTTTTCTAGCTTCAGGGTCTTGCTTTTTGGCCCTGGAGCTGTACAATAAGATATTACTCAACTTTAATCAAAGATCTTGTGTTTTGCTTTTCTAACTTCAGGGTCTTGCTTTCTGGCCCTAGAGCTGATTTTTGGAAAAGCAACTTTTAGCTTTTTGGTTTGGCTCAGTCTCCTCTTGCCACTGGTGCTCTTGGCTTGTAGTCAACCTAGTTTGACTTTTTGCTCTTCTCTGGTGCTTTTTCTTGAGCAAACCTTATGGTCCCTGTCCCCATGCCTTCTTCCACCTGTCTGGTGTCCGGGCAAGGGTTCCATCATGTGAAATAGAGCTAGGAGGGCCAAATAGTTACAATGGTAGCATAGTCTCCAACCCAGTCTGAATCATTGTAAGCATAAAGCTGAAAATCAGCCAGCCCCCCTGGCATAGTATATCACATAAGACTGAGTACCTTGGAGCTATCTAAACACTCGCTTTGCAGCTTGCCAATGCTTTATCCCTAGGCTACGCATAAACTCAAACTTACTCAACAGGGATGCACCATACGAAATATATGGTCATGTGTTGCATAAGTATATCAAGCATCCAACAGCCTAGCTATAAATAGTAGCATTAAAAGGCTCATCTGCATCAAGGCTCAACACGGATACACTATAAGAAATATATGGCCATGTGTTGCATAAGCATATGAGGCATCCAACAGCCTGGCTGTAAATAGTAGCATCAAAAGACTCATCTTCATCATGGCTAGTACGCCTCATACCTGTCTCAATTGGTGTAGAGATAGGGTTGCAATCTTCCATGCCAAACATATTCAAAAGCTTACATAAGTACTTAGATTGAGACATTATAATTCCACGATCTGTTTGCATAAACTAAATACGCAAGTAAAAGTGCAATTGGCCAAGATCTGATACTTCAAAAGCTCTATGTAATTCAGCTATAAATTTTTTTGTTGATTACTCCCTATCAAAATTATGTCATCAACATAGAGTATGATGACCACTATGTCTACACCATCAATGTGCACATACAAAGTACTTTCAATTGGACTATTATGGAACCCATGGCTGGTCAAATGCGCTTGGAGCCTGCTTAAGTCCATAAAGTGCCTTCTTCAAAAGGCATACTTTGTGTTCATGGCATGCAACCACAAAGCCAAGAGGCTGACACACATAGACCTATTCCAAAGAACGTCGTCTTGATATCCAATTGATGCATACTCCATCCATGATGTGATGCCAATGCAGTGACTGTCCTGATAGTAATCATCTTTGACGTAAGGGCAAACATCTCTTCATAGTCTATTCCCTTCTCTTTTGAATGTGTCAATAGATCCATCTAGCTTCCACTTGACTCTGTACACCCATTTTGTACCAATAACATTTTTACCAGGAAACAAATTAACAAGTTTCCATGCACCATTCTTGATAATGGAACTATATTCATCCTCCATGGCCTTTTCCCAATGTTCATTGCCTTGAGCCTGCTCATAAGAAGCCAGCTCATCTGAATCCTACATAGTACAACTACCCATACAAGCATAGTCACTCTCATGCCTACTTGGTTCACCTTTTTTTCCTACCCTTGTCCTGCTTTCCAAATGAGCTGAAAGTTTGCTATCTTCAAGAGTACGAATCAGCCATCTAGGGACTAATTTAGCCTAGCTGTAAATAGTAGCATCAAGAGAGAGAGGCTGAACCTGGTGTAGTCATCAATGTATGTGACAAAATATAGATGTCCCCCCAAAGATGGTGTCCTCATAGGACCACAAACATCACTATGATTGAGCTATAATTTACCATTAGCTCTCGCTCAACCATCTCTTGGGAATGGCTTCCTATGCATTTTGCCAAGAATGCAACCTTCACAAACATGATCATCTGGGATCTCTATATGAGGCATGCATTCCACCATATTATGTTTTTGCAAAATCATCAATTGCAGCACGTATCCCAAGACTGTGTTGTGTGCCTGCAAGTATGTAGACCTGTAACAAGAATATAGTAGAACTGCACTATATCAAAATGGTATACTTGATGACTTGCTTTGATTGTACTTGAGTATTTGTTGCAGAGTACGGAAACAACTATGCTGCCAACTCAGCCCTTTCTGCTGTTTGTGCCACCAATAGCCACCATTGCAGCGTCCTATGGCACCTCTTCCACCACCTTTTGCAGCGCCAAAACTAGTTGCACGGCCTTCAACTGCCTGTTCCACAGCCTTTAGCAACGCTAGGACTGGTTGCACCGCCCATTGCTGAACCTGTTGCCTGTTGCAGTTGCCACGCTGCCAGTTGCTATGCTGTTCTGCCCTGTTGGTCTGCTTCGCCTGCTGCTGCACTTGTTGCACAGCTCAGCACCTCTTCTGCACCTGACTCACCGCTGAGTTGTGAGCTTTTGTGTCGCCTCAACAGCACCATCAAGTGCTCGTTAGCCACACACTTCACTTGGTCAAGATAGTCAGCAGCAACAGCACAATCGTAAGGTTAACCTAGCTCTGATACCACATGTTGGTGTAGGGCAAGGAAACTAGAGCAATGAAAAGCTTGTACACAGAGAAAGAACACAACATTTTACTGCTTACTCACAGAGGTTGGCGGTGGAAGAAGACTGCCCAATCTGACTCACAAAATCTAGTCAAAGAATTGCCTGATTTGTAAACATTAATGTGTAAATCTCTTACAAAGCACAAGGGCTAAGGCTCAGAGTGGACCATGTCCCAAGGCTAGGCACAAGCCTCTGTCATCCAACTGTCGACACCATGATAGAATACAATAGTCCACTCAATAGGCTCACTCCACTCCTATAAATAGCTATAACTTATGGGGATAAAACTAATTAACACCCTAACCAATGTAATTAACCAGCTGCATTATTCTTCAGGGTCCCCTAACCCAAGATTAGGCTGGCAAACCCTGTGGTTAGCATCAGGTACGTAAGTTGTGACAAACAGCAACCGAGCAATGAAACGTGTGAAAAAAACTGCATTTATGCAAGTCGTGGGCTATTGGCCGAGTTAGCATGAGGACCCCCAAGTATGCATGGGTTGGATATTCCATCATTTCATATGATTTCTTCCAAGAGGTTGAGCCTTTTGCAGAGCATTTCCTTGGTCTAGGTTGATCAAGGGTTGATCTACAACAATGTTTTCGGCTGAGATCACAGATCCAACATTTTCAGTATCATTTTGTACTTGGAGAGCACTATTGTACTCCATTTTTTGTACATAGATATACAATAGTTTAGGTACTTGTGTGTTATGCATGTGTCTCTCTATTCTGTTCTATCTTCTCAATTATTCATGTGCACACTGAGCACAACTTACAAGTCTACCACATTGATATTGCTTCAAGAGAAAAATCCTATAGTATGTTAAGACATCTACGGCATCTCTCTCTTCACACCTCTCTCTCACAAAAACCAAGAACATGCCTGCATTAGTGACAATGTCTTTCATTTTGTGAGAGATCTTATTATGGGCTCATCCACTTGTATCAAGGCATTCCCAAAATCACATCACATCACAAGTTGGTGCGCGATGTCAATTATAGCATAAAAGTTTGATTTAAGTGAGGTTAAAATAGTGGGGTAGCATAAAAGTAGGGCAAGGGGAGTAAAACTAGTAAAAGCCTGGAAAGATTGTTTTGCATGTTACATGCGGAGACTTAGAGGAACCTTTTACCTGTTAAACATGCAGAGATTTCTAAACTGAATGTGCAAGGCAGAGAAAGATGTAGAAGAGAGAGAAAGGAGAACATAGGATTGGGTCCCAATAACTCTCAGAAGGGCCCTCATCCGTAGGTGTATTTGCTTCCTGTCACGTGCACCATCTGTCCTGGCCTTTTCAATAGTTCCTAGCTCTCATAGTAGGGTGCCCTTGAGCATTTTCTGAACCCTGGTCCAAGAGATAAGTAGCCACGTGCCATATAGGTCATTAGGGTTTGGTCTTGTCATGCCCATAACACAAGTTTTTTGTAACCCTCTTTGAAAGATATAATGTCATACAGGCCTACTGGACACTTTTCAGACCTATGGTCAGGTGTGTGGGGACAACCAAGTCCAGTGTCTAGTCCTTGTCTAAGTTTCAGAGGCAAAGGTGTCATGCCACGTGTAAAAGCCACATTGTCACTAGCAATGATTAGTTTGGGGCCACGGTGGCTGTGGACAGCCCATGGGCACCCGTGTGTGAGGACCTAAAGTGGGCATTGGGTAATGTCTGAACAAGTAAGGACTGGGTGGACCTTAAGTAGGCGCCAACTCTGGCCATTTCAGGCAGCTATCTGGGATGTAAACGCACAAGCAAGGCGCCAGCAGAGCAGCATTTTGCAGCATCTGTAAACGCAGCCAAGGGGCAGCCTCTGTGCAAGGTTAATACACCATACTAAGCAGCAGCAGGACAGCAAGGCGGTTGTACCGACAGCAAACTCACCTTCACACGGGCAGCCCAAACAGTCCCTAATCAGGTCCATCTCAGTCCATCGAGTTTGGACATCAAGTAAGTCCTTGTGTACGTTCATTTTCTTGCAATATAATCAAGCAAATACACGGACCAGCAGCGGGGGCCCTTGAGAAGGTGGATTGGGGCCCAATCGGGTGTTTTGTGTACTTCTCTCAACTCTAAAACTCAGTAATCAGTTTTCAGCAGTGTGTTTTGCATCGTTTATCTTTGAAACGCTTCTGCATATGTATTGCTGTATGAGAATGTAAATGATTGACCTTAGGGCTGTAAACCCTGCTTCGTATTGACCAATGACTTGCAGAGGTGCAAAGAGGGAGGCTAAATGCTGGCCACCGCCTGGATCTACACCTGCTGGAAAGCTTGGGGAGCTGCGTTTTTGCTTTTAAAGGCTGGTAGGCCTGTGTTTTTGCTTCTATGCTTACGTGGCTGAACTGTAGAACTCCCAGTACTTGCATTTAGGGCTGATGGCTGCCACAAACCCAGCTGTATCAATTCTGGGGTTGCAAGATTGTGAGATGGGAGGCCCAGGACCGAAACGACCTATATATAGGAGGGAGGGAACTGGCCAACCTACTCATGGCCTGATCATCGGTGATTTCCACCTTGGAAATGTGCCCCACACATGGGCCCAATCGGCCTTTGATGTTCTCAAATCAAAGGCCATGACCAGCAGTCGAAATGGAAACAATACCTTCCATTGGTTCAGGCAAAATCCTAAACGATGCTCACTCATCGAGTATTGGCCGGACACCATATGTCGCAACATTTGGTCGCCGGTTCTCATCTCTTTTGACGAGACAGGTATCACCATCTCTAGAGGCCAATAAGACAACCAAGACATTCTCGGAAATCGTTGAGTCAGTTAAGGAGCGCCTTGCCAAAGCTCAAGAAGCATATACCCGGCAAGCCAACAAATCCAAGCAAGATGCCAACTTTAAAGAAAGGGATTGGGTATATCTCCGCATCATGCTAGGCAAGCATTGTCCCAAGCTTTCATTCCGAAGTTTCAGCCCATTTTCCATCATTCAAAAGTTAAGTGATTGGGTATATCTCCGCATCATGAAGCAATGGCTGGGCAAGCATTGTCCCAAGCTTTCATTCCGAAGTTTCGGCCCATTTCCCATCATTCAAAATCCTAAACGATGCTCACTCATATGTGGCAACATTTGGTCGCCAGTTCTCATCTCTTTTGACGAGACAGGTATCACCATCGCTAGAGGCTAGTAAGACAACCAAGACATTCTCGGAAATCATTGAGTCCGTTAAGGAGCGCCTTGCCAAGGCTCAAGAAGTATATACCCGGCAAGCCAACAAATCCAAGCAAGATGTCAACTTTAAAGAAAGGGATTGGGTATATTATAAAGCAATGGCTGGGCAAGCATTGTCCCAACCCCATTTCCCATCACTCAAAAGTTAAGTGATGTCTCTTTAAAGTTAAAGTTGCCGGAAAGTTGGACTGTGCACAATGTCTTTCATGTTTCTTGGTTGAAGCCATATGTAGGTCTAGCATTGCAGGATATCTCAGAAGAGCAACAACCAGATATGATCGATGAAGCTGAAGTCATAGAGCCAAAGCAAATTCTCATCCAGAGTCCACGGATGGAAGCATGGTTCCGGTCGAAGAATACAACAGTTTTATACGAAGTTTAAAGACCGAGAAACCCATGAAGTAGTATGGTTGGATGAAGAATTCTTTCAGGAGTACCCCCAATTGTTGGCAAACTACTTGGAAGCCCTAAACCTACCACCAAGTTAAGCAAGAGGGAATGTCACGTGCACCCTACACTAGGGTACACAATGACACACTGGCATGATTATCAGTGCAACATTTTATACATAAGTAGTACCTTTTTATAGGAATATTTGTCATACGTCGTGACCCCATTGTGAGCGACAGTCAGCCCATTGTGAGCCCTCAATCCGGGGACAGTCAGGTATGAACTATGTAGGTCAATCTCCGAAACATAGAGGTTAGTTGAGAAACAGTCCTCTTAACCCACTTGGAGAATTCATCAGATAGTGCATGTAGAAGTCAGCCTTAGTAGTAGGTCTTGCGTTAGACAGCATTTAGGTTAAGATGGCATGCTCATGGGCTAGCCAAAGGCCAGCCCATGGCTGGTGGCTCTGTTCACAGAGCTTGGTCAACGGCTATTGACAGCCCTGACCCTCTATTTGAGACAACCGACAACATATCGGAACAGCATATCCCTGTCAGCCCCATAGGACCTCATCTGCAGCCTGTCTTGGGCCGTGTGCAGACAACCAGCAGTCTGAGCAGCAGGTAAATCAATGCGCAGCATTTTATGTTAGCATTTAATGCTAATTTCAGCATCTACGGGCCGACCTGCTCCAATAGGACATATAAAAGCATGTGCTTCAGTCCCTCATAAATCATTCAGTATTCACAAAGTTCATCAACAGATCAGGCAGCAGTTATCTATCCTATCATCTCTAGGCAATCATTGAAGATCCTCTTCAGCATTCAGCTAGCATATGTGCAGTCCTACAGCTATCTAGACTTGCATAAGTGGCCCGAAGAGTCTTCTGCAGCGTCTCGAATTGGTGGATACTCAGCCAACATACAGTCTTCCTTGTCCTTGTCCTTGTGTTGGGCATTCATATCGCTTGTTTCTCAAGCATTGTACTACATTCTCCAAAGAATAATATAAGCAAATACTCCTACTTGCCAGGGGGGGGGGGGGGGGGGGGGGGGCTTTAGTGGGTATTTGGGACCCAATAAGGTGTCGTCTACTTCACTCTTGTTCTCTTCTCTCGCTCTCTCTCTCTACTCTGTGAATTGGATGCTACAGAATCTCACCACATAAAGGTATAAAGAAGACCTTGTTGTGCGTTACCCTGATCAACCTCAGTGCATGTAACACTGTAGGTGCAAGTTTATGAATTCAAGTCCCTAAGGCATACATTTGGCTTACGAGAATGGCAAGTTGGAACAAGAGGAGCAAGTATGGACAGTGCAGGGAGGGATGAACCCAGCATGGACAAGATCTATAGCAAGAGGATAGGTAGGCCAACCCCGGCTAGGTGCCCAAGGCCTAGCTAGGGGATGGGGCATGTAAAAAGCCTCTAAGGAAAGTCTCCTATTTGTTGGTTACGCAGCTGGTAGGAGGGGTGCACTTTTTCCATAGGGACCTAGGGCCTGTGTTAGATCTTTCATTAGAAGATAAATATTCACTTTAGTTTTAAGGCTTTTAGTGGTAGAAAAACTCCCGCTTATTTCATACGTAAAATCTAACCACAACAACTCAATTCAAATTAAAATCTTTTCAATGTCGTTACTTACCAATCATAACACCTTGTTCATGCACCAACACGGCAAGATCCTTGAAAATTTCATTCACTTCACCAATTTGCTGTTGGATGTCTTTAATCCCTTGCTCTCTTTCTTCAATTATCGCTTCATTGAAAACCACCTCATTCTCTAATTGGACAAATTCTTGCCTGCAACCACCACATTTCATGCATATTAACTTGAATTTTGAGAGGCAAGAACAGTCCTTTAAAGTAATATATGTGGTCAATAATACTAGTCTGCTCTATCTTAAGATTTCAGGATGATGAAAAGATGGCACGATGCAATGTAACTTAATTTACATATAATATATACAGTTAATTCTCTCAAAATAAAATGCCACTGTACTATGAATTCAATCGAGGGTCACAAACAAAGACTCAAGGACTGTTGTATATTTTGGAGTCTAGTGTCAAGTGATGTGTGAACACTTTAGGTGTGAACATCCTCTTATTAAGAGAACATAAGATAAGGCCTTGGTGCCT
This sequence comes from Cibotium barometz, assembly GCF_041138505.1. Classification (NCBI taxonomy): domain Eukaryota; kingdom Viridiplantae; phylum Streptophyta; class Polypodiopsida; order Cyatheales; family Cibotiaceae; genus Cibotium; species Cibotium barometz. Next base: position 28,228,113 of record NC_141104.1, read on the forward strand.
ACATAAAGCATTGTACATGGTATTCATAATACAATCGTTGCTGTGATGTGCAACAACTTGCTCACTCGTGTGTGTGTGTTATCACCTCTCTCTCTCTCTCTCTCTCTCTCTCTCTCTCTCTCTCTCACCTATCCATGTCTATGCACCAAGTCACCATGGCTTGATCTCTCCTTCCACTCACTCTCTCATGGTTGGAACCATGTTCACCTACATGGTATCAAAGCATGGGTGAACCCACCATCATGCCTCTGCGTTTTTTGTTGTGCCGCCTTCACACCTGCGTTTTTTTCCTTCATATAATTTAGCATTTTTTTGCATGAGCATCCGTACGTTTTCAGCTGCCACTATCATCTCCCTTCATTGCTGAGTTTTTTATAGATAACCACCATGTGAGCTTCATCCTCTTTTGCGTTTTTTTTTTTGTGTAGCTATGCTTCATACACTCGCATCTGCATTTTTTCCTCATACTATGCTGAGTTGCATTTTTTTTTAATGCCGCCCTCCATGTTTTATAAGCTTCTTTAACACTTTCCTTTGCGCTTTTTTCTACAACCCATGCCACCTATGCTAGAGAGCCACACAATGCTGGACACCTATTGCCTCTTCTCTTCATTGCAACAATCGTCATCATACGCATCTCAGCCAAGCATGTCATGCACGGTTTGCTGCTAAATGTCATCAGCATGATGTGAGCACCAGCAGCTCATGTGCATTTTTTTTTTACCAGACATCGCTATCATCTTCATCACACAGCAGCCCCTGACCACACTCCATGTGTTAGCAGTTCGTGCACGTCAACTTGGCTGCCCCTCAGTCATGCTGAACAACAGCTTGTACCCACAGCAAGCTTGTCTTTACCATCCTCATCAATCAACTTGCAGATTCACATCAGCTTCAGAAGATTTGGAGATTACCACACATATGGTAAAATCAGAGCTCTCGTTTATCAAGTTTGCCAAAAAAAAACATTTTTCAGTAAATGGAATTTGGGGATTTTACATAAATGTCGATTAAATTATCAAATCCCTCAACAAAAATTTGGGCTTTCCCCAAATATGGAAAAAAACAATTAAATGAAGCGCTCGGAGCAACAAGAAATTGCGGCGTTTCAAAAATTAGGGCAAAGTTGGCCTAATTACAACTTCTACCTTGGCCCCTAGGCCTAAAACGATGGCCCATGGTGTCAAAAGAAGATCTTCATCGACATTGCACCAACGCGGGGAGTTTTTCAAACTTCCAAATGTGAGGGCAAAAGGACAAATGGACCAGATGGGCAAGAGATCAAAGCAAATCAACACAGCATGAAATGGATGAATAAGTATATGTATAATGGTGAATGAAATCCAATACAAGAGGCCCTCTAATGTGAGGTGACTCTGAGTAGTGGACCAACAAAGAAGCAAAGATGAGGTCAGAGCTGAAGCACAATTGGTGACGAAGGCTCGCGTCGAGGACAACGGTGGCACTCCGTGAAGTGGTTGGTGTCAAAGGCTCACATCGGTGGATGCACTCCGAGGTAGTAGATGTCTGTAGTGGGCTACGGAAATGTAGTGGTGTAGACAAACGCAAATCTGCAGATGAGTGGATTGCAAGAGAAACGCAGATTTGAGGAGCAGAGAGGGTTGTTGTCCCAGGCAGATGGTGTGCTGCCGTCATGAGGTAGGTGGTGAAGAGCAGAGAGGGCTGCTGTCCCGATGTCATCAAGTGATGATGAGCAGAGAATGGGCTGCTGTCCTGAGGTGTGCTGCAGGTACAGGTACAGGAGCTGCAGGCTGCAGGTACAAGATTAGAGCTGCAGGCACACAGAAGAGAATTGGGCACTGCCAAGTAATCTGCAGGGATCAAGCAGCAACTGCAGATAAGGGTATGGCTAGCGCTGCTCTGTTGGAAGATGATGATCCAGGCTGCTGCAGAGGTAGGCCGGCAGCAGTAGATTCTTGATGTTGATTTTACGTTGTGTTTTTGCTGAATTATGAAGCGATTGCTTATATATGTTGTTGGGCTGCTGGTCGGCCCAGAGAGGGGCTGTCGGCCATCAGCACAATACCAAATAAAATGCCCTTTTAGGGCTGGTTGTCACACCAAAATCATCTTTTAGTTATGTATGAGTCAAGGGTTCTCTGCCCGGGATGTCCCCCAAAATCTGAATGAGTATTTTGGATGTTTTTGTTGTAAGACTTGTTTCTATAAAAGGCTGAGGTCCATTTTATTTTACTTTCCCTACTTAGAAATGGATAGACTGATGTATATTAGGCTTGACAGGAGAGTTTCACGTGTTGGCATCATTGTGTTCTTTTGTATCACATGATTGCAGTCTAGAGCCCAAATCATTATATTGAAGGTCTCTCCCTTAGATGACAATCCTTCACTCCGAAGGGGGGTTTGTTGGATATCTTGGAGTCTAGTAAGTGTCCAGTGGTGTGTGAACACCTCTTATTAAGAGAACATAATATAGGACCTTGGTGCCTATATAAAGCATTGTACATGGTGGAAGTACTATCATAATACAATCATTGTTGTGCTAAACTCTCTCTCTTTTGTGTGTGTTATCACATCTCTCTCTCCCCCACCCGTCCATGTCTATGCACAAGTCGCCATGGCTTGATCTCTCACTGTGTCATGGCTGGAACCATGTTCTCACCTACAAGGACTTTATGAGCAATCCCCTAAAGGGTGATGGGTTACTCATGGTGAACATTCTGACCATCTCCTCATTCTTTGAGGATAATGTGACTGATCCCCTTTGATGTCCATCTCTGTCATCATTTGTATCTGCATGACCTCTCTGAAAGCAACCCACAAGCCACCTTTCACTAGTACCGATTTCCTAATATGGGCAAAATAAGACCACTAGTAAACCATCTTTCTTGGGCACTTCCCCTTTAAAAGTGCACAAAGCACCTTGGCCAGTCCGATAGAGACTTAAGAACAACTATCCTCATGTGCCTCCACATGAAACATGCATAGTGGAAGTAAGACTTGATTAATGCTAATTAATAGATTAAGAAGCACTAATCCTAAAGATCACAATAGAGAAGACCAGAGATGACCTAATCTACTGTATATTGCAAATGATGAATATCTATAATGGAATTCACAGACCCAAATGCAGTTCTCTTGTCGTATACTGTGCAAGACATTACCTACTGCTGAAGATGCCTTCAGATGGAAGATGTCTCCTCCCACCCTTTGCGAGACCAGTACGGAGGCCTTGGCTGCTCTCTACAGCCCTTCATACTCCTGAATGATGAGAGACCTAACTGAGCGACTAACTACTGCTTATGTACCTGCATAAATACCAATCAAGCAGCACCATAATGACTGTGGGCCTTTTCTAGAGGATCCACAACAAGCATAAATGGTTCACGACCCGTTTCGGGACTGCCAACTTGCATCTGGCTTGGGTGCCCTCCACACGTGTGGTCATCTGCCCATACACGGCCTCTGATCCTGCCCTTTAGGCGGCTGCAGTAAACCATGTCCATGTGCACCCGACTTAGAGTGTGCACAGGACACCACACCTCATTGTGTACATTATGAACAGGACACCCGCTACAACTGTTCATGGTATGACGCCTATACAGAAGTTTACACACATAAGACCGGATGTGTCACTTGAAAATGTTTGGGTATATTGCATATGTGCATGTTCTTGATGAAGTAAGAACAAAGTTGGATCCAAAGGCAGAGAAATGCATCTTTATTGGTTATACTATGGAGCAAAAAGGTTATAAATGTTATAACCCTATCATCGTGAGATGCAAGTAAGCAAAGATGTTGTCTTTGACGAGATGAGTAGCTAGTATACACTAGCGATTAAAGAAGTGCTAATGCTACGCCACATATAGAGTAGCAATCACAGGTGCTTAGTGGACCGAGAGAGTCCTCTAGCAATGCCAATGTTGGTCCATGGTCAGGCAGGTTGAGGACAGATGTAGATACACATGTATCACGCAAAGGGAAGAAAAAGACAAATCAACCTCTTTTTGGAGGACACCTTGCAGTGACCCAAGTGTACACGAGTTAGGTACCCTGTTGACAGGTTGAGATATGATGGATATACAGTCCATCATTATGCTTACATGGTTAAGGCAATACACAAGTTGGAGCCCACTTGTTTTGAGCAGACACTTGGAAATAAGAAATGGGAAGATACCATCAATGAGGAGATGGTAGCATTGGATGAAAATGCAACATGGGAGTTGTACCATTGCCTAAGGAAAAGAAGGCAATTGGATATAAGTGGGTGTATAAAGTCAAGCATAACGCTGATGGTTCAGTGAGTAAGTATAAGGCAAAATTGATTGCCAAGGGCTATGTACAAACTTATGGCATTGACTATGAGGAAACATTCAGCCCGGTTGCAAGAATGGCAACCGTGAGAGCTGTCATTGCTATGGCTGCAGAAGGTTTGGTCTTTACATCAGATAGATGTAAAGAATACCTTCTTGCATGGTGATTTGCAAGAAGAAGTATACATGATGCGACCACCAGGTTATGAGAGTGATGCGTACCCAAATTTTGTGTACAAGTTACGCAAAGCCTTGTATGGGTTGAAGCAGGCACCCAAAGCATGGTCAAACAAGATCGGGGAGTCTCTTGTTACCATTGGATTTCAGATATCCAATGCAGATTTTTCACTTTATGTGAAAAAGATAGATAGAGAGATCATGCTATTAGTCATCTATGTGAATGACTTGATTGTCACCGGTGATAGTGATGCTGACATACATGATGTCAGGATGCTTTTGAAGCAGAAGTTTGAGATGAAAGATTTGGGTGAGTTGCGATATTTCTTGGGCATAGAGGTGGTGAGATCACCTCATGGCATTTTGTTATTGCAAAGGCAATATGGCTTGGACATGTCCAAGTAGACTGTAAGCCTATTTCAATGTCATTAAAGCAGAACACAAAGCTTTCCGCAGATACAAGTGAGCTTTTGGAGGACCCCACTATGTACAGGCACATAGTGGGTAGCTTGATCTACATGAGCATTACTAGGCCAAACTTGAGCTATGTTGTTAGACTTGTGAGTCAATTTACAGGAAGCCACACTTGGATGCCGCTAGACGGATTCTCACATATATAAGTCCATAGTTGATTATGGACTTTTCTACGAGGCTGGTTTTGAGATACACGTACATGGGTACACAGATGCTGATTGGGCTGGTAGTGTTACAGACAGGAGATCTACCAATGGTTTTATGTTTTCATTTGGAAGTGCTACTGTGAGTTGTAGCCTTCTCGAGTATAGAGGCAAAGTACAAGGGTGATGCTATGGCAGCTTGTGAGGTAGCTTGGTTTCAGAAGCTACTTGGTGATATGGGTGAGCCTGTGGATAGGGCAATTGTCATTTATTGTGACAACATGAGTAGCATACAGTTGGCCAGTAACCCAGTATACCATGCTAGAACAAAGCACATTGAGGTGCACTATCACTTTATGAGGAAGAAGGTTCTAGCAGGTGATATAGATTTGGTATATATCAGCACAGAGGATCGGGTGGCTGACACCTTCATGAAGACATTGGGCACAGAGAAGCTCCATAGATTTAGGAGCTTACTTGGAGTGCACTGTGTGGAGTTGAGCTCGAGGGGGAGTGTTGAGATATCGAGCTCAACTAGTGCTACGGCGGACATTGAAAGTTATGGCAAGTGATGGACTGGAGTGGACATGATGACCTCTCGGCTGCGTGGAATACAAGAAAAGCTGTGTTGGCTGCATCAAACAGGTCGGGTACCTCATTGATGAAACTGGTGTCCAAGCGGCTGGCCGACCAGCAATCAGCCAGTTCTCTAGTCTTTCCAATGGCCTATAAAAGGGCACTTTTGCTCATCGTTTATTTCATTCACTCCCTCTTGGGTGTGGGTCTAGACTTAGGACTAGTGTTAGGATATTCTCCCTTCTTCAGAAGACAGCCCATGGTTGCAAGGATTCATGTACCTTTTTGTACTATATGATATACTGAATTTCCAACTCTCTCTCTCTCTCTCTCTCTCTACTCTCTCTTCTGTTTGCGTTTCTGCATCAGCATGTTCTAGATGGTGTTTAGGGCTGAAAGAAGGCTCCCAGAGCTTCCGCGTGTAACATTGGTATCAAAGCTCTAGGAGCCTTCTTTCAGCCCTAAACACCATCTAGAACATGCTGATGTAGAAACGCAAACAGAAGAGAGAGAGAGAGAGAGAGAGAGAGTTGGAAATTCGGTATATCATATAGTACAAAAAGGTACATGAATCCTTGCAGCCATGGGCTGCCTTTTGGAAAAGGTAGAATACCCTAACACTAGTCCTAAGTCTAGACCCACACCCAAGAGGGAGTGAATGAAATAAACGATGAGCAAAAGTGCCCTTTTATAGGCCATTGCAAAGACTAGAGAACTGGCCGACTGCTAGTCGACTAGCCACCTAGACAACACCAGTTTCATCAATGAAGTACCCGACCTATTTGATACAGCCAACACAGCTTTTTCTTGTATTCCACGCAGCCGACATGTCATCATGTCCACTCCAATCCATCACTTGCCATAACTTACACATCCATGCTCCAAAATCTTGGTTCTATCTCGTTCTTAATCCTTCTTTATCTAGTTGCACTCTAGGATTAGTCCTGAGATTAGCATGTACATGTGTATGCACATGACATCCCCCTCTACTAAACTTAATGATGGGATTCCAATCTGTCTTTCTTGGATAACTGTCATCATCCCGTTCTATTCCCGGAGTCCCCTTGTCATCCTTCCTACTCTGGCAACCTTTTCACTGAATACCCGGCCCGGTCTCCAAATCCACTCTAACTCTGAAGAAGATCTATGCATCTGTTCCATCCAATCCCCATTCCATTCCTGCCCTGTCTCTGAACACCGTCTTGGTCTTCATTCCTGGAAAATGAGTCTAGTACTCTCACTCCACCCCTTGGAGGATCATCCTCCCTTGGAATCGTTGCCTAAAAGCCTTTCTCGACTCACAAGACTACCATTCCCTTTGGGCTTTGTTGAACACCACCAACCAACCTCTTGGGAGTTCTTCCCGATCTTGTGTTCCTTGCCTTGGGCCTCAAGCTTGTGCACTTTCCTGTACCTTAGACCTGTACACCTTCATATGGGACTGAATCAAGGTTTAGCCTTGTTGAGCCTGATGCTCTAATACCAATGTTACACGCGGAAGCTCTGGGAGCCTTCTTTCAGCCCTAAACACTATCTAGCTAAGACTAGAACATGCTGATGCAAAAACGCAAACAGAAGAGAGAGTGGAGAGAGAGAGATAGCTGAAAATTCAGTATATCATATAGTACAAAAAGGTACATGAATCCTTGCCCATGGCTGCCTTCTAGAAAAGGTAGAATACCTTAACACTAGTCCTAAGTCTAGACCCACACCCAAGAGGGAGTGAATGAAATAAACAATGAGCAAAAGTGCCCTTTTATAGGCCATTAGAAAGACTAGAGAACTAGCCAACTGCTGATCGGCCAACCGCCTGGACCCCAGTTTCATCAATGAAGTACCCGACCTATTTGATGCAGATGACACAGCTTTTTCTTGTATTCCACACAGCCAACAGGTCATCATGTCCACTCCAATCCATCACTTGCCATAACTTGCACATCCATGCTCCAAAATCCTGGTTCTATCTGATTCTTAATCCTTCTTTATCGGGTTGCACTCTAGGATTAATCATGAGATTAGCATGTACATGTGTATGCACATGACATGACCCGCCTAGGTGATAGCTTCCACACTTATGCCACTGTCATGGTTGGTGACTCGTGAGATTATGATTGATATGCCACCAGTGGATGACAAGCTGTGTGACAACCACTTTGGAGTACTAGAGTTATAGCATAGTTATATCGACTACTCATATAGTCGCGTTCACACTATAGACCGACCATTGTATGTTGCAGGAGAGTACTTTCCCTTTATGTATGTACTCTTATCTTTTAGTTATATGGTTGTAAAGAAGAGAAGAAGATAGAAAAAAATTCAGCCATCCATCTCTCTTGTGTCTTGCTCTCTCTTGTGTGTGTGTGTGCGCGCGCGCGCTCGCTTGCAAGGAACCCAAGCTCTCTCTCTCCCCGCATTCTCTTTAACATGTACAACACTTACTTGTGGATTCTCCACCAACCATCAACTCCTTACAACTACTATCTCATGTGTACCTTTTTAAGAGTGTTTTCTTTGTTGCATTGCTCTCTCGTGTGTGTGTGTGCGCGCGCGCGCTCGCTTGCAAGGAACCCAAGCTCTCTCTCTCCCCGCACTCTCTTTAACATGTACAACACTTACTTGTGGATTCTCCACCAACCATCAACTCCTTACAACTACTATCTCATGTGTACCTTTTTAAGAGTGTTTTCTTTGTTGCATTGGTTATATCCTACAAAAAAGCACACATTGAAACTGCTAGAAGTTGACCACGACAAGTCTCATAGTTAAGTTCCAATCCAGACACAAATTTTTACCTACTTAATTTGAAAGATTGTACTCAAATATACCTTCCTTGTTGAAAGAGCAATGCTTGCTTTTCTTGGGCCTCTTCATTGAGCTTTGGTTCATCCACACCCTGGCTGCATTTACCCACAAAATCTTACCATAAATCGATCAAGTTGAAGCACAGAAACCATGTGGAAAGAAAAGTTAGGTAGTTCATGTTGAAACAAGTTCTGTGTTGAGCATCAAAATAAAGTCTCTAAAATCTACCACATGAGGCTATGCAATACGCATGAGCCAAGATGTCACCTCAAAGATAAAATTGAGAACCAGGTCACTTTACTTTGAAGGAGCTCCAACAGCTTGAAGTGCTAAGGGTGCATAGGTGGCTTCTTTTTCTGCTGCCGTTCTTTGAGCATTCTGAAATTCGTTCAGAACGGCCTGAAAATCCTTTGCCAGCTTTGCATCACCTACTTTTTTGCTTGTCTAACACCAAAAAGCATACATGTGAAAGTTAGAAGTCCTGTACTAAATATCATTTACACAGAACTAAACGATTAACAATATTCAGAAAACTCTTGGCGAATTTTTCACTCAGAATTATGCATAGCCAAAGGTATGCTCAAGCTCTACCTTCACTTCTGTATGTTTGTCTGTCTCAGTTGCAGCTTTCAGTTTGGCCGAAACATCTTTCGCCAGCTGCCCAATGTGCTGCCTTGTCTTATGCCTGTGAAAACCACAAGAAATTAGGCAATGACTGCGTGGATAGAAACATGGTTTTGATACTCCTTAATTAAAAGCATTTCTGATGCACAACATTTACTAATACATGTCTCTTTAAGAAAAGTGTGGTTGCAGGGACCCCTCCAGGGCAGTTCGAAAGCTATGTAGAAGAGACGGGCAGCTTTTCTGCACATCTAGGGCCTGTCCCCTTCTTGACTAGAGGGAGAACAGCATCACTTAAAATTGCAGGCTCCAATGTGGTTCTTCCCTACTTCCCCCACTATGTAGTCTCCCACCAATAGTGACCTCCCCCTGTTTATTTGAGGACTTCCACTTGCACATATAGGGCCTGTCCCCTTCTTGACTAGAGGGAGGATGGTATCACTTGGAATTGCAAGCTCTCAATGTCGCTCTTCACTCAGGTGTACAATTGTATTCTTTCTTTAGTTCTTTCTTTTTTCTTTTTCTATTTTCCCTCTTTTTTTCTCTCTTTTTAGGGTTCGCGCGCACCCCGCGCGAGGCGCGGCGCGGGGGGGGGGGGGGGGGGGGGGGGCGCTGTAAAGAAGAACATTTTGTCAAATCAAAGGCATGTTGAAAGGAATGGAAGCCCTGTTGTTAGTTGCAATGAGATGCAAACCAAAATGTAGATGTATGCTGCTATTGAGATGCAAGCTAGAATGAAGATACTGATGATGGCAGATGGGACAGAAACTCCATGCAAGTCAAATGCAATTATCTCATAATGTTACATGCAGAACCTTAGAGGAACCTTATACTTGTTAAACATGCAGAGATCTCAAAACTGAATTTGTGTGTGTGTGTGTGTGTGTGTGTGTGTGTGTGCGCGCGCGCGCGCGAGAGAGCGAGAGAGAGAGAGAGAGAGAGAGAGAGAGAGAGGACAAAAGATTGGGTCCCAATAACCCTCAGAAGGGCCTGTATTTGCTTGTATTGCTGTATGAGAATGTAAAGGACTGACCTTAGGGCTGATTACCCTGTTTTGTACTGACCATAGACCTGCAGGAATGCAGAAAAAGAAGGCTGAATGCTGGCCACCTCCTGGATCTGCACCTGCTGGACATCTAGAAGACTTGCATTTTGCGCCTACAGGCTGCCCACCCAACCATTGGCTACAAACCAAATACACTTGCCACCCATTAATACTAAGAGGACATCGATGGATTCGGCTAGCACTTGCCACGGTCCACCCAACCATAGGCTACAAACCAAATACAACAATAAGCCACCCGTAAGCCACAGACAATGCAACCCTAATGAAGTCCACACTACAAAAGCATGCAATGATGCATGTCCCATACCAAGCACCCTCAAGCTAGACATGCCGAGGCTCATGGCTTGCCTTCTAGGATTTTTCCACATAATGAGACAACAAAGAACCCTGACATGGTCTCGATCTACAGCTTAGGCCTTTGAAGGTTTTCCAACTACAATGCCATCATCTCTCATTTTGAACTGATCTTCCTAAAAATCCCTTGGCTCACCACCAGATGCAAGCCCTCAAGCCCATGGCTCCAACTTGAGCCTTACTTCATGACCCGGCCTCTTCTAATCCAACTTTGAATTGGCCAAACTTCCAAGTCAATGAGAGTGTCTCCATTTCTTGTAACAGTCCAATATTTCCTTATGACTCTTTTCAAGAAAGTCTTCTTTGCACGAGGTGTCCATTCACACTTATCCATCCAGTAAATGGGTTCCCAAGATCCACATCACTCTAATAGCTGCTGAAAAATGAAATGTAGACTATGGATTCTATCACCTGAAGCGTTCCCACCCTCAAAGTCTTTCAGGACACTGTTTGGCAAGAGAAGTGAATTGACAAATTTCCTGGACCCTTTCAGAATTAACCTTGAAAAAGTCTTCCCATACATTATATTATGCAGTGAACCCTAGGGTGGATACATGGCGAGTAGAGGGGTAGCGTGAGCCTTGACGTGGATTTTTGCAGATGCAAAATAACCGTATGCCAACCTCCTAACTTTCAAGCTTCAATTGTCAAGGCATGGCACAGATTGAGATGGGGACTAAGGCAATTCTTCTTACTACCCACGAAGATAGCCTATCATGTGAAATGAACCAATCAGGGTGAGCATGGACAGCAACTGGTAGACACTGGTAGTATGCAGTGGTCACCCTACCTCTTCTATGGGTAGAGAGAGAGCTATTTTATCTCACATGGGAGATAGCTGCTTGGAGCATCGAGGTGGAGTCTCGGGATTTCAATAAAGAGACATGAACTCATAATGCAGAGAGAGGCATGGTGCAGGTCATCTCCTTGAATTTAAATCCTTCATCACCACTCCGGTCACATCACTCTTCACAAATTTAGAAATCTTTCTCTACCAAGGCCACTGAGAACACCCAGACCTTCCACATTTATACATGATCAGTCATTGGGTCAGACATTGCTTATGCTCTTGCATCCATGTAGAGTAGGATTGATGGATCAAGTATAGGTGGGAGGCCTTCATGCATATTTGAGAAGTTAGCCCCTTCTTGTTGGATATATTACCTGAGTAAAGGCAGTCAAGGTTACATGGGTATTTACAAGTTAGAAAGCTCACAGTTTTTCACGAAGCTCGATGGTATCCCTTGATGTTCCGAGGGAGTTCACATAGCGCTTAAAAGTGGACACAGAAGTGTTGATCTGGAAAATGCCGGCCGCTATCGCCTGACTTGGGTCTTGCCTGGAGCCACTGGCACCACCCACCAAGCTGTGTGACCCCCCATTCTCAAAGTCTTGAAAGCTCATGCTGTTTAAGCCACGCCTGCAAAAACGCCCAATTCATACTGTTTACTCTGTATGATAAAACTGCCCAATCCGATAAAACGGCACAATTCTGTTGTTTACAAACAAACCTAGATGTTGATCGTTGGGAAGAAGATACACAGCTACAGAAAACCAGAAAAGCAGCAGAAAGCTTCGCACGTGTTAGCTATCAGAAAAGGAATCGGGGTTCGGAATCCCCATGAGTTTCGAAGAGAAGCCTGCACGGGTGTATTGTGGTGGTGGGCTATGGCGCTTTGAAGCAAGCAACTAAATTAGTCGCTTGTCTTTAATAAAACACAAGTAGGCGACTCGCGCGTTGGTGGTATAAAGTTTTTGTTTGTATTTATATGTATGCATATGCAAGTGCGTATGAGTACTATGTATTTATGCATGTGTATATGTGGTATATGAGTGTATATGTGTGTGTATTTTTATGTGTTATATGTATTTGTATAGGTGATTTTCTCATATAGACTTATATATGTGTATCTCTCTCACATGCATTCTCTTTATGTATGTCATGTACATAGACACAACCCTCTCTTAAACACACACACGCACTTTCCCTTTCTCCCTTCACATCCATCTCGCATACACACATAGAAACTCTCTCTCTCTCACACACACAGAGAAAGAGAGAGGAAGATAATATACAAATACCAACAACTCAAAAAAAAGTTCGAAAGAGTAACAGAGAATTTGCAAAAAAACTCTGCAAATGCTAAATCAATCAAGAAAGATGAAAACAAAGCTGAAGAAATGACTTCCAAAGCCTCAGTGGGCCAAGCACAAATAATGATCTAAAGTTTAGAACTACAAATCGCAAAAAAGGCCGAGGCGAGTCAGAGAAAGGAGTAGGAGGCTGAAGATTTCCAAGAACAAGAAAGGAGAGAAGCAAAGAACAAAGCCCACGAACAAGCAAAGTAAGCAGCACAACATAAGGTGCAAGAAAAAGAAACAAAGCAAAAAGTACAGGAAGATAAGAAGATCAACAGAGGCTACATAGAGAGAAAGCCAAAGCTGAAGCCAAGAGAGCAAAAAAATCAGAAGAGGTGAGGAAAAGAGCTAAAGAAAACTCGAAGAAACAGCAGTTCCAAGAATCATCACCTTGACCGAGACAAGCAAAAGAATAAAAGATAGTATGTAGAACAAGCCTTGAAGGAGGTGGGCATACATTTTTTAAGAGTCGGAATAGCACAACTTAAAGAGGTACATTACCTTGGGGTGCTCATATTGGAGCCAAGGTTTAAACTTGGATTAGCATCAAACATTGCACATCTAAGAGCCAGGCTCACGAGCATTACTCTTGCTCGGGATCTTGCCACCTTGATACACCAAGCAACATCTTTGATCTTAAACAAAAAGAAGTCGAGGAGTTCCAAAGATAACTACATGCCGAGAGAGAGAAAGGCAAATTTTTAGTAAATCAAATCTAGAACAATGAGAAGGAAACAAGGAATTAACACTACAAGTTCAGGAAGCAAATGAGTTCAAAAATACAAAAAGCAAAACTCCTTGAATGGGAGAGGGAGTGGCATTGCAGAAGAAAAAAAGCAAAGAGACAAGACATCTGTTAAAAGAATAGATCTCAACATGGCCAATGACATGCTTCAAAGAACATGATGTAATCTATACAAGCAAGTGGCCATAAACTTTCTGGAGCACATCCTAAGCGAGGTGGTCAAGAAAGGAGGAGATGTCACCATTGACTTCCAAGCACTAGAGAATATTATAGAAGGAATGAAGCCAAAGTACCTAGGAGACCTAGAAGAAGCATGGAGGGATCAACACACTCGGGTTTTTTCCTAGGTTAAAACATAGAGCCACGATTTGAAAGAAAAAAGAGAAACGAGTTTGTGAGATCATTCAGGATGATATGAAGGATAATCTTAAAAAGGTAACAAAGACATGGAAGACATGGAGGGCAGCAAAGCAGAAGAGTTATGAAAGATTTGGAAGACATGGAGGCCAATGAAGCACAAGGGACTTTGAAGGAGAAGAAAAAGAGGATCCCAAGCCTGAAGATTCACATGGAGTTGACCCGAGGTATTCGGGTGGTAGTGGAAACTCAAGAGCGGGCTGGGGACAGGTAACTTGGGTGGTAGAAAAAACTCAAGAGTGGGTCGAGGATAGATAGCTCGAAATTCCAAGAATATTTCAACTACCACCTAGGGCAATCGAATGGTAGTGGAACTCAAAAGCATGCTCGAGGACAGGCAACTCAGAATTCCAAGAAGATTCTAACTTAGGCAATCCGAGTGAAGGCTTTGGTAGAAATTAGGGCCATGATAAATCAAGAAGAGAACCACCCAAGGATAGCGAGAAGTCAAAGGAAAGAAAAAGATGAAGCAGAAAATTAAGGAAAAAGAAGCCTTGGAAGAAAAGATAGCCGAGCAAAGAAGACAAGGACAAATGTAGAAAAAAGTCAAGACATCACAACATTTTGAAGAAATAACAAAGGAAGAGAAGATGTAGAGAAGTTTCAGAACTTGAGGATGTGAAGGTCAGGAAGGCAAGCACGAAGACCAAGAAGAAACACAACAAACAGCACAAACTTGGATAGGAGCAACTACTACTGATGGGAGAATCTAGAATAGGATCTCATGTTTGACAAATGTAACCACTCCTAGAGTGACACGTGGCAAGCTAGTAGTGGCTCTCCCAAGATCCTAGGCGGGTATAAAATCCCCAAAAACTTTGTAAAAAGGGTTCCAATAGTTCCAATGATTCTCCATCTATTCGAGTCTATATTGTCTAAGTGTCAACTCTAAGCCTTCTTCACAAACTTGTACTAATAATGATTTTGACTTTACCTCGTCATCTCTATTATCTTTAGATTTTCACGGCCATGAATTTGTAGGGTTTAGTTTTCACGGCATTAGAATGGTGATGGTTCTCATGTGCATGAAAACTAAAAGCTGGCTTTGGCATTCTTTAAACCTCTTCATTCATTTAATGCACCAAATCTATGGTTGGATTCACCATGATTAAGCCTTCTTCGTTTAGACTATATTCTCATGTACATGAATGTACAAATTCTCATGAATTCTTATTGTTTAGTTCAATTGAGTTAGTTGAGGATGATATCATTCATGCCTTACGTTGAATGACTATGCCACTGTGCTCTATATTTTCACATGCATGAAAATGTAAGGGTGATGGTTCTTAGTTCATTTGAGCCTATTAGGGTTTGTAGAAATATGTTAAACACTCGTCACACTACTATGATCTTTTTCAAGTTGATTGTGTTTTCATGGTGTGAAAATCTCTCCATTTTCACGTGTGTAAGAATGTGAAGATTATAATTTCCAACCCTTCAAGCCCTTTGGGAATGTTTAGTTGTAAATTTCTTTGTCTTCATTTTGTAATGTCATGGCATGAAAATGTATGTATTTGGGAATGCCTAGTTGTAAATTTCCTTATCTTCTTTTGTATGGTCATATGTATTTTCATGGATAGTGGAGATGGAATAGTCACTTGAAAGGGTTGGAATCCCTTCATTGGTTAGCACACTAACATTTGGGTGGTTGAGTTAGTCAATATGGAATAGGACCAGTTAAAAGGGTTGAAATCCATTGGTTAGCACATTAACATATTAGGGATTTCTTACATACATGAGAATAGGACCACTTGAAAGGGTTGAAATCCATTAGGGATTTCTTACATATATGAGAATCCATGAGATTCTCATGGATTTTCATGCTAAAAATCCACCTTTGTGATTGTTTTTGGACTATCCATTAAATGCTTTAAGTTAAAGAGAGGCTCTGAAAGAGGATTCTTGATAAAAGTTGTGGCTATGAGAATAAAGGGTTTCTCACATGGGTGAAAATATGAAAGAGCATGACTAAGGGTGTTGGGCATATAGTTAAATCATTGAGATGTGAAAAATGGGGTTAGACAACTCTATACCATGTTTAAGAATTCTTATATATTCATGCACATGTAGAAATATAGTCTGCATTTTCACACACATTGAAAATACATGGTATTGTAATCCAGCATTAAGGAGAGTGAAGATCTGTTGTGTCTTAAGTTAATTAAATGGTTGAGTGATTGTGTGATCTGTTAGACAATGGGAAGTAGGATTTGGTTTTGATAAAAGGTAGGCAATACATACATGCAACATAGAGAGGAGTTCTCAATACTAAATATTACACATCATAAATGAGATTAATAGATGTACATAATAAGGGCCAGCTCTGCCTATCGCCCCGATGATGGAGTGTGTGGTGCTGATGATGGCGGTGATGACGATTTGTCCTCTCCCTATAATGCCATATGATGATTCATGCTAGGGAAATGGTGATGTTAAGAGCGACATGCAATCAACACAACCATAGGAGGCAAGAAAGAAAGAGACTTTAAAAATGGCATAAGCAACCACGGCAATAATGGGAAAAGAGGGACCCTTTTATGACTAGAAGAAACCCTAGTCACATTTTAGCATACCATCTGTCGGTTTGGGTGACATTTTTAGTTATGTGATAATATAAAAGTGCCATAGATAGTGTGGATAGAAATGGTTCATTCATGACATACATTACCAGAATGATGCATTAGTAATCCTTTTGTTTTGCTTTGTTTTTCGAGCCAAGGTGAACTAGGCACAGATTGTTAGGAATCCTCATAAAGAATTTGAAGATCATGATTGATCATGATTGTGTACCATGAAAATGTAGGGTTAGATTTCATGGCCATGAGAATGTATACATTCAGTAGTATGCTTTGAAAGTTGATTTATAATGATTGTAAGGTTTAACAAATGTTAGTAACCACTTCCCCCATTAGTAGGTTTCCCTATTAGAGTGTTGGGGTTACATTTACACGTGCATGAAAATTGTTGGTTTTCACACTGTGAGAATTGAAATTTTATTAAAAATGGAAGAATTAGAGTCTTAGTTATGGTGTTAGATATCAATAACCCCTCCTACTTTAGCATGGTTGTTAAGGTTTTCAGGGATGTGAAAATCTTGATGATATTTATGGATGTGAGAAATAAATTGCTTATTAGAGAAGTAGAGTGATTGTTTGGCTATTAGATATTAGTTCCCTTTGCTTTTATTATGGATCCACTAGTAGTCTTCTAGAGACAATATTAAGATTCTCACTTGGAGGCATGAACTTGGACACTTGAACCTGCAAAAGTGTGAGCTTGCAAACTTGAGTTTGGATAGAAATGAGTCTGTGAACCTAGACATGTAAGCCTAGTAGCACAAAAAAAACCATGTTTGAAACTATTTTCAGGTCTTTACTAGATGCACTAAGGACCTTTGATGTGAATTCTCGGTCTGGACTAATTGTCTCAGAAAGGATAACAATCAACTATAGCACAGCAAATCATACTTCCTCAAACCCACCAAGCCTTTGATCACAAAACAAACAACCAGCACTTAGTAGAGTGCTCCCTGTTAAGAAGGCCAGACTCCTTTGGATCCACCTCAAGCTAGGAGCTTTAGGAAGAAACGAGCCAACCGAGTGGATAAACTCTTAGAAATAGGAGCCACCATGACCCCTCATGCTCCATATTCACCAACTAGATCTATAAATAAAACCTTCAATTTTATGAAGAAGGTATTCATCCACCTTTAGGCACAATTCTAATGAAGGAGTAGGAGCATGACAAGGAACCTTAAGGTTTGCTCCCATAAGAAGTGGTCAAACCATGTCCCATGCCATAATATTTCAAAAACTTAGTATTGATCCTGAGTTGGGTTTATCCTAAGTAAATCATGACTAACAAGTAGCCCAACAACTATAGCTATATCGATTATTATATGTTACTTTTGTTGTACCACCAAGGATAAATGTTCCACAATACACCCCAATAGCAAGTGCACATAGTGTTAGCAGGAGTTTCGCTCTTCACCACATGAGCTCATATATAGAAGCACCTTTACCAAAAAACCAAGGTCCAACTCTTCTTTGTCATATGAGCTCATTATAGAAGTACCTTTACCACATAACCAAGTTCCAACTCTTCTCTATTTGGATGAGGAATAAGGAACAAATGGAAGGGTAAATCCTTGTTTCTCATTTAAAATCAGCATTCTTATAACATATCCTTAGTCGTGCTGCTGGTAGTGAGCCTGCGGCCTAAAATCTAGGTCAACGAAGGACAAGTGCCATTAGAAGTCATAGAGTCCAACCCCATAGGATAAGAGATCCCATATCCTGAAATAGAGGGTTCTAGGGTAAGAGATCACGTGCCCTCAAATAGAGGGTTTCTTTATGTCCTTATGTTTCACTGCCATGGGAATACGCATAATGCATACTGAGGATGGCATTTGAAAAGAGAAGGGGGATTACAACAACATAGCACCTAGAGGCTCAGAGTTGGGCAAAAACAAGCCACTCCATATCTCAAAGATTATGACCAAAATTTATGGAATTGGAAATCCCATTCAATACCTAGAGAAGTTCGATCAAATTTGTGAGGCTACAAGATAGATTGATGATTCCACAAGATCTATTCATTCGTACTTTGTCTTAAAGGCAAAGTAGGGTAGTGGTTTAGATATCTAAACCCACTTGAGAAAGCCAACTATGGCTTGAGACACACTTTCATTGTGGGATTCTTGCCTAGTGGAGCCAGATGGAGTCCTATATCACATAGATCTATAACCTCAAGCAAGATGAGGGAAAAACAATGTGGGATTACACTGCTAGAACTAGGTATCTCTATATGAGATGCAACACCACTCGTGAAAGACTAGATCTATCACTCATTCGATTTATTTATGATCAGTCTTAAGAGCTAGAGGCTTCATAACCATCTCTCTACAAGTCTATGCACTACATGTTCGATGAGTGTTGCCCTCTGCAAGGAAATAGACCTAGGAGATAAATTGCAATATAAGGACATAGAAGTCATCCACCATAATAAAAGATAGGGGGACATATCATCCAAAGACTCATTGGCTAAGGGTGCCTAGTTAAGGACATGACCATGGATGAGTTGGTAAAGAATCTACTAACCATTTAGGCTAGTAGTGGTAGGACTCTAGCACTAGCTAGAGTCCTAGTTAAGGACATGAGAATGGATGAGTTGGTAAAGAATCTAATAACTATTTAGCCTAGTAGTGGTAGGGATAGCCTAGTAGTGGTAGGGAAAGCCCCAAACAACACCTCAAGCATAACACCCAAATTTATTCCCACGAAGAGATATAGTTTAGTGCACAATTTGCTGCCAAAATCATACAAGTATAGAGTATCTAATGCTAAGGCCTGGACAACAACAATAATTGTATGCTCCTTGTTGTTAGTGCCATGGGAATCATGACAACACTCATTGTTGGCACCAACAAGAAAACCCAGTAGGGTGGACTTTGGCACCACGACAGATGCTCCTCGCACCATGATAGATGCTCCCTGATTGGCCTTTCTAGCCCCACTAGTCACTCCTCAAGCTCTAGTATTGACATATGTATAGACCCCCTCATTGCCATATCCACCTTTGGTACTACCAACTCAACCACCATGCTTAGTGGGATTGTCCCAATGGAGTGACAATTGCCCCAAGGTGTAGAACATCTACTATCACTTTGATGAGCTTTAACTTGCGAGTGTATAAGGAGGACTTATCCTTGTAGCCCCCCCTTAATTCCATCACAAGGCTCTAACCTAAGACGAGGGTAGTAGAAAAAGAAACATCTAAGACTACCAACAATAAGTAGAAAGCTCGGGCTTCAACCTCAAAGCAAGCAACGGTTGTAATAGTCCCTAAAAAGGCTAATAAACTAGAACCAAAGGTCCAAAAGAAGAAGACCTCATAAACACAACACATAATCAGTTATGAAGGGAAATTGGTTTGAAAGTGGTTTGGACAAGAGATCTAAAGTTACCTTCCTTACTATGAAGATAGCCAGTGATCACCTACTCAAACCTCTGCTCAAACCCACTCTTCCCAAGGAAAAGAAACCCATAGCCTACAAAACCTTCTAAACTCAAGGATTACCCCAATCCCTTGTTGGAGAAAGAGAGAATGAAACAAGTCCAAGAGCCGATGAACTAGAGCCAGTGCTAGAGGAAGTGGTCGAGTACAAACCACTACCCCCACCAGAGCTATTTTAGACCCTATTCTAGAGCCAATCATAGACCCGATGAGCGAACCTCAAAGTTTTCCAAAAGCCTCAGATAGACCCATACCCATTCTTGAGAGGTTGTAAATAGAGAAAACCAGTTCTAGAGCCTCTGGCTCTAGAATCAATGCAACCAAGCTCCACATTGCTATAGCTGATGTGAGGGAGGGCTCAATGGGAGGAAACAGTTGGCCTTTCATGGGTCATCATAGCTAACATAACATTTTGTGCATCCCATGTACTTACATCCCTCTCTCTCTAAAAAAATTAACAACCCCCTTCTCCTCTTTTGCTTTTTCTTTTTCCAATTAAAGGAAGATATTTTTTTATTAAATTTAAAAAGTATTATTATTAGTATTATTTTTACGAAAAAAACCCCTCCCCCACTTGTGCTTGTGCACCCCCTGCCCGTGCACCTGTGCACCCCCTAGCCCCTTGTCTCATCTCCCTACCTACCTCCCACACTACAGCTTCCCCCTACTCTGCACCCCATCTTTGACTTAGCCCTCCTCCTACTTGCCCACCTCCTTTGCCATGCATACTCGACCAATGACGACACCCTCCTTCTCTCATACCTTTGCATGGTGTCACATAGGCTGTAGAGCCTATGTGACACATAGGCTGTAGAGCCTGTGATCGATGGCAGACCGGATGGCCAGACGGGGGCTTTAGCGTCAATGCCTCGGCCAGAGTACCGAGGACGTGGCCATCCGAGTTTTAGTGGGAGAGGATGCCCATGCTGAGTCATGGGCGGCCAGGCTAGTGTGGACGGCAGGCCACACACTATATAGCCTGGGGGATGAGGGGCACTCCTCATTCTTCCTCTAAGGTTGGGTGGTGAGCGAGAGGCCGTCCCCTCTTGTGGTAGCACCCATAGTGGTGTTACGATAATCTAACACTGGTATCAGAGCGTGAGTTTTGATTGGGTCAGGGTCCGTGCGTGACTAGGGGGACCGGAGCCCACTCAATGGTTTTCAACCATTCAAAAAAACTCTCATCCTTATCTCCACAATCGACTGTGTGGAGTGAGGCGGCCAGAACGAGAAGGAAGAATTCTCTCTCTCCGTCGCACACACCAATGCGATAATCTGCAGTAAGCATTTTTGTTTTTTTTTTTGCTTTGAAGCTTGTCTACGAAAAAAGGTTTTCGTCTAGTGTAGAGAGAGAGGTCGTTTGGTGTAGAGAGAGAATGGCTGTGAAGAGAGAGACGACTGGAGCTACGTGTCTGGTGAGGTCGGCTGTGAAGAAAAGAAGCGGCTGCCTGGTGCTGCCGGCAGCCAGCCTACAGGCAGCCAGCCACGAAGAGAGAGACATCGACTGCGAAGAGACAGAACGGCTGTCTTTGCTGTCCACTGTGTGGGGGGGGCGAAGACCAGCCCCAGGACCTTCTTAAGGGGGCGAAGGCCAGCCGACCAGGCACAGCCACGACCAGGCGGCCAGCCGTGATCGACGCAGTAGGCGGCCAGCCCTAACAGCCGCTCGACCTGGCCACAGAGCGGGCGGGCCGCCCGTCAAGGCTGGCCGCCGGCTGTGCCGGTCTTGGCTGGCCGCCTGGTCGTGGCTGCGCCTGGTCATGGCTGGCCTAGTGTTAGATTATCGTAACACCACTACGGGTGCTACCACAGGAGGGGACGACCTCTGCTCACCACCCAGCCTTAGAGAAAGAATGAGGATTGCCCCTCATCCCCCAGGCTATATAGTGTGTGGCCTACCATCCACACTAGCCTGGTCGCCCATGACTCCGCATGGGCGTCCTCTCCCACTGAACCCCGGATGGCCACGTCCTCGGCGCTCCGACCAAGGCGTTGATGCTAAAGCCCCGTCTGGCCATCCGGTCTGCCGCCGCCGTCGGTCACATGCTCTACAGCCTACGTGACATTACCCCCCTTAAGAAGAGTTATTGTCCTCGAAAACAAATTGGGGAAACCTCTTGGAAATTGCACTACAGCGTTCCCAAGTAGCTGCCTCCTCATCCCTGTCTGTACATTTAACAAGTACCTCCTGGTACACTTTATGTCGGGTTTGTCTGTCACGATACTCTAGAATCTTTTCAGGTTCATGTGGTATCTGTGGTGGTTCTATCAAGTCCACCAAGTCCTTCTTTCTCTCCTTCTCCTCGCCACCAAAACTAGGCGGTTTTAAGTCTTTTAATAACAACGAAGCTGTCTCTACGGATGGCCCCGCAGGTGCATCGGCCCCTGTACTCCTGCAACCACTGGCAAGGCTACACTCACCCATGCTACAGGAGCTCGGCTACTATGAGGAGTCGGAGTACTAGCCGAGGCGGTCAGTGCATCTAACCGTGTGGAGATGCTTTGTAGCATCGTGACTAAGTCAGCCTGGACTTTACCCATATTGTTCAGTTTTGCATTAAGATATTTAAAAAGTCCACTAGAGAGCTCAGTCTCTATCAGGACATTGGCAGGGTCCAATAGGTCATAATCGTTGTCGTCATATTCCAAGAGGTCCTCCTCGGTCCCCTTGGTGACGTCGGTGTTCATGTCATCTAGCTCCTTGGCCAGAAAGGGGTCATGTGCTACTACGACCGCCTGCGGGCTCGCTGGGTCCTAAGGCGGGGTCAACAGACGAGGAGGGCGTTGGCAGATCACGCGTGATCGACGAGCGCACTCCGGAGACTGGACAATGGTCGGGCGTATACGGCCTGACAACTCGGTCGGGGTCAGACCCACGACGACCGAGGACAAGAGACCTGAAAACCCGCGACCGAGGTCAAGAGACCTGAAAACCCCAGAGAAGTAGAAGGCGGTGGGAACACACTACGCCTAGCAGACATTTTAATTCTTGCACAAAAAATGCGAGAACTCAGAAATTACAAAAAAAAAAGTTAATAAAATGAGCAGTGGTGTAGAGAGAATCCCCCCTTACGGTCGCCTGCGCGACGACTGTCGTCGACTGTCGATTTGTGTTGCGCTGCAAGCCTCTACAAGCGTCGCTACTTCGGGATGCTCCGATTCGAGAGAAAGGTGCCTGCAACTAAAAAAAAAATCCTCGTGGGGGAACCTGTGCCTGAAACACTTTGGATTATCCCTCGTCGCTGGGATTATCCCTCCACTGTCGGGAGAGAGGTGTCCGTTTGATTTACAAAAAAAAAACAAAAAAAAATTCTTTATTTTTGTCACTGAACAACGTTCGTTGGATACATGTGCTACAACGACCGCCTGTGGGCTGGCCACCGCCCGCCAGCAGCGCTGGGGCAGGCCGCCTGCTAATGTCACGTAGGCCGACGGCAGACCAGATGGCCAGATGGGGCTTTAGCGTCAACGCATGGCGGAGCGCCGAGGACGTGGCCATCCGGGGTTCAGTGGGAGAGGACGCCCATGCGGAGTCATGGGCGGCCAGGCTAGTGTGGACGACAGGCCACACACTATATAGCCTGGGGGATGAGGGGCAATCCTCATTCTTCCTCTAAGGTTGGGTGGTGAGCCAGAGGCAGTCCCCTCTTGTGGTAGCACCCGTAGTGGTGTTACGATAATCTAACACATGGTGTGGCCTGCCTCATCTAGCACTGGCGTCTACATCACCTAGCTCCTACACCTCTTGTTGGCCCCTTCTCTCACCACCCACGGTCCTTGATTTTTCCAGCTCTAGATGCCTACCATGTATAGCCTCCCATGCGCCCTCCACATTGTTAGCTGGTTGTAGACTGCTTTCTCTGCCAAACCTAGGGAGAAAGCAGACGTTGTGGAGGGAGGAGCTTGAGAGAGATAGAGCACATATGGATGTCACAAATGCCAACCAATTTTTGAAGCAAGAATTATCTTCCCTAGACTTCAAGAGAGAGTCTAGAAAGAGGTTGAGAGAAGCGAAGAGAGAGCTTGAGAGAGAAAGAGGTAGAGATAGAGATAGATAGAGAGTGTGTGTGCGGGTGTATGGGAGAGTGAGTGGGAGCGCCAATGACTTCTCCAACAACATAACCCCTAACCTCTCCCTAAACAACGGCCTCTTCAACACCACCACTAGCCACGACTTCTCTAATAGCATAACCCCCTACCTCCCCAAACACAATGGCCTCTTCAACACCACCACTGATGCTCCTATAAGCTACCGGCCTGACCTCTCCACACTACAACAATACCACCACAATCCACCTTTATTGGCATCCTAACCACGCTATCTCGACATGCCCATAAGGCACTTGGCCAAGCACCATCCCTACTGGCAAATTAAAAGCACTAACATACTCGTCGATGTGGGTAGCACGAAGCCATCGGTGAGAAGGAGACCATATTTGACCACTATTAACATTCCAAAAAAGCAATGATCACAACGAGCCAGAGGAAGAAGAAGAGCAAGAGTTCCAAGAACTCTAACAAATATTTAAGAAGAAGAAGAAGAATAAGACGAGATGGAATATAACTTCAATAACAAGCATTTCCCAAGGGGAAAAATATAGATTAGACCCGGATATCCACATTAAAAAATTTAGCAGGCATGGAAAGATAGTAGATCCCGAGGTCCAGTATTAGAAGAGGTAAAATGAGACCAATTTGCAGCCACCTTTGATAACATGCCCATAGAGTGGTTCACACAATTTGATGATTACCATGTTGAGATCTACAAAGCCCTTAGAGATTAAGAGGTTCACAAAGGTTTACAAAGAGATGGATGCTGAACTAGCCATCTTAAGAATTGATTGGTAAATTGTGATTTGGTTCATTGTAGGAGTCCAGTTCTTTTCATCATACCTGCCCTTTCCTATTAAGTGCCCTATTGAGTGGTTTTATGCCAGATAGATTATGTTGGCTTTGAGGTGCCCTTCCTACCTGCATATATTCCCTTTGAGCTTATGACTGACTTCTTAGTAGACTTGGCTATGGCAGGGCTATAGGGTCTCTCATTTCCTTGAGTAGTGCCTTGCCCTTTGCACTTTCCTTCTTCTTACCCTTTTTTAGGTTGCTTGAATCAGACTCATCTCCTAAGTCCTTTCCATCAAATTCATTTGCCTCACTATTTAAAAACTCCTCCATGACTTCATTTTTCTTTTTCTTGGCCTTCTTTGCCTTGTGTAGGTTCTTCTTTGCTCTCTTGGCTACTTTGACCAATTCTTTGAACCCAAGATTGACCACATCTATGATGGCCATGGATGGTTTCATCTTCAAACTCAATTCATTGATGATGACCAACGATGATAATTCATTGAGGCAATATTATGGGTGGGGT
Source organism: Cibotium barometz (assembly GCF_041138505.1). Classification (NCBI taxonomy): domain Eukaryota; kingdom Viridiplantae; phylum Streptophyta; class Polypodiopsida; order Cyatheales; family Cibotiaceae; genus Cibotium; species Cibotium barometz. The sequence goes on from NC_141104.1 coordinate 28,253,305, forward strand.
GATGACAATCCACCACCTAGGTAATACTACTATAGACGAGGATCTGGAAGATGTCGGACACATCCATCTAACATGGACACATTCTACTACTACAGAGGTCCTTGACACAGAAAGATAAACCACCCATTCTTCTTAAAGAGCTGAAGGAGTAGCTACGTGAATCTGGATGGATCGATAGCCTGTAGTAAATGTGGTGCAACTTGTGTATCTAGAAGATCAAGAGCCAAAGGTGATGACTATGATAAGGTCACAGAAGGAGGAGCTGGTAACCTTGAGAAAGAGCCAACATACAAAAAGGGTTTTAAAAATGATCTCATATGGGGCCCACCAAGCTAAAATTTGAGCATATGCCATGAAGTTGGTGTGAACAGCCTAAGGTAAGGATGAAGGACAAGACATCAGCACCAAAAGTGCAAAGCAAGAAAGGACATAAGAAGTAGTAAGGGTGTAGAGTAGACCCTAGGATGAAGGACAAGACATCAGCACCAAAAGTGCAGAGCAAGAGAGGCCATAAGAACTAGTAAGGGTGTAGATTAGACCCTAAGGATGGCCACTAGAATAGATAAAGGAAAATAAAAAAGTGGATAAGAAGATTGGAAAGAATAGCTAAAAAACACGTTGCTAATAGAGGTAAAATTTTGGAGGATTCACATGTTGCCACCTCATATTATTCAGCATTCTTAGGTAGGTTAGATGATATTCTAAAAAGATCAAAGGAAACTATGCAAAGAAATAGCATAAAAAATTACAACCTGAACAAGAGATTGAAGTAGTAGGAAGGCTGATGGATTCGAAAGAAGACTATGATTTGTGGGGTAATCTCAGAGATCTCAAACTAAACATAACATTGAACAATCGGCTACTATCATTGGTCCCTAATCAGAATGATAGCTACTGAAAAGCTGCTAAGGATGCAAAAGACACTAATGAGGATGGAGATGATAATCCAAGCCATCTAGGTGTGAATGGGCACCTTAGGGTTAGCCTACTATATAAGTAACCTTACTCACATTTTAGCATTGCTTGCTCATTTGTACTTTCTCTTTGTACTTTTAGAGAGCTTTCATCTCTATCCTTTAAGCTTTCTATTCTCACTCTACACCCTTGTGTTCTTGTCATTGAGCATTGTGTGTGTGTATTAAGTCTAGCTCTCCATTCCGTGAGACCTAATACTGGTATCAGAGAAAAGTTTTTCCGTATCTTGTTTTCTAGTGTTTCTCTCTACATTGTGTGCAAGCTTCCATAGCTTGTGTTCAAGCTTTCAATAGCTTATTTCATTTGGTCTTTGTGAGGTGTTTGCAGCTCAGTTTGAAGCTTCCATTGAAGCTCTCTTTCCCACTATGTTGTGGAAGGAGGCTCTTTACAACTTGAATAAGATCTTCTGCTTCAAGAATTAGCTCCCATATAGTATAGAATACCAGAATGCATCGATTGAGGATGTCTTGGAGCTAGATAATATTTTACCTTATTTTACAAAATAAAACGAGTATTGTTAGGCCCCATGGTGCTTGGTTTGTTCACTAGATAGAGTAAGGCTTGATGGGTTCAACATAAAATACAAACTTGTTTGCCAAAAGATAATGGGAAAACTTCTTTACAGCATAAACCATCAATAAATCCTCTCTCTCTCTTTCTAGTTGTATAGATCTTCTTTTTCTCATTTAAGTATTTACTAGAGTAACAAACTAGGAAATCCATGTTCTTTTCTCTTGGTTGAGTTAATATGTATCCTTCAGCATAAGATGATGCATCAATGTCCACATAGAAAATATCTCATCTTGATTCTCTAAAAATTAGAGTTGAGATCACAACTTTCTTGAGCTTATGAAATGTTACCTCACATTCCTCTATCCATATGAAACAAACCAACATGGCATATAGAGGTCTAGTAATTTCTACATATATGAAACAAGACATATGAAATAGACCAATAGGGTACATAGAGGTCTAGCAATTTCTACATATATGAAACAAGACATATGAAATAGACCAATAGGGTACATAGAGGTTTAGCAATTTCTACATACATGAATATCAATCTTGTATAATACCTTATATGCCCCATAAATGTTTGGATAACCTTTGAGCTTTTCGATCCTTTAAGTTCTACAATAACATGGATCTTCCCTTTGTCAGTTTTATGATCCCATTTTTAGACACCGCATGTCCTAGGATTCTACCATGCCTAACCATGCATTTACACTTTTTTGGGTTCAAGCATAGCCTAGGACACCATATATCCTAGGATTCTACCATGCCTTACCATAGCCTATAGTATCGGCATCTTTTTTGGGTTTAAGCACAACCTATAATATTGGCATCTTTTAAAAACTTGCCACAAATGAGGATATTCTCTCTTCTCAACTTTGAATTCATGTAAAGGTCATCCATAAAGACCTCTAATTTTTTTAAAAGGAAATCCTTTTATGTAGTGGACATATCAATCATTGAAACATAGCTAGCATAGTTGTAAGTCCAAATGAATGCAAGCATCCCATCCTCTATAGCAAAGGTAATATTATGTTGGTCTTTGGGATCTATGGTGGATACTTGGTTGTATCTTAAAAATCCATCTAAGAAACTATAAGTTTATTTTTCTATCACCCTTTACATGTTTACTATACCCTAGAAAAGGCAATTTTATGTTGGTCTTTGAGATTTATGGATACTCGATTGTATTGTGGAAACCCATCTAAGAAATTATAAGCTTATTTTTCTACCACCCTATACATGTTCACTATATGGAAATGGGTAATGATCTCTCACCGTTGGCTATATTTACCTTTTTTAAGTTCATGCATACGCGGATCTTGTTGTTCTTTTTTGTTACTATGACCACCAGTGATACCCAATCTATGTGTTCAATCTCATATATGAAAGTGTGTCATGACTTCTTCCTTGATTGTCTTGGAATAGGTTTGTTTATCTAGCCTTGCACTGTTCCCTAGAATAGTATACTAGTGGCAAACTTTTAGAGATTTGATTAGAATAAATCTATGTGTACTCCTTGAGAAATTCAATTGATTTTTTATACTCCTCAAAGGTCAAGTTAGTAAAGATTCAAACCTTTTTGGGCTCTTCTCTTGGTAGTACTAGGTGAATTTTTTTGGCATCTTTTGGTCCATCATAAAAACCCTTGTTTCTTTTGGTTTCTCTCTTTTTGGTGTTGCTGCACACATTTATATTTTCTAATCTTATAGTTCTTGTAATGTGAAGGGACTTGTCTCTAGTCCTCCTCTTTGGAACCAGCTTCTTGGAATTCTTCCTTGATTGGTCCTCCCTCATATACAACTTTGTTTTGTCTTCTCCATTTTTATTGGAAGTCAATTGATGCTGAATCTATGGGGTTTCTTTTTAGCAATTTTAGGATCTATTTTCAAAACATTATGACTTGGTTTCTTCATTGGATCCTTCCACTTGGAACTAGCTCGAATTGAACTCCTCTGTAGCTCTTAAGGGTTTAATAAAATGCAACTAGTGCTCTTTATCCTCGAGGCTAGGTGGGTCTCTCGCTCTAACATGCTTTGGTTTTTTTATATTTCTCTTAAATAAGCTTCTCTACTTTCTAGGAATTCTTTGAGGAGTGCCTGGTGTTCTACGGATCTTGAGGCACACCTTGGCTTAAAGCTTACACTAAGGCCTTTGAATGGTGTGCTTTTTATCCTTCAGGCTAGGTGGGTCTCTCGTTCTAACATGCATTGGTTTTTTTTATATTCCTCTCAAATAAGATTCTCTACTTTGAAGGAATTCTATGAGGAGTGCTTGGTGTTCTTTTCACACCTGCCTTCTCATTAGCTACAAACCTTGGGGCATAGCTTGGCTTAAAGCTTGCAACCAAAGCCTTTGAATGGTATGACTTTACATTTCCTAGGAGTTGTTTCTTTGTGGTTCCAATTTTCTCCTTTTGGTTCTATGACTATAAAGGATATGGTTCTGATAGGAACAATGTTATTTTTATCTTCGTCACAAAACTGAGTTCTTGTGGTTCTAGGACACGTGTTTATTGTAGCTAATAAATGTATTTAGTTTTCCTCCTCTTCAGGGTTTGATAATGAAGCAATAAAAGTTTCCTCTCATGCTCGCACCTTTATAGCTATGACATGTGTCCATTGTAGCTAATAAATGTACCTAGTTTTCCTCCTCTTCAAGGTTCAACAATAAAGCAATAAAAGTTTCCTCATCATGCTTACACCTTTTATAGCTATGCTCATTCACATGACATATGTTTAACCTCTCAGACCATGCTATCGTATTATCAGAATTTAAGTTATTGATAGGCAGTTTGGTCACATCTCAAAGGAATGGTTCTTTGGGTTCATCTTGATGGTACTATCCTCTTAGTGGATTTGGCATCATATAAGAATCACATCCAAGAATCACATCATATAAAAGAGCACCCAAGAATCACATCATAATAGGCATTCTAGTCACATCTCTATAGGAATGGTTCTTCAGGTTCACCTTGATGGTATTATCCTCTTGCTGGATTTGAAAATATAAAAATATAAAAGGGCACCTAAGAATCACATCATAATTGGTGGGATTTCCAAAGTCAACAATAGCAAGCGTATACTTTTAGGCTAGGCCACACGCCATCACTTCCTCTTCTTTCAAATTCCTATACGATCAATTAACTTGAGGATAATTTTTAAAGTTTTATGGGATTACTGCCCCATCCTCACCACATGTTTTTGGTGTCTATGCTCACTCCTACTCCCCCATTTAGTATTGTAGTTTTGGTCACCCATCCAATTTGATTGGATGGGTGGTATTGTAGCTGTGGTCACCCATCCAATTTGATTAGAATGGTGGTATTCATATAATCAACTTTGAAGTATTTACCTGCCCCGCTACACTGACAAATATGTCTTTGTATACCTTTAGTGGGTTCTCCTTAGTTTCTTAGTCAATCTCACTTACATCTCCTAATGGCTTAAGCTCATTTTTCATCCATTGGTGGACCTCATTGCATGGTTTCTTTTTTAAGTACTTGGCCATAGAGATAGTCATAGGGGTAGAGATGATTGTTCTAAGGCTCCCATTGCTTCTTTGGGTTCTTGCCTTATTAAAGACATGTTAGCTATGGTCACATTGACTCTTCTTTTGAGCTAATGTACAAAAAGGCATGGTCCTAAATGAGTTTTATTTTGAGTGACACCCACGCCCACTTTGATTTATTTCCCTCAATGTTTTCTCTTATAATAGATTCTCCGAGCACAAGCTACCTCTCGTGAATCTCCCTTTTCCTTAGGATATGGTCATGTAGCACTCCCAAGTTTCCTACACCTTTAGGCTAATTATAGGCTTCCTATTTAGTTCTAAGTTCATTCAGTGCTTCCTTGATTTTCATTGTTGTCCTGAGTGGTCCTTTGATAGTTGACCTTTTTCTAATTTCTTGCTCGAGACGTTGCCTTCATGGGATACTTCTAAGAGTGGCTCTAGTTGCTGCTGGAATCTTTTGAGGAAACAACATGATTGGTCCTACAAGTCCCTCTATTTCTAGTTGGGTCCTATCGAGTCATGTGCTTCACTTAACCTCAAGATCTCCTCTCTAGTGTTAGGGTATTCTTATAGCTTCTTAGGAAGGGGTTCCTCATATTTTTGTCTCCTCTCTCTCTCTCTCTCTCTCTCTCTCTCTATTTTTGCTTATCTATATTTAGTTTTGTGCGTTAATTACGTCTCGCGAGACAAGTGTGCTATTTTTCTGAGCATTGAAGTTATCGATCTTCCATGAAGATTCTGCATGTTACAGTGGTATCGGATCCTACTTCAACTGTAAAGATTCAGCAAGAAACCAATTTTTTTTCTCACTCGTGTGGTTGGTTTCCAGACTCCGGTGGACTACCCCTTTCAGAGTGACTCCTGTCCCTCGAAGGACGGTTGGTTTTTCAGCCTCCGAAAGCCGCTGGAAGTCTCCCACACACACATAGTGGATGGTCAGATTGCGCTCCAAAAAGGAAGTGCATTTTCCTACTATGGTGAGCTTCGATGAGACGAGAGAGACCAAGAACCTTGGGACCAGAGTGCACCAGGTAACCCAGCTAGGGCATCAGGCATGAGTGTTACAAAGATGTTCCAACATAGATGCGAGCAATCGCAGACCAGACGACCAAGTTGGAAGAGCAGAAGGCGTAGATCCTAGCTCTGGAAGAGCGCACTTGTTCTCCAGTGCCGCATTTTCCATCTCCTCCTCCCTCTCCTTCCGTATCCCAAATTTCAGATCCTCTACACAGGGGCCCTCTCGTCGCACGGTCAGGACCGCAACCGAGCTCTATGCTTGAGTTGCAGATGCGTGCATTGGAGATCCGACAACGCGAAGACGAAGCCATGTGACACATGGAACATGAGCGTTACCTTACAGCTTTGGACACTAGATTGACACCAGCGGCTTCCTCGAATCATTTTCCTGAGAAAATGAACTTCAGTAAGTATAATGGTAAACTCGACCCCACAACACTTTATCCATGGTTGCATTAGTTTGAAGCTTACTTTGCCGCAGTTAGAAAGAACGATACTGACAGAGTGATCTTAGTAGCTAGTTGGTACTTGGAAGGTGAGGCCATTCCTTGGTGGACCCAGTGGGCTCATGCCTACCAGATTAGGTATGGCAGCTTATGTGTGGGACGAGTTTGTCTGCGACCTTAAGCAGCGGTTTCTACCGCCCCATTACCTTGAGCGACTCAAAAAGACGAGTTCAGGGGAGCGCGTTAGAATGCGTTTGCCAATAGAATTTTGACTTGATGTTTGCAATTAGGCTTATCTGATTCAGACAAGAAAGGGAAATTCCTTCATGGCCTTGACATGCAAATCCAATGGGAGGTGCGTATGTTTAGGCAGCCACCTTCGAAGACGCATTGTCGCTTGCGTAGAGAGCTGAAATGAAGCACAATGGCAGAAAGCCCAAGACTTCCCAACTTGCTACTCCCAAGGCCAACACCACGGGGGGAAAAGGCCAGAACCAGACAGAGTCTTCCCTAGGACACATAGAATGGGAGCCTCTGGCTCCAAGAACTCAACCAATGCACCCAAGCTTATTCTAGACCAGAACGCTCGAGCAGGCAAGACTGGTGGGCAAGTTGAGTGCTAAGGAGATCGCTTCAGTACAAGAAGGAGGGTAGGTGTTTCTTTTGTCATGTAAAAGGACACACTTCTCAGGAGTTTCTTAAGAAGACTACCACTCCACAGACCGCCACCCTAGCCCCACGGCTTTAGTGGTGTGCCCAACTTCCACACAGACCCCAGTTGGCTGTCCTTAGTTCTTCGAATCTCAATGCTTCGGTTGGAGAAATCATTAGCCGGGAGCTCGAAGATAAGCAGAAGGGTCCCCATAACAAGGAGTATGAGTGCATCGAATTGCTCAGACCTTGGCTACATAGGTGGCCAGAGAGTTGTTGTCTTGTTTGACAATGGGGCACCACGGAGGATGTGGTTCACGGAATAGGCTGCTCAATGTGCCCATTTCATCCTGACTTTGGTGGACAAGCAAGTTGAGGGCTTTAGCACAGGAATGACGACAAGTGTCAAGTTTGAAGCTCTAAGTGCTAAATTAGTCATTTAGGGCATAGAGTTTGTGCGTGATTTTATGGTTGCCCCTCTTGTAGGGGAAAACATAATCTTGGGCATTCAATGGTTTCACAAGTTCCTTCCTGATGTCAAGTGGGACAAGCACACTTTCCAAATTAGCCGAAATGTTTCCAACGCCCCAATGACCATTAAGTATGAGCCAGGAATCCCAAACTTTCTGCTCATAAGCCACAAGCTAAATGAGCAATTAGGAAAGGCGCACATTGTGCAATGATTTACATCCAGACTGCCAAGATGGTGGCGAGTGCTTCCGAGAAGTATTTGGCTCTCCATGAAAAGTTCTAGAAGATTTTTCTTTAGGACAATCTCCCTCCCTAGCTCCCCCCATTCAGATCGGAGGACCACAAGATCGACCTCCTCCCAGGCTTGGAACCACTGAGCAAGTTTCCATATCGCCTTTCCAAGGCAATGGAATCGGAGTTGGACCGCCAACTCCAAGAATTATTGCAATCTGGCTTCATCTATCCGAGTGTGTTGCCATTTGCAGCACTAATCCTGTTTGTCAAGAAGAAGGATGGGTCTTCTCGATTGTGTGTAAATTATCGTGCGCACTCAATAAGGTGATTATCAAGAGTAGATTCCCAATGCCTCGAATATATTATATTCTCGAGAGTCTGAATGGGGCTAAGGTGTTCTCAAAACTCTATTTAAAGAGTGGGTACCACCAAGTAAGGATTGTGGAGGGGGACATCCCCAAGACAGCCTTTCGTACGGAACGGGCCCACTATGAATTTGTGGTCATGCCTTTTGGCTTGACGAATGCCCCAGCTACATTCAACCGCATGATGATGCATATATTCCAGGAATTAATTGGAAAGTGTGTGTTCATATTTCTGGATGACATACTAGTATTTTCAGCTACGGTTGAGCAGCATGACGTTGATGTGGAGAAAGTCCTTAAGTTGCTGGAAAGCAACAAGGTCTACGTCAATGAGAAGAAGTCAAAATTTTATTTGTTCTAGGTTCATTACCTTGGATACATAATTAGTGCAGAAGGCATTCGACTTAATCCGACTAAGGTGGCCGAGATTGTCAATTGGGAAGTGCCACAAATAGCTTATGACATCATATCCTTTGTGGGTATATTCCAGGCATACTCCACCCACATAGACAAGTTTTGTGACCTCTCGGCGGATCTCACCGATCTGCCAGAGGGTGTCAAGATAAGAAGTCAACGGATTCGAATGACTCCACACGAGCGTTGGAGGCATTCAAGAACCTCAAGGTGGCTTTATCAGAAGCGCCTTGTTTAGCACTTGCTTCATGGGACGAGCCATTTCAGGTGATCGGATGCGAGTAACATCGCAATTGGTAGTGTTTTACAACAGAATCATCAGACTGCGGATGATCAAAGCAATTCATACTCAAAGTAGTTTCCTCGTTGTAGGAAAACATGGCATTATAACAGCATGAACCAGGTATCCATCGGCGACCCGACGTACCCACATCTGCTCATGGAATTATTGACGTCTTGAGTTACCCATATCAAAATAGAGAGTCATCAATATCTCGATGAGTCACATATGTCCATCCGTAAACCATCAGGTTGACTATATAAATCACCTAAAGTACGGAACTAGAGAAAGAAATGCCAACAAAGGAAAAATCCAAATTTCCTTAATCCGAACACAACAAGATAAACTTGTTGAACTCTAAAGAAAGAGATTTCAACAAATGAAAATACCGATGAGATTACACTAAAACATGCAGGCTATAGATAAAAAAAGTTTATCTAGAGAATGCCCACACAACAACTTTAAATGAATTCAAAAAATGAGATTGTCTTTGAATGTTGAGGTCAACATGCTAAGTGATGTAAGTAAAGCAACAATCTTGAGCCCAAATTATCCCATAAGATAATATATGTGAGGGATCGCTAGCGTTCCATGTCTCTATATTCCTGAGACCACATCAAGGAATAACTCTTTCCGAGTATATCATTAGAAAAGAATTTTGAATTATTGGCGCCTTTCTAATGATAACTACCCAATAAACTCAATAAAGTTAGGGTAGAAAAATAACAATTCATCTAGATATATAAGCAACTAGGTATCTAAGTTGGAATATGTATAAAAGTACAAGGAAAATAGTCCAAAATTACGTGCAAAAAACGAAGGTAAATGCTACCTTCAAAGCATATGATACTATCCAAAAGATCAAAATATCCTTATAAAACCATGGATAAAAGCATAGAAGCTCCTCGAAAACCATAGTTGATCATAAAAATCAATGCATGCTATCTAATGGTCATTAATCATGCCAAAAGAAGCATTAAAATTGGTGGCCAACTCATCAATCTGGAGTATATGAACGTGGTGTCGTTCAAGCAAAACTACAAAGTAAGCAAGTGAAACACATGTGTGTAGCACTCATTAAAAAACCCCTAGACACAAGTGATCTAGGCAGAACCTCATGAGTCCAAATAAAAGTTAGAAAACATCCAATAAAATCCACCAAAACAAATAGATCAACTAACCCATGATAGAACTTGTCTTAGGCTTAAGAAATTAAGCACAAACCATACTTAAATAAGTACAAAATAAATTATCATAGAAAAGTGTCAAAGGTGAAACACACTTTGAATACAGATTATAGCCATCATTGAAAAACTTAAGGAATATGTCCAAAAAGAATGACTAAACAATGGTAAAAAATCATGCAAATATCATTTAGAATTCCAAACAGAAATAACTATTAATATGAGGTATAATCGTATTAATAATATGCGAATAACCTGCATCTATCTAATGTCAGCATGAGAAAATGTACTTCAACATTAAATAACCCTCGTAAAAAATATTAAATTCTCGAGAATAAGAATTATCATGATTTTTTTCTAATTTTTCCTGATTTTCTAGGGCCTCAAAATACAAAAATTTTGAATTCCAGCAAACCTATCTTATGGCATTTCAAACCTATATTTTTCCAAAAAAATTTTAGCAATTAGATTTGCCAAAATACCATTGATATTTTAAAAATACTAATTTTTAAGATTTTTAAAAATAATTTCTAAAAAATTTCTTATTTTTTCTTGAGAATCCCATCGTTCACGAAATTTTCAATTCCGTTAATTCTCAAATCTAATGAAAATTTACAATTTTAATGGATTTTCTAAATTTTTGGGTTGAAAAATATATTTTTAAAGGAATTTGAATGTCACGGGTGTCCTAATGGACACACCACATGCCAAACACAAACCCCACATTTTTCAAAAATTTAAAATAACCTTTGTCTAATTTTTCACTAATTTTCAAGATTTTTTAAAAAAATTTAATTTACCCCGAACGCATTTAGAATACGAACGGTCAAAAAATTTCGGAATCCCAACGGTTTTCCCTGAATACGGAAAGCCAACAGTTTCAGGAAAATAAAAAGACAAAAAAAAAAATCAGAATGTGAAAGGTCAAAAGTTTCTGGAATCCGAAAGGTCAAAAGATTTTCCGGAATTCGGAAAGCCAAAAGGTTTCCTGGGAATGCGGAAAGCCGAGAGGTTTTAAGAGGAGAAATTTCAGATATTTTCAGAGAGTTTTTTTCCTCAAAATTCATATTTTCTCCCCCTTTTTTAAAACTTTTTTTTCAAGCTTTGAAAAGCTTTTTTTTTGAATTAAAAAAAACACTTTTTTAATAATAATAATTAAACTTTATTAAGCTTTATAAAAAGCTTATATTTTTTTTTCTAGGGGGGGGGTGATTTTCACCCGCCGCCGGTGGTTGCTGCCCCCCCTCCCCCCGGCCCCCGGTGTATGCGCAGAACTGAGAGAGAGGGAGAAGGGTTTTCCTCTCCACTCTCCTCTCTCCTTCTTCTCCAAATTTTTCATCTCTCTCACCACCCCTCCTCTGTTATATCATAGAGAGGATTAACAATTGATTAAATTAACTTAATCATAATCAAATATTAATCATGATTATGAGTAAATTAATCAATTTGTGCCTAAGAGGTGTTCACACGGGCGGGAAGAAAATAGAAGAGAAAGGCACAAATTAATCAATTTGTGCCTAAGAGGTGTTCACACGGGCGGGAGAAAAATAGAAGAGAAATTCAGAGTTGAGAGGCGAAGAGGATCCCACGCACACGAGAGAGCATTCCATGTGTCAATTGACTGCCCCACACTGCTTTTCGGCAAAAAATTGGCAGAAAACCGAAAGCATACCTGCGGACCCGCAAAATGCATTAAAAATATATTTTTTTCCATAAAAATGCTCTAAAAATTTCTAAAAAATTAGAAAAATTTCTTAAAAATTATAGAAATTTAGGGAATCCATTCTACCAAAAATATCCACAATACAATATGTGGTATTTTGGTAAAACTTTTCATTAATGCTTATTTTAAACCATAAAAATAGCATTAAACTCACGAAATTCCCCCGCAACGTTGATTCGTCCATTGAATAATAGTAACACGCATTCCAACTGCCATATCAACGATCCACATGCAAATCATCAACACAAATCAATAAAATAATATTTTTTATTTAGTAAATATTAAAATTTACTTCAAAAAATACCAAAAATTTATAATAAGAAAAAAAAACAATTAACTAGAGATTGCTCTGATACCACTGTTAAAATGCTAAGATCTCTCTAGATAATTGTTATACATAAACATGCATAAATCAGGCATAAACTCATCCACCCGACTGTTAAATTTGCAGCAATATGATGAGCTATGGTGGATCAAATGCTAGAATCAACATCATTAGAAAAGAGATTAGATGATAATTAAGACGTGATTAATGAGCAATTAACTGATAGCTTAATGTAGGCATTGATAATAAAAAACCATCAAATTCTCATTAGGTCAATGCCTCAATTTATAGAGTTTACATCCAAGCATCTAATCCCACTGATCTCTCCTTGATTCACTCCACCTCTTTTGCTTGATTCTCTCCACCTCTCCTAGAATATCTCCACACCTCTCCTAAATCTTCTCATGCTACCCTTTATTCTCTCCCAGTAGATACTTCTCACCTTTTCACAGCTTCTCTTACATATACAGATTCTCTTTTATAGCCTCTTGCTAAGGGCTTGTTCCCGCACACACCCTATTCACTTGTATATTTCAACACCTCCCCTCAAGTGAATAATCCTAGCACACCTGGACCCTATACCAAGTTTCTCTCTTACTTGCTAGTCCGCGACCAGTGTCTCAAGTCCCTAAACTCATAGTCCTTGACACTCTCTCTCTCTATGTGTCGTCCAAGGCTACTACAAGTGCCCGTGACCTTGACTAAAGTGCTCACACATACATCTACCACACATGGCCTACATCATTGGTGGCTCAGAGGTGGTTTTACTCTGTTGGGTTGTGGGGTTTCTCTCTCTCTCTCTCTCTCTCAGAAAAGATGATCTGACTCCACTTCCTTAGGAGCCTCCATGAAGTTTGCTGATGTCGTTCCTTCTCCATTGGGTTTGCTGTAGCAGTCTCTTGCCATTTGTCTTGGCTTTCCACAATTGTGGCAAGTGAAGGTCCTTCCTCCTACTCTACCTCTTCCTCGTCCTCGTTCTCGAGAGAATCCTCCTCGGGTGAAGAATGCTTTTTCTTCTCCAGCTGTTGAGTCCAGCCATTTCTTCTCATTGACCCTCGTCTCTTGCTCTAGTAGAGCTCCTTCTATCTCGTGCAGCTTCAATTCAGGTACATTCTTTAATGTAGCTACAATGTTTTCATATTCACCTTTGTCCACACTCTTCAGAAGCACCTCTAGTGCCTCATCATCTTCTACCTTTTTGCCAATGGCTGTGCTTAATGCTTTTATATTTGTTCAAGTGTGTGATTAAAGGTTCACTTTTCTTCATATCTAGTTTGTAGAATTGCATTAACAGATTTATCTTTGAATTTTTTGCTTGAGTGCCAAATAATTTATTGAGTTCATCCCATGTATCTTTTGCCCATTGTATCCCTGTGATGTGATGAATGATTTCATCATTTAAACTGAGTGCGATAAGTCCTAATGCTTTCTCATTCTTGCTCTTCTACTCATTTTCCCCACTCACCTCTGGGCATTCATCTCTTCCCTCAACTAGCCCCCACAGATTTTTCCTCATGAGCAGATACATGGTTTTTGTTTGCCATGTGTAAAACTGCTCCCCATTAAATTTGGCTATCTCTTGTGCCGTACTCATGATGATGTGAAGGGGATCTTACGTCTTGATCCAATTTTAAGATTCAAGGGCAATGTCTATCCTTTTACAACTCAATCTGGTGTTTAGGTGGGTGATGATTACAACAGATTTATTAGCATAAATTCACTAGAAATTACATTAAACCAAGGGTAACAAATCTGTACTGAATGGTTGGAGTATCAAACCATCTCCGAATTGCAATCTAAAGTTATAGGGATATGTATCAGATACCCAATGGTTAATTTGAACTCTCAATTGCACCAAAATATAGTGAATTAGTGTTGATTAATCATTGATTAACAATATAATCCTCTATTTTGTGTGCAGAAAACAGAGTATGTGGGGAGTCCAGATCTCGGGCCTTAGAGTTCAAATGATCTCAACCCCTTTCAAGGCCATCAATAGCAGTTAGTCTAGTAGAGGATTAAGCCAAGAAACACAAGATTTGACCAAACATTGAATGCTTAATCTCTGTTTTACCAAAGTCACCTACAGATTTGATGGAGAGCTTGGATCTCACTATAGACTTGATGAAATCAAAAACTGTCTTCACCAGCTTGTAGAGCACTCTTGAAAACCCCTGGGGCCAAGAGGAATTAGAGCCATTGTACTACCTGGTGCAGACAAGATCTCAAATCTCCTTCAAAAAAAAGGCATTGACAAATTCACGAATTTCAGTAGTTGTAGAAGGCGGTTTGGCGAATCGTTTTGATGGGCTGGAGCATGGGGCTTGTGGCTATGTGTGGCTAAAAGCTTGGAGGCTATTGTTAAGACTGGAGGGAGATCAAGCCCCTCCACCAGCTGGGGGTATGGAAGCTCTTTGAAAAGAAGAGATAAAACTTGATTATCTACTAATCTTGATTAGCTAGGTGATTAGCAAGATAATGGACTCATAAATTTGATGGATTCTAGGCTAGGCTCTGATACCATGTTAAATTTGCAGCAATGTGATGAGCTATGGTGGATCAAATGCTAGAATCAACATCATTAGAAAAGAGATTAGATGATAATTAAGACGTGAGCAATTAATTGATGACTTAATGTAGGCATGGATAATAAAAAACCAGCAGGTTCTCATTAGGCCAATGCCTCAATTTATAGAGTTTACATCCAAGCATCTAATCCCACTGATCTCTCCTTGATTCACTCCACCTCTTTTGCTTGATTCTCTCCATCTTTTCCCAAAATATCTCCACACCTCCTAAATCTTCTCATGCTACCCTTTATTCTCTCCCAGTAGATACTTCTCACCTTTTCACAGCTTCTCTCACATTTACAGATTCTCTTTTACAGCCTCTTGCTAAAGGCTTGATCCCGCATACACCCTATTCACTTGTATATTTCAACACGACCACCCCCGAGCCCAAGGGATGCACACATGAATTATAATGAAGTACATCATACCTTTACCTTCATGTCCCATACCATCAAGAGGTATAACTTTAATCCAGCAACATGTAGCTATAGTGTGAAATGGTAGGTGAGTAGCTATGATCCTCTATACAAGAGAATATAACATAACCTAGCCTCAAGATAATATCAAGAGACCATAGCCTAAGCCCCCCTTGAGTGTGCCCCATGCCCCTATTATATAGGAGAGCCCTCAAGTGACTCTTGACTCTCCATCTCCCATGTATAACCCTAAATCCTAAACCCTAAACCTTAACCCTTAAGGTTGGTCCTAACCCATGGTCCACTAGAGCTTGTTTCTATGCTCACAAGCCTAATGGGGGTTAGCCTCCTAGTATATGCACACATAATGTGCATATAATAGAGAGGAAAACCTTGAGAGATTCATGGAGGTGATTGGATTTTTTGTCGTCCTCCATGAGGAGCACAGATTAACTGGCACAAGTCATGTGGATTTTGGGTTGCCCGACTTGGCATCCAATTGAGGCTCTTCAATGGGTCTCGAGTTCATTAACTCTGTCAGAAATTAGAGCAGAAGTGGCCCAACATCAAGCATCAGCAACACGTGAAGGATCAGCCAAGCTGAGGCCGGGGATCTCCCTCCCTCCTATCTCGTGCACTAGGTGAATGTAGACCACTTAGGCATTAATAAGGACTGCTAAGTGTCAGAAGCTGGACGACGCTCTATTTCCAACACCCTCCCTTGATATTAACTCTTGACACCTACACACAAACAATGGCACCACCGACAGCTAGCCCTTTAAGTCCCGACAGCCATGGTTCTTCTCTCAACCACACAAACAACTAGTTCTTGGCCAGCACAGCCATGGCTTTCCATCCAGCAAGAACCAGCGTGCAACTACAATGTGGTAACAGTGTAAAGGTTCACCAGCCTAAATGCCCAAGGAGCCCTCCCTTTGCTCTGATACCATGTTAAAAATTAGAACAGAAGCGACGTAGCATCAAGCATCAGCAACACACGAGATGTCGGCCTCTCCCTCCCTTCTATCTCGTGCACCCACTCACACCAAAGGGTGTGTTGGAGGGATGAGAGAGGCCAAGGATCTTTTTGACCCATTATACTAAGGTGAATGTACACCACTTAGGCATATGGGATTAAGGGCTGCCACGTGCTAGAAGCTCGACGGCACTCTATTTCCAACAGTTTCGAATACTAGGTTAGCATTGACATCTCTATAGAGGAACAACTAGCCCCTCTTCTTCTGAGCATTCAAAAGAAGCTGCTTTACTGCCAGGATTTCCTTAGCTAGCCGAGTTGTGGTGGTGAACCAGGCTCTTCTTGCCCCACCAATGTGGTACATCATCTCCTCCTAGTCCTCCTCTTGGGCATGTATTGGTTAGGTTAAACCTTTGATCCGAAACTTTATGTGGGCTGGAGTGATAGGAGACTTGCCCAAGCCAAGGTTACCTGGAGAGTGATCATCCAGCCGAGATGCAAAGGGGGCCTAAGCATCATTGACCCCTCCATTCAGAGTTGTGCCTTGTTATGCAAGTTGATTGTTCAAGGTCTCCTTCTAGGTGGTGAGCCTCGGAAGGACTTCCTCCTGGCCAGGATCTCTGTCCGCACCTCGATCCTGGGAGGCCCTTGGCCTCAAAGCACGAGATGGATTTTCCTAGAGATGTAGGCATGAGGCTTTAGCCCAACATTTGAGGACAAATTTGCAGCTAGTCTCTTGCATGCTTGGGATTAGCCCTACAGTAGTCTGCTCTAGTAACCTCCGAGAAGCGGCTTTGGCAACCTCTGCTCTCTTGAATCCCTTGGTCCATTTGCCTAGTGGACACATGCTCAACTCGACCGCACGTATCATGGGGATCTTTGAGTACAGCCCTGCTAGGTAACTTGGAGATTGGCTTTACATTCAAACAGCTACCCCCAGAGGCTCAGAAGAGAGGCCTTATTGGGATCCAGAGCACAGACCGACCTAGCCTCGACATTGACTCCACCATCCCTCCGGAGTGGCTGACCCCGATAATGGACCCTCCTCCCCCCGCGTGGTTGGGAGTGTTCACCAGCAGAGTAGGCACGGCATACCCCTAGCCATTCATGGAGCAGACGAGAGCTCCCCATCACTCACCTTCTCTATTGGGATTCATGGCAGACTAGAGAGAGCAGAGACCCCCTTAGAGGACCTCAGGGGATGCGCCTTCTAGAGAGTGAGGGTGATTGGTTTTCATGCACATGAGTGGCACATCGACCCTCCACCGACCAAGGTGGCGAGAGAGAGACTCTGGCAGTTATGGATGTGGAAGGACCGGCCTCTCTCTCTCACGTGTCTCTAGTTGGTGGACCCAGGAGATTGAACATGGCAAAATCCAAAGGACAATTAGGAGATGCTTGCTAGCACCCCCTTTTTTTGCATACATTACACGACTAGGATGCAAGATTCATATATCAAAGGTAGAGGGCACTCCAGCAGCAAAACAGGACATTGGTGGTCCCAGGGCCTCCCGCCGTACTTTCTCTCAGATTTTTGAAAGCAGTTGTGGAATCGTTTTTGGCTGCAGAAGATCACCCTTTTCATGTGGCTACTAGCACATAGGAGCTTGGCAGTTGACATGTGGTTGGCCCTTGGGGGTAGACCAACATTATGTCCGAGATGTGGTCATCCCCAAGAGTCTCAACATCATTGTCTTTAGGATTGCCCAAAGGCTCATCAGAAGTTTAGCAAAGGATCCTACATATTTTCACTATGAATCGGATCCCTGCCCGTATTGTTACGTGGGGCAGAGTTGCTTGGGCTAGTGAGGCCGCGGTTGTCATGTCATATGAGCAAGAAGGTGGGGGGCTAGCCCTTCAAGTCTCTCACCTTCACATTTTTGCAATACCAGTCCCAACTCCCGTGGCACATATGGAGAACTTGATGCAAGGTAGCCATTAGAAGCACCCTCACCCCGCCAACAGAGTCCATCCCTAGCATCTGGCTCGATATCATTCATACCCTCTGTGGACAGTGGGGGCAGCTTCAAGGTGGCTTAGACTGCATGTGGCAGCACCGAGAGGCCTTCTTGAGGATCTGGTGTCATGGTCCCTTTCTCACTGACAACTGTGGCGAGCGCACTTGGCACTATAGCCCACTTGTGTGCATGTTTCCCCCTCCCCCCATTGTATGAGATAGCCTTCTTCTCCTAGAGTGGCCAGCCAGAGGAGAAGAGCATCCTCCCCTTTTATGCATATTGACTCTTGTTTCTTTGAAGATGTAGCCATTTTGGTTGTTTTCTCGATAACTACTAGAAGGATCTTTTTCCTGAGAAAAAAATAGTAATGCAATGCCCCTCAAGAAAATAGGCCTCTTATCATTGATCTCGCTTAGTAGAAGCATGCCATTTGCCTCCACGCACCATCGTTCACATGACAAAGTCCTTCTAATCAAGAGTATGAGCACGCCTCATGCGTCAAAGGACAAGGGTATGATTGCGTCGCCCATGTTGGAGTATGGTTCGCACCACCATACGGCAAACACCAATGTAAGCACATGCACCCATCATGCACATTCACATACATGAACACATGCATGTAACTGCATGCCATACTTGTCCGTACCACCTAGCCGTCTTTATTAAGGCTCACACCCTTGTACTATTGTCTCGTACATAACAGTACATCTTGGTATTTGCACCACTTGCATCTTGTTCGTCATTTTTGTTCTCTGTTCTGCTCCCCTGCGCAGCTATGGATGCCCCAAGATTGAACCCTAATCCTTGTAACTATTATCTCGTACATAACAATCCATCTTGGTATTAGCACCACTCGCGTGAGAGTCATTTTCTTCGTCATCTTTGTTCTCTGTTCTGTTTTCCTGCACTGTTATGGATGCGTATCTCGTACATTACAATACATCTTGGTATTTGCACCACTCGCGTGAGAGTCATCTTTGTTCTGTTTTGTTCTCCTGTGCAGCTATGGCTGCCGCAACTAATATCAGCCGCTGTGGCTGGCCCCCACTCTTTGTGCTGCCAAACCTCATGTCTGCATCAGCTTGCTTCTTGCCATCTCTGTGAAGCGGCCGTCCGCGACTCGCCATCTCCATGAAGCGGCCCTGCATCAACCACATGGTCCATCTCTCCGACTGAGCAGGTTATCGACGTCTTGTCTCACACCTGTGCGCCCCTGTTCCTGCTGCCCCAAGCTTCAACTCTAACCCTAACAAATCAAAGATCGCCGGTTGAGATGGAGCAATGTGATACCCACACTTAATATATTTTGTACCGGTTGAACTTTTGGAGGCCATGGCAAGATGACCCAAAGATCGCATTGCCGGCCAAATCCGCTCACGTGAACAAACAAACTCCATAAGGAGTTTTTTATTATTATCAATGACAAAAATTTATATGAATACCAATGTTGGGAAAAAAAGTATTTTCCAAAAAAGTGGAAAACCTTCATGTGAAAATTGTGAAATTATTTATAAAGGAAAATCTTGAAATCTGGAGGTTTCTATTCTACAACTTCTCAAAATCTGGAGGTTTCTATTCTACAACTTCTCAAAGTCTAGAGGTAATTGTACCTTCAAGTTTAAATTTAAAGGTATCTTTCAAGATATAACTACACTGATTTTTTGAACACTGATGGTGGCTGGATACAACAATAAATATCTTTTTTTTTAAACTAAAAAGGAGACTTCTATTCAGTAAAATAAAACCAAAAGGTAGGAAAATTTCCACCAATTGGCAGCACTTTGCTTCAATAAAAGTCCCATATGACTAGGGGAGAAGAAAATACCATGCTTTCACTCTCCCATAAATCTTTTGTGCTTTATCTACCTAGCCTTAGAAGATCCGTACATGCGAGAATAGGTAGTGGCCAAATGAGTGTGGACTATGTCACTCCATATACTACTACAAATACACTAGGTGTCATAAACTTGAATACCCTTGAAGGCCTTTGTCAGCATATACTACTACAAATACATTGGGGTGTCACTCCATAAGCTAGTACAAATACATTAGGTGTCATAAACTTGAATACCCTCGAAGGCATTTGTGAGCTTCTGGCCTACCAGATCTACCATGCCATGATACTAGCAATAATCTCCCAAGTCGTGTCAATACTCAGTGGAGGTGGTGTGTATCATGACTGGGGGATATCTTGAACAAAACATCTCTAAGCTATGTCCCTAAGGACACGTAATAACAAGATCTACTCCCCTACCTTGAAAACACGACTGCATGAGGTGGTGCTATAACTATGCCATAACTCTAATAAACCAAAGTGGTTGTCACACACCTTGTAAACCACCGCCATCATATCATCTATAATCTCACCAATCATGCCAGTGGTGTAACTATGGAGTTATTATCCTTACATGCCACCCATACCCACATTTACACTAGTTGAGATTGAGGAGAGAAAAGAAAACAATCCTTTGTATGAGTGCTCATCTTATACACAACAATGTCTTATACACAACAATGTCTTATACACAATAATGTATTGTACACGATAATGTCTTATGCCATAACTCTAATAAACCAAAGTGGCTGTCACACACCTTGTAAACTATCGGATTCATATCATCCATAATCTCACCAATCATGCCAATGGTGTAACTGTGGAATTATCATCCTTACATGTCACCCACACCCACATCTACACTAGTCGAGATTGAGGAGAGAAAAAAAAACAATCCTTTGTAAGAGTGCACATCTTATACACAACAATGTCTTATACACAACAATCCTTTGTATGAGTGTATGCCTTATACACATCTTATACACAATAATGTCTTATACACAACAATGACTTATACACAATAATGTCTTATACATGACAATCCTTTGTAAGAGTGCACATCTTATACACAACAATCCTTGCATGAGTGTATGCCTTATACACATCAATCCTTTGTATGAGTGCACGTCTTTACAACAATGCAAACATGGTTATATAACATGGTTAAATATTTCCTTATTTCATAGAATTTTAAAGCTCTTTTACGATAATGGGCTAGATGATGGATTGAAGTGGTTTACACTATAATGTAAGTCAAGATAAAGACGAAGATAAGGAAGTAAAACGGTGCCCTTTGGAAGGCCAATGAAGGATCTAATAAATATGGATCAAGATACAAAAAAGAAGTTAAATGGTGCCATTTGGAAGGCTAATGAAAAATCTATTAAATATGGAAACTTTTATTTAACCTTATAGTCACTGGATTAAAGATATTATATTTGAATAAATAGATATTTTGAAGGTGAATGTAGAGAGACTATTAACAAGCTTATAGTAGCAAAGCAATTTTAGGTGCTATTAGCAAGATCATATAGAATTGGACGGCTTAACTAGATTGAGAGTGAAATTTGTTGATTTATTCTATTTGTTATTACTAGAGAGATCAGATGCAACCTAAAATTTAAAAAGATCTAGTGCAATTAAATAAAGACCATTAAGTTTTAATCAATATTTGTCTACATCTTTTGAGAATATTAATAAATGATTTTGGAGTTTAGTTATTTTAAGGATGAACATTATATCCTGATTTGTTAAGTTTGTGTTTAATTTCAAATTTAAATCTTTTCTATATATTTAGTACTTTTGTGGATTGAATTTACTTAAAAAGGTTAAAGTTTAGCGGTTAAGTGTGCAGTGGTTTCTAATCTAGTTATCAAGATCTTTTATTATTTATGAATTGTAAATTATTAGTTGAAATAGTTTTTATCAGACTTTATACCATGTGTATATGTATGTTGTAGTATATAGTAGTTTATTTCTTGTTTATTCTTTTGTTTTTCAAAATTATGGCTTCATAACTACCAAATTCACTTCATAACTATCAAATTTAACTCTATAATTCAACACTAGTTCAGTAATAGGACATAACAGTGTCTGTGGACACTAACCAACTTTGGTGAAAATCAAAGGTTTCATTTTTATCATATCATCAGGTACATATATTTGGGTCAACGGTTTCAATTAGCCAATTTCTCATTGGTTTCCAAAGTTTTTGGATGTACATTGCTTCACAAGTATATATATGGTGTAATAAAATCCTATCCGCACATCAACCCACATCATCCATACATCCATTCATGTCAATCCACATTATCCACACATCAACCCACATCATCCATACATCCATTCAGGTCAATCCACATTATCCACACATCAATCCACATCATCCATACATCCATTCACGTCAATCCACATTATCCACACATCAATCCACATCATCGATACATCCATTCACGTCAATCCACATTATCCACACATCAATCCACATCATCCATACATCCATTCACGTCAATCCACATTACCCACACATCAATCCACATCATCCATACATCCATTCACGTCAATCCACATTACCCACACATCAATCCACATCATCCATACATCCATTCACGTCAATCCACATTATCCACACATCAACCCACATCATCCATACATCCATTCTTCACGTCAATCCACATTATCCACACATCAATGCACATCATCCATACATCCATTCACATCAATCCACATTATCCACACATCAACCCACATCATCCATACATCCATTCATGTCAATCCACATTATCCACACATCAATCCACATTCATTTCATAAGTATTCCCATTCTCATCTAATCACATCTTTTTCTATCTCATCACTTATTTCCTCATTTATCCTCATCAGATCTCATCCACTTGCATCTACCCATACATCTCATCACTTCACATACATTAACATCTATCTAGTTTACATTGCATCTTATCACATCCATTTCACATCACATCTCATTCATTCACATCCCGATTCACATGCTAACACATTCATTCATGTCCCTTATCGTTCATTCACATCCCAATTTACATTACATCATATCTATTCACATCGCTCATTCACATCCCGATTCACATGCTATCACATTCATTCACATCCTATATTATTCATTTACATCCTGATTCACATGCTAACACATTCATTCACATCCTATATCATTCATTCACATCCCAATTCACATGCCAACACATTAATTCACATCCTATATCATTCATTTACATCTCAATTCAAATGCTAACACATTCATTCACATCCTATATCATTCATTCACATCTCGATTCACATGCTAACACATTCATTCACATCCTATATCATTCATTCACATCCCCATTCACATCACATCTCATCACCTCTATTTACCTCTCATTCTCATCACATCTATTCTCATCACATCCATCCATCCATCCATTCCCATCTATCTGATTTGCATTACATCTCATCACATCTATTCACCTCACATTCTCGTCACTCCTATTCTCATCGCATCCATCCATCCATTCATTCCCATCTATCTGATTCACATCACATATCATCACATCTATTTACCTCTCATTCTCATCACTTCTATTCTCATCACATCTATTCTTTATTCATTCTCATCTATCTGATTCATATCACATCTTATCACATCTATTTATAGAATGTAAGAGAATTCTTATTTTTGATATAAAGATTCTTTACGCATCTATTTATGCATAAGAACAACTTCAGTGGGAAATAACACTTTTATAAAAATCCGTTTATGCATAAATTCAATTTTAGGGAGAATAACACTTTCGAAATAAAATAAATCTTTTATGCATCTTTCTATACATAAATTCAATGAATAACTCTTTTGAAATAAAAATAAATTTCTTTATGCATCTTTCTATGAGAATAACTCTTTTGAAATAAAAATATATTTCTTTATGCATCTTTCTATGCATAAAATCAAAATTGATGAGAATGACTATTTTGGAATAAAAATAAATTTCTTTATGCATCTTTCTATGCATAAAATCAAAATTGACGAGAGTAATGGTTTTATAATTAAAAAATTCTTTTATGCATCTATTTATGCATAAATTCAATTTTAATAAAAGTAACACTTTTATAATAAAAAGAAATTCTTTTATGCATCTATTTATACATAAAAATCAATTTTGATGAAAGTAACACTTTTATAATCAAAATATTCTCAATATGCATCTTTCTATGCATAGAAATTAATTCTAATGAAAATAACACTTTTATAATAAAAATATTTTCAATATGCACTTTTCTATGCAGAATAAAAATAACACTTTTAGAATACACAAGCGGTGGGGATTACTCTTTTTGAATAATAAAAAGATAAAACTTATTTCACCAAATTTAAGAAAATTTTACCATAACCTCCTTTGTATGGATGACCATTTTTGAAAATTTTCACTCTAAAATTTACTAGAAATTATCCAAGATTTAAATAATTCTAATCTAATCAATTTCCACTTTATTAAGGGTAAACAATATGAAAAGTTTAATTCCATAAATTTGATTACACATCTAGGATAAAGAAAGGCTGAATTCAATAATGAAGAGAAGGGGGAAAGCCTTTCCAGCAAGGCATAACATCCATTTTCATTTTAAAGAAAACAAAAATTAGAAAACCATTAAATGAAATAAAGAAAAAGTAAAATTTCTAGCTTACATGAATTTTTGTGAGCTTTCCTTTGGCTTGATGGTTTGAGGGATCTACTCTTGTTTGCAACAAGTGTGGCCACCAATTCTTTTGAAGAGAAAATGGTCAAAAACTAATGAATTATCAATAAATTCACTGTTTTTGGCTCTCGAGAGGAGTAGAGTAGCAGTGCATAAAACACTATTAACCATTTACAAAGGGGGAGGCTTCATTTATAGGAAAAAGTGAGCCTCTAACCAAGCAAACTGATTCTAGAATTTTTCAGATCAGTTCGGTCAACTTTTGACCATTTTTTAGGTCAGTTTAGCTTACTTTTTGGATCTAGTTGAAGGCAGGAGAGAGGAGAGATGAAAATATCTCATTATTTGTGAGTTTAAAACTCAACCACACATGTGGAATAGGTGCCTCCTTCATGATGGGAATTCCCCCACACTGAGGTGTCAAAAATGAATCATTTCCTCTAAATATCTCTTCTTTTTTAACTAATAACCTTGTCCTTAGTCAACTCTTCATCTTATGTGAGTATTTACTCATTTTTGGGAGGATTTTCTTTATTTCTTCAATTTATATCCTCCCTACATTTGGATTAATCTAATTGCCCCCTCAAAACCTTAATCTAAAATATTTAGAAAATGTGGACCCTTAGGCTAAGGCCTTTTGAAGAGATTATAATTTATTTCTAGTGCACCTTCTAAATTTCTTTTTGAACTTCTGTTCGGGGGAATAATTATAAGACCAGAAGGGGAGGTTCTTACACCTGCATACCTCAAAAGCCGGAGGGAGGAATCTTACATCCTACCCCACTTAAAAAACGCGAGATGTCCTCATCTCGCAAAATTAGAGGAGAACTCTTTTCCTTAAGATCCAAATGATTCTGGGGTTCCTTATAGTCTGGTGAATCCAACAGAATCCTGGGATAAGATTCCTTATATAAAACTCATCATCAGATAATAATTTACTTAGATCGTAACATTCAAATCCTTATCACAATAATGGTCCATTAGATCGAAATTTCTATCTGAACGACTCCTTCATGGAAATTTTCAATTATACAGATTTTTAATTTGACATCCCTTAACTTGATCCACTGGGTCAAGTGTTAACAGCAGCAATCTACAGCACAATCCACTAATCTCATAGTGATTTGCTGAAGTCATTAACGTCATTCCAGCTACGAACATCATCACACAGGGACTCGTTCCATTCATCCTCGTTGTGGTTTTGCTTAGTTTATTACATTTCAAACAAAATTCAGGAATCTTCATTTTTCAATCAGAATCCAAATCAACTCATCAGTTCTCAACCAGAATTTAAAATCATATCAACCACATTCGAATTCATCATCTGGATAGTATTACTGCTTATAATTTCAAGTCTTAGATTTACTCGTATATGCTAGTAAAGGGCTACAGTTTTACCCTCGGTATATACGGGTAGTCACGGTCCTTGGAACTATAAGGTAAATACCATCATGTCTAGGCCTTAAGCAAGTCAGGGATTCCATACAATTGTGGTTCTTCCATCTAAAGACCCAATTACCAATTTATGATTTTCAGCTTGAATATCAATTTGTATGAATTTTATCACACAATTACAACCTTTTACTGCTTCATAAACTTTTAACATTTTTGGCTTCTCGGTTGATTCTCATTAGCCAATTGGCTCTGATACTAGCTGTGAGGTCCCTATCCCCACCACGCAACGTATTCAGGGGTACTAGCAGCAGAAGTAGCACTTCTTGCACGGGGCAGGGTCTCACACTTGGGGCCTCGGCCCACGGATATCCGGACAAGAGACTAATCCATCGGTTCTTCCAAAACCGAACCCGAAAAAAAATCCCTTGCCTGGAAAGCACGGATGATTCCTTGAGGATAACTTTTCTCCCGTAAGTCCCATAGTCAGATCAAGGACAAGATTGTACTTGGATCGTAGAGACCAACGCTTTTTTCCTCATTGAGAGGCACAGCCGTTGATTCTTTTCCATAGAACAATTTTTGTCCGGGATTTACTTCATCTATTGAACTAGAACAGAATTGAGTCTCAATTTAGGGATCCATCAGTCCAGCCTACCCCATCTAGTCACAGTGGTTAGCCAACCGCCCAACCACTGTAGTGATGGGATCCAATTAAGAATTTGGTTAGGTTGTCCGAGGTACCAGGGAAAAGAGTTCCCATGCCCCCTAGCCAGATATTCATGCAAACTTAAGTCACACCACTTACACACCCACCAATATGAAATTGCCTTTTTCAGATTCAACAGTCTTTAAAACAATCATTTAATGAAACCATAGTGTCACTAATCATAATCCTCTAATTACCCAATTGAATCCTTATTTCCAAACATTCCTTCATCGGTATACCTATGGCATCATTGGCAACCAGAACGCTCACCACCTGTCCACTCAGAGGCCTTTTCGATAGTTCCTAGCTCATAGTATCCGACAATATATTCACATATCAAAATGGAATATTCGTTGAAGATCAGCAAGATCAACTAGCAGATCCATATAAAAGAGCCATGGACTCATCCGTTGAGGACCAGCAAGGTCAATCAACCAGATCCATGCCTGAATTCAGAAAACAACTCTTACTCCTTGTTCCAATATCTTCCCCGACGTACGTGTGGGTATCTTCGATGACCCAGAGCCCGAGCACCGTATGGTCAGCACCCTCTAGGATCCTTGGTAGGTCACCTAGCGCTTCACTCATAGGCCACTTCCTTGGTCCCTAATCCACTATACTGGAAGCTCACCATTTAAATCAAATCGAGGCTGGTCAAGACCTCGGCCGACCTTGCTATCTACGGGAGACGTCCTCTGTTGACTCTCCGTCAGCGGTTGCAACTTTAACAGATAGATCTCCAGGACCTCATTCACAAGACAGTCAAAATGCTTCCCCAGCATTCTTGACATAAAACAATTATTTCACATACAAATATAGTTCCAACAATATTTCCATCTTTTCTCACCACATCCTTTCACATTAGTCCCCATCTTTTCTCATCTTTCCACAATTTTTTTTTTCATTGATCCCTATCACATCACATCATTCCCACATCAAATCACATCCAATCGCATCATCCACACATCAATCCACATAATCCATACATCCATCCACATCATCCACATCAATCCACATCATCCATACATCCATCCACATAAATCCACATTATCCACACATCCATCCACATCTTCCATACATCCATCCACATCAATCCACACGTCAATCCACATCACCCATACATCCATCCCAATCCACATTATCCACACATCAATCCACATCATCCATACATCCATTCACGTCAATCCACATTATCCACAGATCAACCCACATCATCCATACATCTATTCACGTCAATCCACATTACCCACACAAATCCACATCATCCATACATCCATTCAAGTCAATCCACATTACTCACACATCAATCCACATAATCCATACATCCATTCACATCAATCCACATTATCCACACATTAACCCACATCATCCATACATCCATTCACGTCAATCCACATTACCCACACATCAATCCACATCATCCATACATCCATTCACGTCAATCCACATTATCCGCACATCAACCCACATCATCCATACATCTATTCACGTCAATCCACATTATCCACACATCAACCCACATTATCCATACATCCATTCACGTTAATCCAGATTATCCACACATCAACCCACATTATCCATACATCCATTCACGTCAATCCACATTATCCACACATCAATCCACATTATCCATACATCCATTCACGTCAATCCACATTATCCACACATCAACCCACATCATCCATACATCCATTCTTCACATCAATCCACATTATCCACACATCAACGCACATTATCCATACATCCATTCACATCAATCCACATTATCCACACATCAACCCACATCATCCATACATCCATTCACGTCAATCCACATTATCCACACATCAATCCTCATTCATTTCATAAGTATTCCCATTCTCATCTAATCACATCTTTTTCTATCTCATCACTTATTTCCTCATTTATCCTCATCAGAACTCATCCACTTGCATCTACCCATACATCTCATCACTTCACATACATTAACATCTATCTAGTTTACATTGCATCTTATCACATCCATTTCACATCACATCTCATTCATTCACATCCCGATTCACATGCTAACACATTCATTCATGTCCCTTATCATTCATTCACATCCCAATTTACATTACATCACATCTATTCACATCGCTTATCATTCATTCACATCTCGATTCACATGCTATCACATTTATTCACATCCTATATCATTCATTTACATCCTGATTCACATGCTAATACATTCATTCACATCCTATATCATTCATTCACATCCCAACTCACATGCTAACACATTAATTCACATCCTATATCATTCATTTACATCTCAATTCAAATGCTAAGACATTCATTCACATCCTATATCATTCATTCACATCCCGATTCACATGCTAACACATTCATTCACATCCTATATCATTCATTCACATCCCCATTCACATCACATCTCATCACATCTATTTACCTCTCATTCTCATCACATCTATTCTCATCACATCCATCCATCCATTCATTCCCATCTATCTGATTTGCATTACATCTCATCACATCTATTCACCTCACATTCTCGTCACTCCTATTCTCATCGCATCCATCCATCCATTCATTCCCATCTATCTGATTCGCATCACATATCATCACATCTATTTACCTCTCATTCTCATCACTTCTATTCTCATCACATCTATTCTTTATTCATTCTCATCTATCTGATTCATATCACATCTTATCACATCTATTTATAGAATGTAAGAGAATTCTTATTTTTGATATAAAGATTCTTTACGCATCTATTTATGCATAAGAACAACTTCAGTGGGAAATAACACTTTTATAAAAATCCGTTTATGCATAAATTCAATTTTAGGGAGAATAACACTTTCGAAATAAAATAAATCTTTTATGCATCTTTCTATACATAAATTCAATTTTAATGAGAATAACTCTTTTGAAATAAAAATAAAATTTTTTATGCATCTTTCTATGCATAAAATCAAAATTGATGAGAATAACTCTTTTGAAATAAAAATATATTTCTTTATGCATCTTTCTATGAGAATAACTCTTTTGAAATAAAAATATATTTCTTTATGCATCTTTCTATGCATAAAATCAAAATTGATGAGAATGACTATTTTGGAATAAAAATAAATTTCTTTATGCATCTTTCTATGCATAAAATCAAAATTGACGAGAGTAATGGTTTTATAATTAAAAAATTCTTTTATGCATCTATTTATGCATAAATTCAATTTTAATAAAAGCAACACTTTTATAATAAAAAGAAATTCTTTTATGCATCTATTTATACATAAAAATCAATTTTGATGAAAGTAACACTTTTATAATCAAAATATTCTCAATATGCATCTTTCTATGCATAGAAATTAATTCTAATGAAAATAACACTTTTATAATAAAAATATTTTCAATATGCACTTTTCTATGCAGAATAAAAATAACACTTTTAGAATACACAAGCGGTGGGGATTACTCTTTTTGAATAATAAAAAGATAAAACTTATTTCACCAAATTTAAGAAAATTTTACCATAACCTCCTTTGTATGGCTGACCATTCTTGAAAATTTTCACTCTAAAATTTACTAGAAATTATCCAAGATGATTTAAATAATTCTAATCTAATCAATTTCCATTTTATTAAGGGTAAACAATATGAAAAGTTTAATTCCATAAATTTGATTACACATCTGGGATAAAGAAAGGCTGAATTCAATAATGAAGAGAAGGGGGAAAGCCTTTCCAGCAAGGCATAACATCCATTTTCATTTTAAAGAAAACAAAAATTAGAAAACCATTAAATGAAATAAAGAAAAAGTAAAATTTCTAGCTTACATGAATTTTTGTGAGCTTTCCTTTGGCTTGATGGTTTGAGGGATCTACTCTTGTTTGCAACAAGTGTGGCCACCAATTCTTTTGAAGAGAAAATGGTCAAAAACTAATGAATTATCAATAAATTCACTGTTTTTGGCTCTCGAGAGGAGTAGAGTAGCAGTGCATAAAACACTATTAACCATTTACAAAGGGGGAGGCTTCATTTATAGGAAAAAGTGAGCCTCTAACCAAGCAAACTGATTCTAGAATTTTTCAGATCAGTTCGGTCAACTTTTGACCATTTTTTAGGTCAGTTTAGCTTACTTTTTGGATCTAGTTGAAGGCAGGAGAGAGGAGAGATGAAAATATCTCATTATTTGTGAGTTTAAAACTCAACCACACATGTGGAATAGGTGCCTCCTTCATGATGGGAATTCCCCCACACTGAGGTGTCAAAAATGAATCATTTCCTCTAAATATCTCTTCTTTTTTAACTAATAACCTTGTCCTTAGTCAACTCTTCATCTTATGTGAGTATTTACTCATTTTTGGGAGGATTTTCTTTATTTCTTCAATTTATATCCTCCCTACATTTGGATTAATCTAATTGCCCCCTCAAAACCTTAATCTAAAATATTTAGAAAATGTGGACCCTTAGGCTAAGGCCTTTTGAAGAGATTATAATTTATTTCTAGTGCACCTTCTAAATTTCTTTTTGAACTTCTGTTCGAGGGAATAATTATAAGACCAGAAGGGGAGGTTCTTACACCTGCATACCTCAAAAGCCGGAGGGAGGAATCTTACATCCTACCCCACTTAAAAAACGCGAGATGTCCTCATCTCGCAAAATTAGAGGAGAACTCTTTTCCTTAAGATCCAAATGATTCTGGGGTTCCTTATAGTCTGGTGAATCCAACAGAATCCTGGGATAAAAATTCCTTATATAAAACTCATCATCAGATAATAATTTACTTAGATCGTAACATTCAAATCCTTATCACAATAATGGTCCATTAGACCGAAATTTCTATCTGAACGACTCCTTCATGGAAATTTTTAATTATACAGATTTTTAATTTGACATCCCTTAACTTGATCCACTGGGTCAGGTGTTAACAGCAGCAATCTACAGCACAATCCACTAATCTCATAGTGATTTGCTGAAGTCATTAACGTCATTCTAGCTACGAACATCATCACACAGGGACTCGTCCCATTCATCCTCGTTGTGGTTTTGCTTAGTTTATTACATTTCAAACAAAATTCAGGAATCTTCATTTTTCAATCAGAATCCAAATCAACTCATCAGTTCTCAACCAGAATTTAAAATCATATCAACCACATTCGAATTCATCATCTGGATAGTATTACTGCTTATAATTTCAAGTCTTAGATTTACTCGTATATGCTAGTAAAGGGCTACAGTTTTACCCTCGGTATATACGGGTAGTCACGGTCCTTGGAACTATAAGGTAAATACCATCATGTCTAGGCCTTAAGCAAGTCAGGGATTCCATACAATTGTGGTTCTTCCATCTAAAGACCCAATTACCAATTTATGATTTTCAGCTTGAATATCAATTTGTATGAATTTTATCACACAATTACAACCTTTTACTGCTTCATAAACTTTTAACATTTTTGGCTTCTCGGTTGATCCTCATTAGCTAATTGGCTCTGATACTAGCTGTGAGGTCCCTATCCCCACCACGCAACGTATTCAGGGGTACTAGCAGCAGAAGTAGCACTTCTTGCACGGGGCAGGGTCTCACACTTGGGGCCTCGCCCCACGGATATTCGGACAAGAGACTAATCCATCGGTTCTTCCAAAACCGAACCCGAAAAAAAATCCCTTGCCTGGAAAGCACGGATGATTCCTTGAGGATAACTTTTCTCCCGTAAGTCCCATAGTCAGATCAAGGACAAGATTGTACTTGGATCGTAGAGACCAACGCTTTTTTCCTCATTGAGAGGCACAGCCGTTGATTCTTTTCCATAGAACAATTTTTGTCCGGGATTTACTTCATCTATTGAACTAGAACAGAATTGAGTCTCAATTTAGGGATCCATCAGTCCAGCCTACCCCATCTAGTCACAGTGGTTAGCCAACCGCCCAACCACTGTAGTGATGGGATCCAATTAAGAATTTGGTTAGGTTGTCCGAGGTACCAGGGAAAAGAGTTCCCATGCCCCCTAGCCAGATATTCATGCAAACTTAAGTCACACCACTTACACACCCACCAATATGAAATTGCCTTTTTCAGATTCAACAGTCTTTAAAACAATCATTTAATGAAACCATAGTGTCACTAATCATAATCCTCTAATTATCCAATTGAATCCTTATTTCCAAACATTCCTTCATCAGTATACCTATGGCATCATTGGCAACCAGAACGCTCACCACCTGTCCACTCAGAGGCCTTTTCGATAGTTCCTAGCTCATAGTATCCGACAATATATTCACATATCAAAATGGAATATTCGTTGAAGATCAGCAAGATCAACTAGCAGATCCATATAAAAGAGCCATGGACTCATCCGTTGAGGACCAGCAAGGTCAATCAACCAGATCCATGCCTGAATTCAGAAAACAACTCTTACTCCTTGTTCCAATATCTTCCCCGACGTACGTGTGGGTATCTTCGGTGACCCAGAGCCCGAGCACCGTATGGTCAGCACCCTCTAGGATCCTTGGTAGGTCACCTAGCGCTTCACTCATAGGCCACTTCCTTGGTCCCTAATCCACTATACTGGAAGCTCACCATTTAAATCAAATCGAGGCTGGTCAAGACCTCGGCCGACCTTGCTATCTACGGGAGACGTCCTCTGTTGACTCTCCGTCACAGCGGTTGCAACTTTAACAGATAGATCTCCA
The DNA here is from genome assembly GCF_041138505.1 of Cibotium barometz. Taxonomy (NCBI): domain Eukaryota; kingdom Viridiplantae; phylum Streptophyta; class Polypodiopsida; order Cyatheales; family Cibotiaceae; genus Cibotium; species Cibotium barometz. The sequence goes on from NC_141104.1 coordinate 28,286,658, forward strand.
GGACCTCATTCACAAGACAGTCAAAATGCTTCCCCAGCATTCTTGACATAAAACAATTATTTCACATACAAATATAGTTCCAACAATATTTCCATCTTTTCTCACCACATCCTTTCACATTAGTCCCCATCTTTTCTCATCTTTCCACAAATTTTTTTTTCATTGATCCCTATCACATCACATCATTCCCACATCAAATCACATCCAATCGCATCATCCACACATCAATCCACATAATCCATACATCCATCCACATCATCCACATCAATCCACATCATCCATACATCCATCCACATAAATCCACATTATCCACACATCCATCCACATCTTCCATACATCCATCCACATCAATCCACACGTCAATCCACATCACCCATACATCCATCCCAATCCACATTATCCACACATCAATCCACATCATCCATACATCCATTCACGTCAATCCACATTATCCACAGATCAACCCACATCATCCATACATCTATTCACGTCAATCCACATTACCCACACAAATCCACATCATCCATACATCCATTCAAGTCAATCCACATTACTCACACATCAATCCACATAATCCATACATCCATTCACATCAATCCACATTATCCACACATTAACCCACATCATCCATACATCCATTCACGTCAATCCACATTACCCACACATCAATCCACATCATCCATACATCCATTCACGTCAATCCACATTATCCGCACATCAACCCACATCATCCATACATCTATTCACGTCAATCCACATTATCCACACGTCAACCCACATTATCCATACATCCATTCACGTTAATCCAGATTATCCACACATCAACCCACATTATCCATACATCCATTCACGTCAATCCACATTATCCACACATCAATCCACATCATCCATACATCCATTCACGTCAATCCACATTATCCACACATCAACCCACATCATCCATACATCCATTCTTCACATCAATCCACATTATCCACACATCAACGCACATTATCCATACATCCATTCACATCAATCCACATTATCCACACATCAACCCACATCATCCATACATCCATTCACGTCAATCCACATTATCCACACATCAATCCTCATTCATTTCATAAGTATTCCCATTCTCATCTAATCACATCTTTTTCTATCTCATCACTTATTTCCTCATTTATCCTCATCAGAACTCATCCACTTGCATCTACCCATACATCTCATCACTTCACATACATTAACATCTATCTAGTTTACATTGCATCTTATCACATCCATTTCACATCACATCTCATTCATTCACATCCCGATTCACATGCTAACACATTCATTCATGTCCCTTATCATTCATTCACATCCCAATTTACATTACATCACATCTATTCACATCGCTTATCATTCATTCACATCTCGATTCACATGCTATCACATTCATTCACATCCTATATCATTCATTTACATCCTGATTCACATGCTAACACATTCATTCACATCCTATATCATTCATTCACATCCCAACTCACATGCTAACACATTAATTCACATCCTATATCATTCATTTACATCTCAATTCAAATGCTAAGACATTCATTCACATCCTATATCATTCATTCACATCTCGATTCACATGCTAACACATTCATTCACATCTTATATCATTCATTCACATCCCCATTCACATCACATCTCATCACATCTATTTACCTCTCATTCTCATCACATCTATTCTCATCACATCCATCCATCCATTCATTCCCATCTATCTGATTTGCATTACATCTCATCACATCTATTCACCTCACATTCTCGTCACTCCTATTCTCATCGCATCCATCCATCCATTAATTCCCATCTATCTGATTCGCATCACATATCATCACATCTATTTACCTCTCATTCTCATCACTTCTATTCTCATCACATCTATTCTTTATTCATTCTCATCTATCTGATTCATATCACATCTTATCACATCTATTTATAGAATGTAAGAGAATTCTTATTTTTGATATAAAGATTCTTTACGCATCTATTTATGCATAAGAACAATTTCAGTGGGAAATAACACTTTTATAAAAATCCATTTATGCATCTATTTATGCATAAATTCAATTTTAAGGAGAATAACACTTTCGAAATAAAATAAATCTTTTATGCATCTTTCTATGCATAAAATCAAAATTGATGAGAATAACTCTTTTGAAATAAAAATAAATATCTTTATGCATCTTTTTATGCATAAAATCAAAATTGATGAGAATAACTCTTTTGAAATAAAAATAGATTATGCATCTTTCTATGCATAAAATCAAAATTGATGAGAATAACTCTTTTGAAATAAAAATAAATTTCTCTATGCATCTTTCTATGCATAAAATCAAAATTGACGAGTGTGACGCTTTTATAATTTAAAAAATTCTTTTATGCATCTATTTATGCAAAAATTCAATTTTAATGAAAGTAACACTTTTATAATAAAAAGAAATTCTTTTATGCATCTATGTATGCGTAAAAATCAATTTTGATGAAAGTAACACTTTTATAATCAAAATATTCCCAATATGCATCTTTCTATGCATAAAAATTAATTCTGATAAGAATATCACTTTTATAATAAAAATATTTCTAATATGCATTTTTCTATGCATAGAATAAAAATAACACTTTTAGAATACATAAGCGGTGGGGATTACTCTTTTTGAATAATAAAAAAATAAAACTTATTTCACCAAATTTAAAAAAATTTTGCCATAATGATACGATCTGTGAGGTCTCTATCCCCACCAAGCAATGAATTCAGGGGTGCTAGCAGCGGAAGTAGCACTTATTACATGGGGCAGGGTCCCACACTCAGGGCCTCGCCCCACGGATATCCGGACAAGAGACTAATCTATCCGTTCTTTCAAATCCGAACTCGAAAAAACTTCTCTTGCCCGGAAAGCACGGGCGATTCCTCTAGAATAACTTTTCTCTAATGTAGTCAAAAGCCTTAATTAACTGAACTGATTTGACCCAACCCGTAAGTCTCATAGTCAGATCAGGGAAAAGATTGTACTTGGATCATAGAGAGACCAACGCTTTTTTTCTCATTGGGAGGCACAGCCGTTGATTCTTTTCCATAGAACAATTTTTGTCTGGGATTTACTTCATCTATCGAACCAGAACAGAATTGAGTCTCAATTTAGGGATCCATCAGTCCACCCTATCTAGTCCCATGGGTTAGCCAATCGCCCAACCACTGTAGTGATGGGATCCAATTAAGAATTTGGTTAGGTTGTCCCGGCTACTAGGGAAAAGCGTACCCAGGCCCCCTAGCCGAGTATTCATGCAAACTTAAAACTAGTCACACCACTTACACTCCCAATATGAAATTGCCTTTTTTCACAGATTCAACAGTCTTTAAAACAATCATTTAATGAAACCATAGTGTCACTGATCATAATCCTCTAATTATCCATTTGAATCCTTATTTCCGGGTGGTTGCAAGATCAGGGTGCCCAGTTTTGTCCACTCAGGCACCTTGTAAATAGTAAAAAAACAGGCATTTGTTTACCTTTAGTGGCTAATCTCTCCTAGTAAATGAAGGAATTTCATTTCAAGTTCTTTTGTTGGAACATCATATTCAAAGTTGGAAATATAGTTGCATAATTTGATTAAGCATTAGATAGTCAAAAGTTCTCATTTTCTTAGGTACAAAGTCAATGTATACACCCTGTCCCAAATTTGAACTGATTCCATAAAATGCTAATATCTTTTACATATAAACTCATATGAGATTCCCACTTTGTACCTTAGATCTTCACATAATATGGAGCTTAACTTGATTTTTTGAGAAAATTTTAAGATGTTTGTCTATTTTCTTTAAATATTTCAAGGTCTTTAAAGTGTTATAATACACGCCACTTTTTGTACCCACAATATCTACCACTTAAAGTCCTCAATCTTGTAGATCAAAAGAGTGGGTAGATACTGAGACATTAGTAGAATGTGGTGGTTAGTAAAAATTGCAAATCCAATGGTTGGATTTTTAATAATCTCTTTTTCAAAATTCTTCCAGAGTATCAGAAGGCCTGCAAATATTAATAATCTAATTAGTAAAATTACATTTTTGATGTGAATCATCTAAAACCTATAGGGACTAGTGTACTTGTAATGGTGCATCTATGGAAAAATAAATTGGATCATTCTAAGTATGAAAAGATCATTTGTTTTTCATTTCATCATATTTTTGATTAATTTTGATTAATTAGACTAATTTATATTAATTTAAGTTATATTGGATTAATTTAAGGGCAAGCGTATTTTCTATTATTTGCTTGATCTTGTTATAAGTACCTTGCCTCCCAAAATTTGTCACCAAGAATTGTCCCAGTCCAGCATAAACTGGATAAAACTGGACACCCTGATCTTGCAACAACCCTTCCAAACATTCCTTCATTGGTGTACCTATGGCATCATTGGCCAACAAGAACGCTCACCACCTGTCCACTCAGAGGCCTTTTCGATAGTTCCTAGCTCATAGTAACCGACAATATATTCACATATCAAAATGGAATATTCGTTGAAGATCAGCAAGATCAACTAGCAGATCCATATAAAAGAGCCATGGACTCATCCGTTGAGGACCAGCAAGGTCAATCAACCAGATCCATGCCTGAATTCAGAAAACAACTCTTACTCCTTGTTCCAATATCTTCCCCGACGTACGTGTGGGTATCTTCGGTGACCCAGATCCCGAGCACCGTATGGTCAGCACCCTCTAGGATCCTTGGCAGGTCACCTAGCGCTTCACTCATAGGCCGCTTCCTTGGTCCCTCATCCACTATACTGGAAGCTCACCATTTAAATCAAATCGAGGCTGGTCAAGACCTCGGCCGACCTTGCTACGGGAGACGTCCTCTGTTGACTCTCCGTCAGTGGTTGCAACTTTAACAGATAGGTCTCCACGACCTCATTCACAAGACGGTCAAAATGCTTCCCCAATATTCTTGACATAAAACAGTGATTTAAAAACAGATTTCACATACAAATACAGTTCCAACAATATTTCTAACATTTTCGAAATAAAAATAAATCTTTTACGCATCTTTCTATGCATAAATTCAATGAGAATAACTCTTTTGAAATAAAAATAAATTTCTTTATGCATCTTTCTATGCATAAAATCAAAATTGATGAGAATAACTCTTTTGAAATAAAAATAAATTTCTTTATGCATCTTTCTATGCATAAAATCAAAATTGACAAGAGTAACGCTTTTATAATAAGAAATTTTTTTATGCATCTATTTATGCATAAATTCAATTTTAATGAAAGTAACACCTTTATAATAAAAAGAAATTCTTTTATGCATCTATTTATGCATAAAAATCAATTTTGATGAAAGTAACACTTTTATAATTAAAATATTCCCAATATGCATCTTTCTATGCATAGAAATTAATTCTAATGAAAATAACACTTTTATAATAAAAATATTTCTAATATGCATTTTTCTATGTATAGAATAAAAATAACACTTTTAGAATACACAAGTGGTGGGGATTACTCTTTTTGAATAATAAAAAGATAAAACTTATTTCACCAAATTTAAGAAAATTTTGGCATAACCTCCTTTGTATGGCTGACCATTTTTCAAAATTTTCACTCTAAAATTTACTAGAAATTATCCAAGATGATTTAAATCATTCTAATCTAATCAATTTCCACTTTATTAAGAGTAAACAGTATGAAAAGTTTAATTCCATCAATTTGATTACACATCTAGGATAAAGAAAGGCTGAATTCAATAATGAAAAGAAGGGGATCTAGTTGAAGCAAGAGAGAGGAGAGATGAAAATATCTCATTATTTGTGAGTTTAAAACTCAACCACACATGTGAAATAGGCGTATCCTTCATGAGGGGAATTCCCCCACACTGAGGTGTCAAAAATGAATCATTTCCTCTAAATATCTCCTCTTTTTTAACTAATAACCTTGTCCTTAGTCAACTCTTCATCTTATGTGAGTATTTACTCATTTTTGGGAGGATTTTCTTTATTTCTTCAATTTATCTCCTCCCTACATTTGGATTAAACTAATTGGCCCCTCAGAACCTTAATCTAAAATTTTTAGAAAATCTGGACCCTTAGGCTAAGGCCTTTTGAACAGATTATAATTTATTTCTAATGCACCTTCTGAATTTCTTTTTGAACTTCTGTTTCGGGAAAATTTATTTTAATAAGGAGAGATATTTTTCCATTTAAAAATATCTAAAAATTGAATAATCTCTCTCTAGAATATTTTCTCTCTCTAGGCCAAAACAGGGTAAAACAAGATCTTTCTTTTATTTCAGAGAGGGGAATAATTATAATCGAAAGGGGAGGTTCTTACACCTGCATACCTCAAAAGCCGGAGGGAGGAATCTTACAAGTCGGCTGTTCTAAAATAGCTCCACGACTAGAAAATACAGCATTAAATGCTGAAAAATGTTGCGCATGACTTAAAACAGGATTGGCCATCAGGCGCCTCAAACCTGGTTACTGAGCAGCTTGTGTGGGGGCTGGCCTACAGTCCCCTAGGGGTTGTGTAACTAGTCAGCCACCTGTCCAGGAGCCCTAGGGCTAACATATAGCCCCTCCATAGCCATCCCATTACTGGTGGGTGTATAGCCAAGGCCTTCCTAGCCCCTATGGGAGTGGTTCTACACCTTCCCCACGCCCACATCTGTCCTTGGGGTAGCCCTATGGGCTGGCCCCTTTTCCTATATGCAAACCCTAACTGTCGACACATTGATGTGGCATCCAGTAACATACCAGATACACAGAACCACTACATCATTGCATAGACTACAGTATATTTTCATGCTTTTACAATAGCATGTGAAAGGGTTTTAGCATCCTAAACATATTCAAATCAAAGATTTGAAATTCTTTGAGTTCAAGAAGTCTGGATGCACTCATACGAATGAGCTACCATATCTATGGTAAAAGCATAACATATGTTGCTTAGATTTGTGAGCTACTCATTAGTAAATATTGAAAGTGTTAAGTCTTACTTTATTTGTTTAAATATAGGGTTGATGGGATTTAAAGAGGTTAAAGTCATTTGGTGATATCTTATGGTGGTGAAAGCACAAGATATGTTGCTTAGATTTTTGAGATACTCATTAGTGAATATTGAAAGTGTTAAGTCTTACTTTATTTGTTTATACAGTGTAGGCTTAATGGGATTCAAAGAGGTAAACATTTTGGTGATAATGGTAAGTAAGTTTTGTTTTAAAAAGCTTTTATTATTTGTGTAAACAATAATCAGAGATCAATTTTTAGTTGTATTTGCTCTATAGTTAATTGTCTCGACTCTCATAGCTAGTTTTTTAGTTATATCTCTGTTATGTCTCTATCTAGAAGAGAATGGATGGTAAATTTTTCTTTTATTTTTTAGAAACTAAGCATGTTTTTATAGCTCAAATTAGAATACGTTAAGTTTGATTTTGCAGAATTGTTTTTCATACTCAAGTTATTCTCTATTTAAGTTTTCGAAGTATAATATGCTTGGGACTATTCAAGTTATTCTCTACTTAAGTTTTCAAGTATAATATGCTTGCAAAAACATAGGTAGCTTTCGAGTACTCCAGAGAAGAAGTATGTCAGTTTTATAATTTTTTATTTAGCCATCTTCCCAATCATTATGTAATATCTCAATGGTAAATCCACTTGTCTTGTGTTAAATTTGTAAAACTTTGAAGGCATGACCTATCTCTTATCTTAAATATAAATTGAATATCATAAATCATATGCTAGAGTCAAAGGATAGTCTCACGTAATTTAAACTCAAGGTTATATATTTGTGTACTAGATATCTCGGGGGTGTGCATGAGAAGTGAGGTCTTTGGGTTGGTGCAGTACTTACTATATGGGCATACCATGGGGCATTGGCAAACGCACACACCATGGATAGGCATGTAAGCTAAAGTGGTTGCCATGCATGCCTTACAAGGCCACATGGGTATTATATTTTATAAGTTATCCAATCTTTAAGAACTATTATTACAAGAAATTTGATAATTTCATCACAACTTATGTTTGCATTGTTTTGTGTGCAAGGACCATGTCCTCTCAATCAACATCGACAAAAAACACAATGCTCAAGGCTAGATGTTTATTGTACCATTGTTGGGTAGCTATATTCGAGGGCTAGGCATTGGATTTGCAAGCAGTCAGGGGAAAAGCAAGAAGTCGACTTAATGCTACATTGTTGGGCAGGCACATCTGTGTTGTCCAAGTGTTATAAAACACATAACAAAAGATTGGGCACTAGATTTGCAGGTAGGTAGCGGCGACAAGAAGGTAGCTTTGAGAGAGCCAAATAGAGGCATACACATCATGGGAAGAGAAAGGCAAAAACCTATCTACTATAAGGCAACAAAAATTGTAATGGTTTGGAAATAATGTTGAAGTAGCATAGCAATGTTGCTTGATTTTTTGAGCAGATTTAGTTTTTGGCAAGCATAGTTCTTAAAACAGCTTGTTATTAAGCAATACTGAAACAGATATGTAATTTTCTTGGTTATTATAATATTAAAATATTTTCACATCATATTGGTTGGTCCCACTTAGATCATAACTTTTCAAGAGATTTGAAAGAAGATTACAGGGGTGTGCAAAGGAACTTTACATGTAAAGCATTAGGAGAGTTAAATAGCACAAACTAATTCAAAAATAATTTTGACATTGCTCTTTGTATGTGGAGGTTGCAGTGTCAAGGAAGGGTTATGTTGTAATAGATTTGAAAAAGGTTTCATGGGAGTGCAATATACTTTAAAAAGCAGGTTTCACGAGAATATGACACCAAAATGTTTTTTGCATTTCTATTAAATATATTATGTGAGATTTTCAAGAATAAGAGTGTTTTTCCAAGGTTTCATTTTAGTATGTAATGATTGATGCTTGAGAAAGTCAATGAAATGAGGACCCCCATATCCTCTCTATTTAAGACAGCGAAATGATGACCCCCTATTTGCATACATTCACCCCTATGCTTTGTATTTGCAATCCTATCTATTTAAGGCAATAAAATGATGATCCCCCATATCTTTATGGGGAAATAGATATATAATATATATATATATATATAAACCTATAAATGACCTTCATAGAAAGTTCAGAGAGGCCCTTGGCGCCAAAGTTTACTCCATATCATTTATAATTAAGCAACTTGGCGCCAAGGGCCTCTCTGAACTTTCTATGAAGGTCATTTATAGGTTTATATATATATATATATATATATATATATAGAAAGTTCAGAGAGGCCCTTGGCGCCAAAGTTTACTCCATATCATTTATAATTAAGCAACTTGCATAAAATGATGACCCCCCATATCTTTCTATTTGCATGCATTCACCCATATCTTTTCTATTTAAAGTCCACAATTCTTAAGGGCTCACTCAACGAGTAGAGAGAGGGAGAGAGTGAGAGAGAGAGAGAGGAGAGGGAGGGGTTGGAGGGAAATACATCTTCTAAGGTTGTATTAATTAAATGCCACATCATTTAATACATATCAAATAATTTGTCTGAACAATGCGGTGAAAAAAAATAAAAAATTGGTTTCATGAGAATGTGTGACTTGTTTGACTCTTTGGTTGACTGTGATCCAATGGTCCGTGTGTATGCAAAGACCATGAAACACTACTCGAAGTTCCAAAAAAAAAAGATCGATTGGTTTCATGAGAATATGTGCTCACAACATTTTTTTTGCATATATCTATTTTTATTTTAAACTCATCTCGAGCTTTGTTTTCTAAGGTCTAACACGCTATTCTGGTCATTTGTTTTTAACTTAGCATTTCTGCCATGTTCTAGCATGTGGATGCCTTTCGCTTCCTGCACTCCTTGGATTGTGCTGACGTTCATTGCTTTGCGGGTTCTCTTCTTGCCGTTGATTTGCACATGAACATGCACGTGTTACTGGATGGCTTTTGGTTCCAGTTCCTTGGATTTCCTTCTGTTGATGTTCGTTGCTTAACGGATTTTCTTCCTGTCAAATTGATTCGCACGTGAACATGCATGTGTTTCTGGATGGCTTCCGATTCCAGCTCCTTGGATTTCCTTCTGCTGTGCATGTTCGTTGCTTTGCGGGTTTTCTTCTTGCCATTGATTTGCACGTGCTTTTGGATGGCTTCCGGTTCCTACTCCTCGAACTTCATTCTTCTGCGCATGTTCGTGCTTCTGGATGGCTTCCGGTTCTAGCTCCTTGGACTTCATTATTCTGTGCATGTTCATTTCTTCGGTCTAACATGCTATCTGTGTTTTCTTGCTCCTGTGGATTTGCACGTGCTTCTTGATGGCTTCCGATTCGTGCTCCTTGGACTTCATTCTTCATCGGTGCTTCTCGTATAATCGTATGAGATCTGCCATTTGTCAACATGCATGCATTGTAACGTGCATCGGTATGAGATCTGCCATTTGTCATCATGCATGCATTGTAAAGTGCACCGGTATGAGATCTGCCATTTCTTCTCGAATTTATTCGCGTCCCTGTTCTCAATTCAATTTAATAGATTCTATTGTCACCCTCTGTATCCTGTGGTTGTGATGCCACCGAGGAGGAAACCTTTTCATGATATGACTAATATCATGAAGGTAGATCGGTGTCCATCCTTATCCTTGCTGGTTCATTCTGATCAGCATGCTGGTCCACGTACTTTACCACTGTTGTGTCATGAAACAGAACCTTCCACTTCCACTATTCCAAGAGCATGTCCTCAAATCGAGATGCCTCCGGAAGGAGCCTATACTGTGCGTAGCCTCTGTGCTGCAGTGAAAAATAAAGCGCGTTCTTCTGGTAACAATTTTCCCTTTCTTTTTTTTTCTTCTACAAGAACTTTTTTTTGGGTTATATATTATTGCATGCATGTTGTCTATTTTTTTTTCATTTCTGTTAGTGTTTGTCTTATTTCCATGATGATAAATATGTTGTTCATAATATACACAAAAAATGTAGTGGGCGCATATTAATATGCAGCCTAAACATGAAATGTATATGCGAGGCAAATCTTTTTTGCGTTGAATTTTAATTTTTTGGCTAATACATACATTCTGTCTTTATATATAAAATAAGGCATGATGTACATTTTTTCGGCCAATTTGCGTCAGATCAATTCATCTTTCCATGATGATGTATAAGAAGGCGTACATAGCCGAAAATGTACATTTCTGAATTGCCTTTTATAATAAATATTCCTATCTGTATTTCCTGTTTGCATTTTTTGGCTTGTTCTTATCTATTAATAAAGCTAATTTAAGCATGTTACTTTAAATTAACTTCTATAAGTAGATTTATTACAGCTTGTGTATTGTAGGTTTCACTTTAATTACTTTAATTTTGTTGATTTACAGTGTAAAATTACTGACGCATAAAAAATATACATATATAGTTTTTAAATGTTTGATTAACTGTAGCTTCTATATTGCAGGTTTCACTTTAATCACTTTAATTTTATTGATTTACAGTGACAAATTATTAACTCATAAAAATATACATATATAATTTTTAAACGTTCATAGTCTATTTCATTTTCTAAAGTCTTTTACATTACTCTAATTTTAAATATATAAAATCAATAAATATTCAAATTATTTAAATAATGTGCTTAAAGATTTTGGGCCATTGTTTTGTACTAGCCTAATTAAAGAATTTGTATATTAAAAATAAATATTTAAATAATATTTGCTTACTTATAGAAAAAATTTTTATCTAAGGTTGTTGATTTGACTTATGTAATACAATTTTGATTTAACTAATTAATAAAGTTGTTGCTTTTGTAATTGTAATACAAAATTGATTTAACTAATTCAAACTAATAAAGACAAAGAAATATTCAAATTTTAATTTTAATATTTAAATTTGTATATGATGATATAACAGTATGCAAACTTTTATATTTATATTAAAATTCGATATGCTATTCAAGTTAACAAATTGTGTTTTGATCCAAATAATAATAATAAGATTTTAAACCAGATGTTCAATTTTATTTTTGATTGCAAATGTGCATTTAATCCTTGACAGTTTCTCAATTTCAATTGTTTCTTGAAGGCTCAAGAAAAGTAGACACTAAAGGGGAAAAAACAATGCAAAGCGAGAGGAATGCGGAATCAAAACCTTCCATACACAAAATCCCTTCTTTTCCAGTACAGAAAAAAACAAGGCTGTTTGAAGTATCCGTTACGATTGCAATAGGCAATAGAGATATTCACTTGTCTTGCAGGGAGCCCTTGGAGGAATTTGTAAGGATGGAATGTTTAAAAGGTCTCTTTGCACTTGAAAAAGGAGGAACCTTAAATCACTTGCATTTCCAAATGGTAGCTAGTTTAATGGCACCATCCCTGATAAACATATGAAAAACCATAAAGAGATATTTAGGATGAGATTTATTCAAGCCTGATGGGTGCATTAGTTATATGTAGAGGTCTCAGACATTCCAGTACGGCGGTGCAGTTGCCAAGTTCCAAGCGGGACAAACCAGTGCTACTGAAATTATGGATGCTATAGTCCACATCCTCTCTATTGCTGTGACCATAGTGGTGGTGGCAGTGCCAGAAGGCCTTCCACTCGCTGTGACTCTCACACTAGCTTACTCCATGCGTAAGATGATGGCTGATAATGCTTTGGTGCGCCGGCTTGCGGCTTGTGAAACCATGGGTTCAGCCACGACCATATGCAGCGACAAGACGGGCACGCTCACCATGAACCAGATGACGGTGGTGAAGGCATGGATTGCAGGGAAAATAAACATGTCTGAGGAGGAAGAGGAGTTGGATATATTGATGCGCAGCCTGCCCAGCAAATTGCAGAGCCTACTATTCCGAGGCATTGCCCAAAACAGTATGGGGAGCATCTTCATGCCCAGCTCTTCTAGCCGGCATGGCTTAACCGGAGCTACTGGAAAAGAACGAGTAGAGAAACAGTTCGAAGTCACCGGGTCTCCTACAGAGAAGGCTATCCTGTGGTGGGGCTTGAGAGCCGGCATGAGCTTCCAGGAGGTGAGGGCAGAGTTGACCATCCTGCAGGTGGAAACATTCAATTCAACAAAGAAACGTGCTGGTGTGGCCGTGAAGATGTCCGACGAGACGGTTTTGGTTCACTGGAAGGGAGCTGCGGAGATCATTCTGTCCATGTGCCACAGGTGGATGGACATCGAAGACAACATTGCGATTGAGAAGCCGATATTTGCTGAGAAGAGGAGATGAGGAATAGTCGCAATCCGTTCTGGGATGAAGGTGCGCCACGTGGGCATGGATCCTATCCTCCATGTGACACCACTCTGTCTGAGCTGGAGAGTATGCATACTTCGAACTCCATCGATCACAATGGAGGTACCTGTAAGAAGGGGGGAGAGGTACTGCGACTAAAATATACATGAACACAAAAAGCAGCACCTCCATGATAGAGGCCACCATCTCCCCGTCCTAGTCTCTGTGCCCTGATCCTCCAAGCTCCATCCTAGCCAGTGGCCCCATAGGTGGATAAGTATGTCGGTGATGCAAAGGTCGTGAAGATGGTGGGAGAGCTCAACTGCTTATTCTTGGTGGCAATCACCGACTCTGAGTCCAACTCCGTTCTTGGGGCTACACTCAGGGGAAAAGAGAAGATCATCATGCCATTTTCTGGCGTAGAGAGTCTGGAGTTGTAAAAAACCACACATCCGGATAGGGGCTATTGTCTCTGGAAACATATCTTTCCCTTCCGCTGGAAGATATCAGAAGAAACTATAATCCACAAGCTGCCCCAAGATCTCGAGGACTCTGGCAGGAGAGCCCTCACCAGGGAAGCAGCAATGGTCATCTCAACTGGCTTAGGAAAATGGTGAACCAAGCGACGAATGGAACTCGCTGGTGAAAGAGTGCACAGAGCAGAAGCAAAGGAGCACTAGAGTGTGCTGAATAGAGAGTGCAAGAGAGAGAGAGATATGGAGCAACTATGCTAAATATACTGAAGCAAAATAGTCCCAAGCAAGGGACACAAGTAGTCTCATAAGTGAGGGAGAAAAATATGTACAAGACAGAATGAAAAGTGAGAGGCCAGCCTACCTATTAATAGGTGAGGAGAGCTGGCCGACTGGAGCTGATAAGCTGGCCGAATGGGAAAATACCAAACGGGTTGGGAAAAATCCCAAAAAAATGTAAAATAGGGGTGGCCAGCCCACAATCAAGGGCCATGCAAAAGGGACCAAAAGGACACCAGAAATGGGCAAAAACTGGGGATGAATGTGCTAACACCCCCTCTCAGCACCAGATGTTGAACATACTCCGAGAAGTCGAAGAAGTCGTCCTCTGTCTCAAAGACAAAAGAATGCATCAACAACAGGTACCAGGAAAACTCCACAAGCAATCTCCACAACAACTCAGCTACAAAAGCAACATAACAAGCTACAAGGTACACTGCTCCTCTCTAGAAGAAAACAGCCACGTAGGCAGTGTCGTGTTGCTCCAAATATCGGTGCCAAACCCAAGATGCAAATGGATTAATGATCAATGTACATGTAGGAATTTACAAGAGCAGTTTACAAGCAAATTTACTTACCTACACAATGAATCCCTAACAAAGTCTTATCATGAATCAGATCACTATAGGCATGCATATATGTTCAATTCTCATTATAAATCAGATCAGTATAGGGCATGTATACATGTTCAAGTAGACAAATGAAGGTTAAATTTACAAAGGCTATAGTATGGTATCAGTAGAGATTCACTTTAAATTAAGAGATTGAGTCTTAATGCATGTTTAATAGACAAATGATGGTCAAATTTGCAAAGGCTATAGTATTGTATCAGTAGAGATTCAATTTGAATTAAGAGATTGAGTCTTAATGCAATAAGAGAGGGTGCCATCACTTGTGAGATGTGCACCATCATTGAGCTTAAGATCTCTAAGCTGTTGCTAGCCATAGCTCTTGTTTTTAGAGAGAGTAGAGGCAATAGTGTGGGATGTCCCTTATCCATAGCCTCCAACACTAACAGTTTGGTGAATGTCACGAATAGTAAAGCGGCCAAGCGAAGGATAGTTAGCAAAGGTCTCCTTCTCCATAGCCATGATAACACCAATAGCCAACGGTCTGGCACATGTCATGAATAGCAAAGCGGCCAAGCAGAGGATACTTAGCAAAGGTCTCTATAGTTATTTGGAAAGGGTAATGCCATCATTGCCAAGACTCTATTTCTTGGTTAAGCAAAGAAGCATTGGTCTTAGCTATGGTAAAAAGATTCTATGTGATTTGAAAGTTTGCAGGGTGGCATCAGGCAGCATGAGAGGGACATGAAAATTGCTATAGCCAGTGCAATAGTGTGCACAACACACAACAACATAACATGAAGCTCAATACCCTCTATTTTCATGATTAGATCCATTGCTTGTTTTTTTCTCATCCAAAGGCACCGAGATCTAAGGTAAATCATTTCACCAAGATGTGAGGAAAATCATTTAGTTCATCAATCTTGAAGAGATAGACATCATTTGATGTGCATTTCTTCTAACAAAATGCACTAATCTTCCTTCTCTTACATCAGTTTCAACAATATCATGGTTTCTTGAATTTTTTGCAATTTCTCTTAAAGAAACACATTTTCTTGCAAGAAATGATCAAGATTAGGAAAGTTTTAATCAAGAATCACTTACTGTTCAAGTTGCACCAAGATTTATTGATTTCTCTACATAATCTTGCAAAATTTAGAAATCTTCATTAAGAACCTTGTAAACTGTATTTTGCACAACACATTCTGTACAATCTTCAACATCTCTCCTCTCTCCTGCTTCAACTAGATCCAAAAAGTAAGCTAAACTGACCTAAAAATGGTCAAAAATTGACCAAACTGATCTGGAAAATTCTAGAATCAGTTTGCTTGGTTAGAGGCTCACTTTTTCCTATAAATAAAGCCTCCCCCTTTGTAAATGGTTAATAGTGTTTTATGTACTGTTACTCTACTCCTCTCCAGAGCCAAAAACTGTGAATTTATTAATAATTCATTAGTTTTTGACCATTCTCTCTTCTAAAGAATTGGTGGCCACTCTTGTTGCAAACAAGAGTAGATCCCTCAAACCATCAAGCCAAAGGAAAGCTCCCAGAAATTCATGTAAGTTAGAAATCCTACTTTTTCTTATTCCTTTTAATGGTTTTCTAATTTTTGTTTTGTTTTAAAATGTAAAATGATGCTATGTCTTGCTGGAAAGGCTTTCCCCCTCTCTTCTTCTTAAATTCAGCCTTTCTTTATCCTAGATAAGTAATCTAATTGTTGGAATTAAACTTTTCATATTATTTCTATTTTAAAAGTAGAATTTGATTAGTTTAGAATGCTTTAAACCATTTGGGGGTAATTTTTAAGTAGCTTAGGATGGGAAAAATTGAAAAATGGTCAACCATACAAAGGAGGTTATGGCAAAATTTTCTTAAATTTTGTAAAATAAGTTTTATCTTTTATTATTCAAAAAGAGTAATTCCCATGGTTTGTGTATTCTAAAAGTGTTATTTTCATTTTGGGCATAGAAAAATGCATAGTAGAAATATTTTTATTATAAAAGTGTTATTTCCATTAAAATTAAATTCTATGCATAGAAAGATGCATATTGGATAATTTCTTTTTAATATAAAAGTGTGATTTTTATTAGATTTAAATTTATGCATAGAAAGATGCATAAAGAAATTCATTTTTATCTCAAAAGAGTTATTCACGATGAAGGCTTTGGCAAAGTCCTTTGCCATTCTGACAGCTTCTGCCATGGATACTGGGTTGGCATTCTTGACCAGTGTGTCTAAGGGCTCGTTCATTCCCCGAATGAACCTGGCCATAAGTTGCTCTTTGTCTAGAGGTGGTGAATACTTGACTAGAAGGGCAAATGCCTGTTGATATTCTTTAATGGCTTTGCTCCCCTAGTTTAGCTCTAAGAATTCATTCATTTTGGTTTTAAGAACTCAGGGGGACAAAACCTCTTCCTTAAATAGGCTTTAAGATCGTTCCAGGACTGGGTATTCTTGTCCAATGGTTGGTGTCCGGTATAACAGATTTTACTTCATCAATTCGTCAATAGTAGACAATCACTTATACAATAGGAAATTTTTCCACAAAACATTTCTTTATTTATAGAAAGGTTGCAATATGTACATAGAGCAGCTCGGCTCCAGAAATCAAAATCTCCTCGGGAGATGCATAAGACAACGGTACTGGGCTATAGCCATGCCCTGATATAAACGTTTCCTTATTGCCAAGGGAGCTACAAGTGACTAAGGAGTCTGTAGATTTGGCATGAAAGTCTGAAATTCCGAGGCATTGAGTGATATAAAATAACACCATGTATCACTTTCAGCTTCATTAGAATCATGGTCAATAAGAGATTCTACCTTAGCATCGCACGCTGGTCGCAAGAGGCGTGGACATACTGCCCTATAAACCACTTGTGCTGTCGTCTCTCCGATGGGCCAGGAAAATATAGATCCTCAAAATGGCTTGCAAGACTGGCTTGGCTCGTTTGAGTAGTAACGAAAGAGATGAGATGCTCGAAGGCAAATGCGATCATGTCTTGTTACTGGGTGAGGTCAGGAACACCAAATAAGTGTGAAACTTCCATTTATAAAATCAAATTCTTTGATTAAAAATCTTCATTAAGGAAGCTTAAGGAATGAAAATACAATATGTAAATGCTCTTTCTGAGTTTTTATTACAAATTTCTTATAAGAATTCATTTGTCCTTATTAGCTTTCAACAAGGCTCTGATACTAGCTATGGGATCCCCCTCCGGGGGCGGCGGCGGCGGCGGCGGCGGCGGAAGCAGCGTCGGCTTCCTGCGCGGTGCGAGGATCCACACTCGGGCCTCGCCCGTGGATGTCCGGACGAGAGTCTAGCCCGGGGGTTCCTCCGAAACCGAGCCCGTAAAAACTCCCCTCGCCCGGAAGGCACGGGCGATTCCACCATGTGAAAATCTTCTAACGGGGGAATTGCTAAACGAGTCAAAGTCTTAACTAGTTAAACTGATCTCACCGAACCTCAAGTCACATGGTTAGATCAAGAAGAGACTTGCACTTGGTCCATGGAATCACCGCTTTTTTCCTCCTTTAACGAGGCACAACTGTTGATCCCCTCCCACAGAACAAGGTCTTCTCAGGACTTAATCTAGCTAACGTAACTAATCCTATCTTAATTGTTTCGTAGGAATCCCCCGATCTAGCCTATGGCCCATGGGTTAGTAGCCAACCACCCGACCACTGTATTGGTGGGATTCCTTTATAAAGATTTGATTTTGTTTTACCCGGGTACCGAGGAAAAGAGTTCCCAGGACCCCTAGCCCACGATTCATGCAAAAATCAAGGTCGTACACACCCAATATATGAAATTGCCATTTAAAACAAATTCGGTTGGCTTTAAAACAAATTCGGTTGGCTTTAAAACAATCAATAGAAATCATAATATTACTGATCATCATCCTCCAAAATTCTGAGTCCATTGTATTACAAAATGTGTCCTCTGGACTCTCCGTTGAAGACCAGTTGGTGGCCAACCAACGAGATCCAGTATCAAAATTTGATTCACAAAAATCTTTCCTTTTAGTCCATCCGAATCTTCCTCGATGCACGCATGGGTGTCCTAGCAACCGCGAGCCCATGCATCACCTAGTTAGAACCCTCTAGGATCCTCCTTAGATGTCCTAGCACTTTACTCAGGGACCGCTTCGTCGGTCCTCGCCCATCGTTACTGGAAGCACACCATTTTAACCGTACACTGAGACTGGTCAAGACCTCGGCAGGCTTTACCACGAGCGACGTCCCTCAACAACTCCCCGCCAACGGTTGCAACGAATCTCATCTTAGTAAAACACATGCCAAATGCTTCCTCCAGCATTCTGGCGTAAAACAGTTCTTTAAATGAAAAACAGAGGTTCCAATGCAAGTAAAATTCCCAGCTTGAGATTGGTTCCACAAAACCCCTTTTTCCTTAATTCCCAATTTCATAATGAGAATCCTTGATTTCTCATAAGGGTAATCTACCCATATTTGACTGATTGTCCAACTGGATTCTTGGTGATTTCGGTCTAAGGAAAATTAGTTTAGTTCAACGGTAGTCTATTCTTTGTATTTGGAAACTGGAATTGGTCATAAAGTTTTTGAATCGAGAGATGGACAAGTAGGTTCACTGTCCGTCCCTCTCGTAGTCTAACCAAATTCATTCGGTTTAGTTCTAACAAGGATTCCCTTCAGATAATCATCTATTTTTGGGTAAATACCGATTTAGTGATTTAACCAAATGAAATATCTAAAGATATTCTTTCTACCACTTAATTTCTTGACCTTAATTCCCTAGGGAGAATTATGGTGGAAATCATCTTTTGAAACTAAAAATTAATTCAAATCCTTCTTTTCTTCAATATCATAAAAAATTCTTCTTTTAACTAAATACCAATATCATTTTTTTTAATAAGCTTGAAATCCTTCTTTTTCTCATTTAATGAGTGCAATCCAAATATCATGGAAATTCCTCTTTTATCATAAATTAAATCTATCTAAAATTCCTCTAAAAATATTCAATATTTCAAATATACCAAGAATTCTCTTTTTCCATTTAAATGATTGAATTCCAAATATGTTGGGAATTCCTCTTTTATCATTTAAATTTTTTCTATGCATAAAAATAAATTTAACTAAAATTTTACTTAAAATTAAATAAAAATATCCATTAATCCAAATATGACAAAAATTCCATTTTTTCTATTTAAATGATTGAATTCCAATTATGATGGGAATTTCTCTTTTATCATTTAAATTGTTCATGCATAAAAATAAATTTAACTAACACTTCACTTAAAATTAAATAAAAATGACAATTAATACAAATATGACAAAAATTCTACTTTTTTCATTCAAATGATTGAATTCCAATTATGATGGAAAATTCTCTTTTATCATTTAAATTTTTTATGCATAAAAATAAATGTAACTAAATTTTCTCTTAAAAATTAAATTAAAAATATCCATTAATCCAAATATGACAAAAATTCCACTTTTCCATTTAAATGATTGAATTCCAATTATGATGGAAATTCCTCTTTTATCATTTAAAATTTTCATGCATAAAAATAAAGTTAACTACATTTTCTCTTAAAAATTAAATAAAAATATCCATTAATTCCATTATACTAAGAATTCCACTTTTCTCATTTAAATGATTGAATTCAAATTATGATGGGAATTCCTCTTTTATCATTTAAATTTTTCATGCATAAAAATAATTTATTTAAAATTCTTCTTTAATTTTAAATAAAATATCCATTATTTTGGTATTCCAAATTTTCTCTTTCTCCATTGGAATACAAGGATCTCCATTATCATGGGAATTCCTCTTTTATCATAGAAATGAAAGTACTAGAAATTTCTCTTTTTCTCTAATTAACTATTTATGCATAAACACAAAAATCAATTTTCCATGGATATGATGAGAATTATTCATTTAATATAGGATGACTAATCCTAGAATATGGTAGGAAGTCCTCTTTTCATATTATGCATAACAATGATTTTTGTGTTAATTTTTTAAAAATTTTACCATAGCTCCGCTGCTATTACTGATAATTTTCAATAATTTTGAAAAGCATAAGGTTTAGCAATACAATATGATACAATAACTATCATTTGGACCAATATCCAATTTATGGATTTAATCCCTAAGTTTATCATAATTTAAGTAACATAAAAGCATAAAAAGCCACTTCTTTGGCCTCTAATTTGACTAGCATAGAGTTTACTTTTAGAATTAAGAATTGCTCCATGAGAAGCATCATTTGAATATAGAATTGGTCATAGGAATGACCATTCTTTGGAGAGAGAGATATACATAAAAAAAACATCCTAAATTAAGCATAAATATAAAGTTTATGTGATTAATCATTAAAATTCATTAGAGAGCTTTATTTGCATTGAAGAACCATTCAATTGAATACTTCTCAAGCTTGAGAGGGGTTGAGAAGTAAAAAACATTTAGAAGATTAAGAAAAAAGACCATAAAGTCACACTTTACCTCTTGTTTTACTTGATTCTCTAGTCTTAGGAGAGGCCCCCAACCAATCAATTGGTTAGTATGTTGAGGAAAACTCCAAAGAAGGTTGAAGAGAGAGAGAAGCTCCAATCTCTCCAAATTGTAGAGGATTTTTAGAGGATAATAGAAAATATGCTTATTTTGGAGTAATACTGGCATGGTCTAGTTCACATACGAGAATACAAAAGAATGGTGAGTGTGAGATCCCTACTCCCACCGAGCAACGGATTTGGGGTACTAGCAGCGGAAGTAGCACTTCTCGCGCGGGACAGGGGTCCCACACTCAGGGCCTCGCCCACGGATATCCGGACAAGAGACTAATCCGTCGGTTTTTCCAAAACCGAACCCAGAAAAACTTCCTTCACCCGGAAAGCACGGGCGATTCCACCAGGATAACTCTTTACTCTAACGTAGTCAAGACCATTACTGATCAAGCTGATCCGCCGACTGCACCTATAAAGATACTCGGTCAGATCAAGGGAGAAACTTGCACTTGGATCATTGGGATCAACGCTTTTTTCCCCATTAAGAGGCACAGCCGTTGATTCCTATCCATAGAACAATTACTATCCGGGATTTACTTTATCTATCGTAAACAGAAATTGAGTCTCGATTTACAGATCCATCACTCCAGCCTAACCCCATCCGATCCCATGGGTTAGCCAACCGCCCAACCACTGTAGTGATGGGATCCAATTTAGAATTTGGTTAGGTTTTGTCCCGGGTACCAAGGAAAAGAGTTCCAAGGCCCCCTAGCCGGAAGTTCATGCAAACATAAAACTAGTCACACCACTTACACACCCAATATGAAATTGCCTTTTTCTCAGCATCAACTAGCTTTAAAACAATCCTTTAATAAAACCATTATGTCACTGATGACAATCCTCAAAGTTTTTGGTTGAATCATTATTTCCAGTCATTCTTTCATCGGTGTACTTATGGCATCATTCGCAACCAGAACGCTCACCACCTGTTCTCTCAGGGGTCTTTTCCATAGTTCCTAGCTCTTAGTAACCGGCAATATATTCATATAACATAATGGAATCTCCGTGGAAGATCAGCAAGATCAACCCACAGATCCATATAAAAGAGCCATGGACTCATTCGTTGAGGACCAGCAAGGTCAATCAACGAGATTCATGCCCGGTTTCAGAAAACAACTCTTATTCCTTGTTCCAATATCTTCCACGACGCACGTGTGGGTATCTTCGGTGACCCAGAGCCCGAGCACCGTATGGTCAACATCCTCTAGGATCCTTCGTAGACCTAGCGCTTCACTCATAGGCCGCTTCCTTGGTCCCTCATCCACTGTACCGGAAGCTCACCATTTAAATCGAACCGAGGCTGGTCAAGACCTCGGTCGACCTTGCAACACGAGACGTCCTCCATTGACTCTCCGTCCTCAGCAGTTGCAACATTAACAGTTAGGTCTTCATGACCTTAATCCACAAGACGGTCAAAATGCTTTCCCAGCATTCTTGACATAAAACAGTCATTTACAAACAGTCACAAAATACAGTTTCTAAATCGAACTCTCGTCTTTCCACATTATCCCTCCTTAGTCCACATTACTTATTCCACATTCCATTCAGTGTGTACTCATTCTCATCCATTTTCTCATATCGACGACACATTAATTCACATACACATTCACATTCACATCCATATATCCACATCTACATGCATACATCCATTTTCACATCCTCATTTATACACCCACATCCCATATCCACATTAATACATACACATCCATATCCACATCCATACATCCACATCCACATCCACATCCACATCCATACATCCACATCCACATCCACATTCATACATCCACATCCACATTCCCATTCACATCTATACATCCA
The DNA here is from genome assembly GCF_041138505.1 of Cibotium barometz. Lineage (NCBI taxonomy): Eukaryota > Viridiplantae > Streptophyta > Polypodiopsida > Cyatheales > Cibotiaceae > Cibotium > Cibotium barometz. The sequence continues at coordinate 28,309,562 of NC_141104.1, forward strand.
CATCTATACATCCACATCTACATCCACATACATACATACATCCACATCCGTATCTACATCCATACATCCACATTCACATCCACATCCACATACATACATCCATTTTCACATTCCCATTCATATAACCCCATATGCCTTCACATCTAATCTTTTACATCACATCCATTCTGGCCCTATCACAACCCATATACATCTTATCCTATCACATACACTTCTTGCCTCATCTCATACACATCTTATCACATCTTAATTCATCTTATCACCTGCTAGCTTATTTCATAAGCATCTTATCACCTCTTATCACATCTTATACACCTCTTATCACATTCTATCACATCTCATATCTATTTATAGAATACAAGAGAATTCTTATATTTGATATAAGATTTCTTTACACATTTATTTATGCATAAATTCCATTTAAGGAGATTAATACTTTCGAAGTAAAAATCAATCTTTTATGCATCTTCCTATGCATAAATTCATTTTAAATGACACTTTTGAATTAAAATTCATTTTAAATAAAAATGACACTTTTGAATTAAAATTCAATCTTTTATGCATCTTCCTACGCATAAATTCAATTCAATTCAGATGAGAATGACACTTTTGAATCAATCTTTTATGCATCTTCCGATGCATAAATTCAATTTGGTAGGAATTACACTTTTAGAATAAAAGAATTTCTCTTATGCATCTAAGTTATGCATAAAATCCATTTATGATGAAAATCACACTTTTAGTATAAAAAGAATATCTTTTATGCATACTTCTATGCATGAAATCCAAATATGATAAAAGTAACACTTTTATAATAAAATAATCAACTTTTATGCATACCTCTATGCATGAAATCCAAATATGATAAAAGTAACACTTTTATAATAAAATAATCAACTCTTATGCATACTTCTATGCATGAAATTTAATTGTGATAAAAGTAACACTTTTATAATAAAATAATCAACTTTTATGCATACCTCTATGCATGAAATCCAAATATGATAAAAATAACACTTTTATAATAAAATAATCAACTCTTATGCATACTTCTATGCATGAAATTCAATTGTGATAAAAGTAACACTTTTATAATAAAATAATCAACTTTTATGCATACCTCTATGCATGAAATCTAAATATGATAAAAATAACACTTTTATAATAAAATAATCATCCTTTATGCATACATCTATGCATGAAATTCAAAAAGTAACACTTTTATAATAAAATAATCATCTTTTATACATACATCTATGCATGAAATTCAATTATGCTAAAAGTAACACTTTTGTAATAAAATAATCATCTTTTATGCATACCTCTATGCATGAAATTCAATTATGCTAAGAGTAACACTTTTGTAATAAAATAATCATCTTTTATGCATATCTCTATGCATGAAATTCAATTATGCTAAAAGTAACACTTTTATAATAAAATAATCATCTTTTATGCATACCTCTATGCATGAAATTCAAATATGATAAAAGTAACACTTTTACATTAAAGTAATCATCTTTTATACATACCTCTATGCATGAAATTCAAATATGATAAAAGTAACACTTTTATGTTAAAATAATAATCTTTTATGCATACCTCTATGCATGAAAATCAATTATGCATAATATAAAAATCAATTTCTCTATGATTACAATGAATATCTTCAATTAATCTAGGATGATAATTCCTAGAATATGGTAGGAAGTCCTCTTTTCATGCTTTGAATGAAATTATTTTATGCGTAATTTTTATAAAAATTTTACCATAGCTCCGCTGCTATGAGTGACTGATAAATCTCAATTTTTCTAAGGGATAAAGCTTATCATTAAGAAATAATTAGAATGATCCCTTATTGGATCAATAATCCATAATGGATTGAATCATCAATATTCATGAAATACATAAACTAAAAGCATAGAAAAAAGCCATTAATTTGGCCTCAAGTATAGATTAATCTTGGATTAAGAAAAAGCTTTATGAAAAGCTTCATTTGGATTGAGAATGGGTCATGAGTATGACCATTTCTTGAGTGAGAGAGAGAAATTACATAAAAATCGTTTGAATTAAGCATAAATAGAAATTTATGTAATTCTTAACTATCATTAATCAATTAACTTCAATAGCATTCATCAAATTATGTAACTCTTTATTACCATTCATCAATTAACTTCAATAGCATTCAAAAACCATTCCAAATAAGCTTCTCAAGCTTGAGAGGGGTTGAGAAGAGAGAAGCATTGAGAGATTATAGAAAAGATCAAAATTCACCATTTACCTTACAAATTGCTTGATTCTTTATTTACGGTAGAGGCCCCCAACCAATCAATTGGTTAAGTATGTTGATGGAGCCACCAATGGGGATTGAAGAAAGAGGGAAGCTCCAATTTCTTCAATTTGGAGAGAATTTTAGAGAATAGTAGAAATTAGCATTATTTCAGCATAACTCTAGTATAGTAAAATTCTTCTATTTTTTTTCAAAGGACTCATGTTCTATTTATAGGAGAGGGAAGCTCTAACCAAAGCTAACTGAATTCTAGAATTTTCCAAATTCAGTTTGGTTGAATTTGGACTAGGTTTGGACCTAGTTTGGTTACTTTTTGATTCGGTTTGGTTCCATTTTGATTTGGTTTGATTCAAGAGAGAGGAGAGATAAAAATATCACAATTTTTATGAGTTTAAAACTCATTCAAGCATGTGAAATATGCACCTCCTTTAATGGACTCCCCTTCCTTACATATGTGTCAAAATGGAATCATTATACCCAAAATATCTCATATTTTTAATATTGCTCATAGTTTTTTACTAATAAACCTTGTACATTTTCAACTCTTCATCTTATGTGAGCATTTACTCATTTTTGGATACCCAAAATATCTTATATTTTTAATATTGCTCATAGTTTTTTACTAATAAACCTTGTACATTTTCAACTCTTCATCTTATGTGAGCATTTACTCATTTTTGGATACCCAAAATATCTCATATTTTTTTATATTACTCATAGTTTCTTACTAATAAACCTTGTACATAGTCAACTCTTCATCTTATGTGAGCATTTACTCATTTTTGGGTATCTTCTTTTACAAATTGGATTTATCTCCTCCCTACACATGGATTGATGCTATTGGCTCATAAGAACCTTAATTGAACCATAATCCAAAATTTCTGAAAATCTAGACCCTTAGGCTAAGGTCCTTTATACCCATTTCCAATAAATTCCAATTGCACATTGGAAAGTTCTTTTTGAATTTCTGTTTCAAGGGAATTCATTTTAATAAAATGAGTTATTTTTCTATCCAAAAATATTCATAATCTAGATATTCTCTCTCTAGAATATTTTCTCTCTCTATGTCAAAACAGGCAGAGACGAGATCTCTTATATTTCTGAAGAGGAAATTGATTACAGGGGAATATGCTGGACATTTTGAGAGGCTGGGGAGGAATCTTACATTCTCTCCCACTTGAAAAACGCGAGATGTCCTCATCTCGCAAACTTGGGATAATTCGCAAGATACACGAACATGAGACTTAGAGAAAGATTTAACACTAGTTCTGTAATTGGACACTAAAGTGTCCTGAGGACACTAAAGTGTCCTGAAAAGTTAGCATTTTTCTTGAATTTTTGTGGGCAATCTATTAAGAGTTTTGAAATGCTTAACATCCATAGATGTTCCTCAAGACCCAAAAAAATCCTTGAGATTTTTTAAATTGCACTTTTCTTAGCTTTTGCAAGGTAATATTTTAATTTTCTTAGACACATGCTGATAAAACGCATGATTTTTGCTGTTTTCAAAATAGTAGTAATTTGGACATAACTTTTAGAAGGGACATAGTTTGATCATGAAACTTGGCTTGATGGAAAGCCGATGATGTAAACTAAATCTTGGAATCATCAAACGATAATTATTGAATAAATTTTTGACTCGCTAATATTGAAGTGACGTTTTTTATACAGGTGGAGCATGAATTTTTCTCCTTCCATATGCAAGCTAATAATGTAAAACTTGAGGTGCACCCATGTTATATAGGGTAAATACTACTTTGTTTTGAATTTTCCAAAACTTTAGAGCCACTTTTTGGGCCTCTTCTCATACATGGCCTTTTGCGCAACCTATTTTTAATACATAAAATGTCTAATTATGAGCCTAATTTTGATTTTCATCAAAGGGGAAAGCTGTGTAAGTGCATTATTTATTGTAACTATAGGTGTAGACTACTTGTGCAAGCATAGTTATGATTAGTTTTTGATAAAAGATGATCAAATTTTGTATTTTTATTTTTTACAGTTTTTTTAGAACTAGGCGATAAGAACCTACTTAAGTGGAGGCTAAGTTAGTGTCATACACATCAAATTATGGCTTATTTATCTCATCTCAAGCATGAAAACCAATAATCAACATTCTCATTGATAGGGCTACATTATTTTTTAGTGGCGTGATTGAGTTTTGATAATACGCGTTACTTTTGCTGATTTTATGCAACTTTTTTGGAAAAAATTCTAGGAAAGGAAAATGATTTTTTTGGTGAACTTCTACCTCCTTGGACTGATGTATGCTATTAAAATATCTTGGAAAAAATGCTATTGATATCATTGGATTTTTTTTTAAAGAATGATACTTGCATATTTGAAAAAATCCTGAAAAATGTTCATTTTCAAGACATATGCTACTTTGTTGCTTATGTACTTCCAAATAAAAAGGCATTTTATATGTTTAGCATTTTTTACATAAGCATAGGGTTATGTTCTACATGCCCAATGAAGCATTTTGGTTTTTAAAGCCTACATTAGGAGTTTGATTTTTTTTCACAATCCCCAAAAAAGGACACTCAAGTGTCCTGTTTTGGTACCAAACTAGTGTTAATTAAGATTAACCACCAAATAAAAAAGTCTCAAAGAGAATAAGGGTCAAGACAAGAACAAGATTTAAACTTTATTCATTCTTGGAACATATACAGTAAGGGTAGAAGAACTCTTTACACTTCCATAAGCCCGTCCATCATATGATCACAAAAGCAGCACTCACAAGCTGCACACGTATAAGGTAACTCATCTATGGGAATAATTCTGTTGGTTATTGCCGCACCTATCTCAGTGATTTGAGGTGATCTAACAAAAGGACCTCTGAGAGGCAAGCCAAAAACGGGGTAAAGGCATATCTTCTGATGAGGAAGAAAACATGCCAGTAAGAAGACCCGCTCAGAAAACCTAAGATGTCTTGATCTCATGACGCAGTAGTATCGGGGACCCAAACCCAAGGCTTCAATAACCATGGCCAAGCGGACATTGTTACGAAAGTGCTGCTGAACCCAGGGTGTTACCCTAGTTATGTCTTGATAGGTCCGCCATTTGGTCTGAGCTACAGAAGTTCCCAAGTGAGGAAAAAGTGAGCGCTCATACTGTTCTATAAAATCCTTCTTCACAGACTCGCTTGCGTCTTGAAGGTGAGAAATCATCATGGATAAAACTAATTCTTGTTGCCAAGCCATGAAGGAGATTAAGAAGAAGGGAGATCAATGGAAGTAAGATTACTGTGAGCGACAAGTAAAAGTTACGACTTATATAAAGGAAGGAGCTAGCGTAACTTAGAAGCCAACGGTATCTTGCCATTGAAGTTTTATCGTCTTTCTATGATTTGGGTTTGGCACATTTTTCTATAGAAGGCATTAAGAACTTTGAGATGAAGAGATAAAAGAAGTTCGTAGGCTAAGTCACCTACTTTCTTTGGTCCACAATATCTGGGGGATAACTACTTATACTCCCCTAGAGATAAATAAATTCTTTTGGTCCGTATTCAAATGAAGACTATAACTGCTTCTTTGAATTCTCTGATTGTCCTCTATTTATCTGTATATTGTCTCTGTCGATCCTGGGCAGCATTTATATCTTTATGAATTGCCTACATCTGTTGCTCTAAGTCGCCAAGTATTTGACTGGTCGTCTCGACCCTAATCAATGGGTCGAACCTAGTTAATGGAGTTAAGCAATCTTGTCCGAGACGGACCCTGATTAGATTGGTATGAAGGAATTGGTCTCTGAATTTGGGTTCTAGACTTCCCTGTGCTCTTTTCATGGTAGGAGTCGGGCAGTCTTTTAACTGATGGTGGTCAAAACCTTGGCATCCAAAACACCGGTTCTCACTTCTGAATTCATCGTTCTGAATCTTTAAAACAGGTGGGCTCCTGAGAAGGTATTCTGGGGAAAGTGTCTTCCCTTTTTAAACAAAATCTTTCTTTTATTTTAGAGAGGGAATAATTTTAAGATCAGAAAGGGAGATTCTTACTCCTGTATACCTCGAAGGTTGGGGGGAGGAATCTTACAAACTTCTACCCCACTTAAAAAGGTGCGAGATGTCCTCATCTCGCAAAGTAGAGGACAACTCTTTTTCTTAAGATCCAATTTATTCTGGGTTCTTTAGATTCTGGTCAACCCAACAGAATACTGGGATAAATATTCCTTATATAGAACTCATCATTAAATAATAATTCATTTAGATCATATCATTCCTACGATAATGGTCCATTAGACTGAAAAATTTTCTTCTGAACATTCCTCCATGAACATTCCTCCACGGGAATTTCAGTTAAGTAAGTTATCAATTTGTCATCTCTTAACTTGATCTACCGTGACAAATGTTAACAGTAGCAATTTGACAGCACAATTCACTAATCTCATAGTGATTTGCTGAAATCATTATCATCATTCTAGTTATGAGTATCATCACAGGGACTCGTCCCATTCATCCTCATTGTGGTTTTGCTCAGGTTATTATATTTCAACTAAATTTCAGAAATCATCATTTTTCAATCAGAATCCAAATCAATTCATCAATTCTCAAATAGAATTAAAAATCATATCAACCACATTCGAAATCATCATCTGGATAGCATTAACGCTTATAATTTCAAGTCTCAGATTTACTCGTATATACTGCCGAGCGGTAAAGAGCTGCAGTTATACCCTCGATATATACGGATAGTCATGATACTCGAACTATAAGGTAAATACCATCATGTCTAGGCCTCAAGCAAGTTAGGGTTCCATACAAATGTGGTACTTCCAATTGAAGACCCAATTACTAATTTATGAATTTCAATTTGAATAACAATTTGTATGAATTATATCACACAATTACAACCTTTTTGTGCGACTTGATAAACTTTTGACATAATTGGCTCCTCAGTTGATCTTATTGGAGATCTATGACATATGTCTGATAAACAGATTTTTCTTTATCCGATCGTCCGTAAACAATCACTTAAATAAAAAAACATTGTATATTTATATACAAGTTGCAATAAGTACATAGAGCAACTCGGCTCTGAGTTCAAAATCTCCTCGAAAGACATACAAGAGGACCGTACTGGGCCATAGTCATGCCCTGTTACATAAGTTCTCTAACTGCGAAGGGGCTATTATTTTCTCCTTAGGGATAAATCGACTAAGGAGTCTATAAATTCGACATGAAAGTCTGAAATTTCGAGGCGTCGAATGATATAGAATGACACCACGCACCATTTTCAGCCTTAACAAGATCATAGTCAATGAGAGATTCTGCCACAGCATTGTACGGCGGTTGCAAGGGGCGTGGACATATTGCCATGCAAACCACTTATGCTGTATTCTCTCCGTTGGGGTAGGAAAATATAAATCCGCGAAATGGCGTGCGAGTCTTGCTCGGCTTGTTTGAGTTGAAGCGGAAGAGATGAGATGTTCGAAGGCGAACGCAGTCATATCTTGAGACTGGGTGAGGTCGGGAATACCAGATAAGTAGGGAACTTCCATCTATAAAAAAATTCTTTGATTAAAAATTCTTCATTAAAGAGGCTTACAGAATGAAAATACATTATGAAAAATGCTTTTTCTGAATTTTTATTATCAATTTATGATAAGAATTTGCTTATCCGTATTAGTTTTAAACCGGCTCTGATACCAACTGTGGGATCCCTGTTTCCATCGAGCAGCGGAAGTAGCACTTCTCGCGCGGGACAGGGGTCCCACACTCAGGGCCTCGTCCACAGATATTTGGACAAGAGACTAATCCGTCGGTTTTTCCAAAACCGAACCCGGAAAAACTTCCTTCACCCGGAAAGCACGGGCGATTCCACTAGGATAACTCTTTACTCTAACATAGTCAAGACCATTACTGATCAAGTTGATCCGCCGACTGCACCTATAAAGATACTCGGTCAGATCAAGGAAGAAACTTGCACTTGGATCATTGGAATCAACGCTTTTTTCCCCATCAAGAGGCACAGCCGTTGATTCCTATCCATAGAACAATTACTATCCGAGATTTACTTTATCTATCGTAAACAAAAATTGAGTCTCGATTTACGGATCCATCAGTCCAGCCTAACCCCATCCGATCCCATGGGTTAGCCAACCGCCCAACCACTGTAGTGATGGGATCCAATTTGGAATTTGGTTAGGTTTTGTCCCGGGTACCAAGGAAAAGAGTTCCAAGGCCCCCTAGCCGGAAGTTCATGCAAACATAAAACTAGTCACACCACTTACACACCCAATATGAAATTGCCTTTTTCTCAGCATCAACTAGCTTTAAAACAATCCTTTAATAAAACCATTATGTCACTGATGACAATCCTCAAAGTTTTTGGTTGAATCATTATTTCCAGTCATTCTTTCATCGGTGTACTTATGGCATCATTGGCAACCAGAACGCTCACCACCTGTTCTCTTAGGGGTCTTTTCCATAGTTCCTAGCTCATAGTAACCGACAATATATTCATATAACATAATGGAATCTCCGTGGAAGATCAGCAAGATCAACCCACAGATCCATATAAAAGAGCCATGGACTCATCCGTTGAGGATCAGCAAGGTCAATCAACCAGATCCATGCCCGGTTTCAGAAAACAACTCTTATTCCTTGTTCCAATATCTTCCACGACGCACGTGTGGGTATCTTCGGCGACCCAGAGCCCGAGCACCGTATGGTCAGCACCCTCTAGGATCTATCGCAGGTGACCTAGCGCTTCACTCATAGGCCGCATCCTTGGTCCCTCATCCACCGTACCGGAAGCTCACCATTTAAATCGAACCAAGGCTGGTCAAGACCTCGGTCGACCTTGCTACGCGAGACGTCCTCCATTGACTCTCTGTCAGCAGTTGCAACTTTAACAGTTAGGTCTTCATGACCTTAATCCACAAGATGGTCAAAATGCTTTCCTAGCATTCTTGACATAAAACAGTCATTTACAAACAGTCACAAAATACAGTTTCTAAATCGAACTCTCGTCTTTCCACATTATCCCTCCTTAGTCCACATTACTTATTCCACATTCCATTCAGTGTGTACTCATTCTCATCCATTTCCTCGTATTGACGACACATTAATTCACATACACATTCACATTCACATCCATATATCCACATCTACATGCATACATCCATTTTCACATCCTCATTTATACACCCACATCCCATATCCACATTCATACATACACATCATATCCACATCCATACATCCACATCCACATCCACATCCACATTCATACATCCACATCCACATTCTCATTCACATCTATACATCCACATACATACATACATCCACATCCGTATCTACATCCATACATCCACATTCACATCCACATCCACATACATACATCCATTTTCACATTCCCAGTCATATAACCCCATATGCCTTCACATCTAATCTTTTACATCACATCCATTCTTGCCCTATCACAACCCATATACATCTTATCCTATCACATACACTTCTTGCCTCATCTCATACACATCTTATCACATCTTAATTCATCTTATCACCTGCTAACTTATTTCATGAGCATCTTATCACCTCTTATCACATCTTATACACCTCTTATCACATTCTATCACATCTCATATCTATTTATAGAATACAAGAGAATTCTTATATTTGATATAAGATTTCTTTACACATTTATTTATGCATAAATTCCATTTAAGGAGATTAATACTTTCGAAGTAAAAATCAATCTTTTATGCATCTTCCTATGCGTAAATTCATTTTAAATGACACTTTTGAATTGAAATTCATTTTAAATGAAAATGACACTTTTGAATTAAAATTCAATCTTTTATGCATCTTCCTACGCATAAATTCAATTCAATTCAGATGAGAATGACACTTTTGAATCAATCTTTTATGCATCTTCCGATACATAAATTCAATTTGGTAGGAATTACACTTTTAGAATAAAAGAATTTTTCTTATGCATCTAAGTTATGCATAAAATCCATTTATGATGAAAATCACACTTTTATTATAAAAAGAATATCTTTTATGCATACTTCTATGCATGAAATCCAAATATGATAAAAGTAACACTTTTATAATAAAATAATCAACTTTTATGCATACCTCTATGCATGAAATCCAAATATGATAAAAGTAACACTTTTATAATAAAATAATCAACTCTTATGCATACTTCTATGCATGAAATTAAATTGTGATAAAAGTAACACTTTTATAATAAAATAATCAACTTTTATGCATACCTCTATGCATGAAATCCAAATATGATAAAAATAACACTTTTATAATAAAATAATCAACTCTTATGCATACTTCTATGCATGAAATTCAATTGTGATAAAAGTAACACTTTTATAATAAAATAATCAACTTTTATGCATACCTCTATGCATGAAATCCAAATATGATAAAAATAACACTTTTATAATAAAATAATCATCTTTTATGCATACATCTATGCATGAAATTCAAAAAGTAACACTTTTATAATAAAATAATCATCTTTTATGCATACATCTATGCATGAAATTCAATTATGCTAAAAGTAACACTTTTGTAATAAAATAATCATCTTTTATGCATACCTCTATGCATGAAATTCAATTATGCTAAAAGTAACACTTTTGTAATAAAATAATCATCTTTTATGCATATCTCGATGCATGAAATTCAATTATGCTAAAAGTAACACTTTAATAATAAAATAATCATCTTTTATGCATACCTCTATGCATGAAATTCAAATATGATAAAAGTAACACTTTTACATTAAAATAATCATCTTTTATGCATACCTCTACGCATGAAATTCAAATATGATAAAAGTAACACTTTTACATTTATGCATACCTCTATGCATGAAATTCAAATGTGATAAAAGTAACACTTTTATAATAAAATAATCAACTTTTATGCATACCTCTATGCATGAAATCCAAATATGATAAAAATAACACTTTTATAATAAAATAATCATCTTTTATGCATACATCTATGCATGAAATTCAAAAAGTAACACTTTTATAATAAAATAATCATCTTTTATGCATACATCTATGCATGAAATTCAATTATGCTAAAAGTAACACTTTTGTAGTAAAATAATCATCTTTTATGCATACCTCTATGCATGAAATTCAATTATGCTAAGAGTAACACTTTTGTAATAAAATAATCATCTTTTATGCATATCTCTATGCATGAAATTCAATTATGCTAAAAGTAACACTTTTATAATAAAATAATCATCTTTTATGCATACCTCTATGCATGAAATTCAAATATGATAAAAGTAACACTTTTACATTAAAGTAATCATCTTTTATACATACCTCTATGCATGAAATTCAAATATGATAAAAGTAACACTTTTATGTTAAAATAATAATCTTTTATGCATACCTCTATGCATGAAAATCAATTATGCATAATATAAAAATCAATTTCTCTATGATTACAATGAATATCTTCAATTAATCTAGGATGATAATTCCTAGAATATGGTAGGAAGTCCTCTTTTCATGCTTTGAATGAAATTATTTTATGCGTAATTTTTATAAAAATTTTGCCATAGCTCCGCTGCTATGAGTGACTGATAAATCTCAATTTTTCTAAGGGATAAAGCTTATCATTAAGAAATAATTAGAATGATCCCTTATTGGATCAATAATCCATAATGGATTGAATCATCAATATTCATGAAATACATAAACTAAAAGCATAGAAAAAAGCCATTAATTTGGCCTCAAGTATAGATTAATCTTGGATTAAGAAAAAGCTTTATGAAAAGCTTCATTTGGATTGAGAATGGGTCATGAGTATGACCATTTCTTGAGTGAGAGAGAGAAATTACATAAAAATCGTTTGAATTAAGCATAAATAGAATTTTATGTAATTCTTAACTATCATTAATCAATTAACTTCAATAGCATTCATCAAATTATGTAACTCTTCATTACCATTCATCAATTAACTTCAATAGCATTCAAAAACCATTCCAAATAAGCTTCTCAAGCTTGAGAGGGGTTGAGAAGAGAGAAGCATTGAGAGATTATAGAAAAGATCAAAATTCATTATTTACCTTACAAATTGCTTGATTCTTTGTTCACGGTAGAGGCCCCCAACCAATCAATTGGTTAAGTATGTTGATGGAGCCACCAATGGGGATTGAAGAAAGAGGGAAGCTCCAATTTCTTCAATTTGGAGAGAATTTTAGAGAATAGTAGAAATTAGCATTATTTCAGCATAACTCTAGTATAGTAAAATTCTTCTATTTTTTTTCAAAGGACTCATGTTCTATTTATAGGAGAGGGAAGCTCTAACCAAAGCTTAACTGAATTCTAGAATTTTCCAAATTCAGTTTGGTTAAATTTGGACTAGGTTTGGACCTAGTTTGGTTACTTTTTGATTCGGTTTGGTTCCATTTTGATTTGGTTTGATTCAAGAGAGAGGAGAGATAAAAATATCACAATTTTTATGAGTTTGAAACTCATTCAAGCATGTGAAATATGCACCTCCTTTAATGGACTCCCCTTCCTTACATATGTGTCAAAATGGAATCATTATACCCAAAATATCTCATATTTTTAATATTGCTCATAGTTTTTTACTAATAAACCTTGTACATTTTCAACTCTTCATCTTATGTGAGCATTTACTCATTTTTGGATACCCAAAATATCTTATATTTTTAATATTGCTCATAGTTTTTTACTAATAAACCTTGTACATTTTCAACTCTTCATCTTATGTGAGCATTTACTCATTTTTGGATACCCAAAATATCTCATATTTTTTATATTACTCATAGTTTCTTACTAATAAACCTTGTACATAGTCAACTCTTCATCTTATGTGAGCATTTACTCATTTTTGGGTATCTTCTTTTACAAATTGGATTTATCTCCTCCCTACACATGGATTGATGCTATTGGCTCATAAGAACCTTAATTGAACCATAATCCAAAATTTCTGAAAATCTAGACCCTTAGGCTAAGGTCCTTTATACCCATTTTCAATAAATTCCAATTGCACATTGGAAAGTTCTTTTTGAATTTCTATTTCAAGGGAATTCATTTTAATAAAATGAGTTATTTTTCTATCCAAAAATATTCATAATATGAATATTCTCTCTCTAGAATATTTTCTCTCTCTATGTGAAAACAGGCAAAGACGAGATCTCTTATATTTCTGAAGAGGAAATTGATTACAGGGGAATATGTTGGACATTTTGAGAGGCTGGGGAGGAATCTTACATTCTCTCCCACTTGAAAAACGCGAGATGTCCTCATCTCGCAAACTTGGGATAATTCGCAAGATACACGAACATGAGACTTAGAGAAAGATTTAATTAAGATTAACCACCAAATAAAAAAGTCTTAAAGAGAATAAGGGTCAAGACAAGAACAAGATTTAAACTTTATTCATTCTTGGAACATATACAGTAAGGGTAGAAGAACTCTTTACACTTCCATAAGCCCGTCCATCATATGATCACAAAAGCAGCACTCACAAGCTACGCACGTATAAGGTAACTCATCTATGGGAATAATTCTGTTGGTTATTGCCGCACCTATCTCAGTGGTTTGAGGTGATCTAACAAAAGGACCTCTGAGAGGCAAGCCAAAAACGGGGTAAAGACATATCTTCTGATGAGGAAGAAAACACGCCAGTAAGAAGACCCGCTCAGAAAACCCAAGATGTCTTGATCTCATGACGCAGTAGTATCGGGGACCCAAACCCAAGGCTTCAATAACCATGGCCAAGCGGACATTGTTACGAAAGTGCTGCTGACCCCAGGGTGTTACCCTAGTTATGTCTTGATAGGTTCGCCATTTGGTCTGAGCTACAGAAGTTCCCAAGTGAGGAAAAAGTGAGCGCTCATACTGTTCTATAAAATCCTTCTTCACAGACTCCCTTACGTCTTGAAGGTGAGAAATCATCATGGATAAAACTAATTCTTGTTGCCAAGCCATAAAGGAGATTAAGAAGAAGGGAGATCAATGGAAGTAAGATTACTGTGAGCGACAAGTAAAAGTTACGACTTATATAAAGGAAGGAGCTAGCGTAACTTAGAAGCCAACGGTATCTTGCCATTGAAGTTTTATCGTCTTTCCATGATTTGGGTTTGGCACATTTTTCTATAGAAGGCATTAAGAACTTTGAGATGAAGAGATAAAAGAAGTTCGTAGGCTAAGTCACCTACTTTCTTTGGTCCACAATATCTGGGGGATAACTGCTTATACTCCCCTAGAGATAAAGAAATTCTTTTGGTCCGTATTCAAATGAAGACTATAACTGCTTCTTTGAATTCACTGATTGTCCTCTTCTTATCTGTATATTGTCTCTGTCGATCCTGGGCAGCATTTATATCTTTATGAATTGCCTGCATCTGTTGCTCTAAGTCGCCAAGTATTTGACTGGTCATCTCTACCCTAATCAATGGGTCGGACCTAGTTAATGGAGTTAAGCAATCTTGTCCGAACGGACCCTGATTAGATTGGTATGAAGGAATTGGTCTCTGAATTTGGGTTCTAGACTTCCCTGTGCCCTTTTCATGGTAGGAGTCGGGCAGTCTTTTAACTGATGGTGGTCAAAACCTTGGCATCCAAAACACCGGTTCTCATTTCTGAATTCATCGTTCTGAATCTTTAAAACAGGTGGGCTCCTAAGAAGGTATTCTGGGGAAAGTGTCTTCTCTTTTTAAACAAAATCTTTCTTTGTCTTCTCTTTTTAAACAAAATCTTTCTTTTATTTTAGAGAGGGAATAATTTTAAGATCAGAAAGGGAGATTCTTACTCCTGTATACCTCGAAGGTTGGGGGGAGGAATCTTACAAACTTCTACCCCACTTAAAAAGGTGCGAGATGTCCTCATCTCGCAAAGTAGAGGACAACTCTTTTTCTTAAGATCCAATTTATTCTGGGTTCTTTAGATTTTGGTCAACCCAACAGAATACTGGGATAAATATTCCTTATATAGAACTCATCATTAAATAATAATTCATTTAGATCATATCATTCCTACGATAATGGTCCATTAGACTGAAAAATTTTCTTCTGAACATTCCTCCATGAACATTCCTCCACGGGAATTTCAGTTAAGTAAGTTATCAATTTGTCATCCCTTAACTTGATCTACCGTGACAAATGTTAACAGTAGCAATTTGACAGCACAATCCACTAATCTCATAGTGATTTGTTGAAATCATTATCATCATTCTAGTTATGAGTATCATTACAGGGACTCGTCCCATTCATCCTCATTGTGGTTTCGCTCAGGTTATTATATTTCAACTAAATTTCAGAAATCATCATTTTTCAATCAGAATCCAAATCAATTCATCAATTCTCAAACAAAATTAAAAATCATATCAACCACATTCGAAATCATCATCTGGATAGCATTAACGCTTATAATTTCAAGTCTCAGATTTACTCGTATATACTGCCGAGCGGTAAAGAGCTGCAGTTATACCCTCGATATATACGGATAGTCATGATACTCAAACTATAAGGTAAATACCATCATTTCTAGGCCTCAAGGAAGTCAGGGTTCCATACAAATGTGGTACTTCCAATTGAAGACCCAATTACTAATTTACGAATTTCAATTTGAATAACAATTTGTATGAATTATATCACACAATTACAACCTTTTTGTGCGTCTTGATAAACTTTTGACATAATTGGCTCCTCAGTTGATCTTATTGGAGATCTATGACATATGTCTGATAAACAGATTTTTCTTTATCCGATCGTCCGTAAATAATCACTTAAATAAAAAAAACATTTGTATATTTATATACAAGTTGCAATAAGTACATAGAGCAACTCGGCTCTGAGTTCAAAATCTCCTCGAAAGACATACAAGAGGACCGTACTGGGCCATAGTCATGCCCTGTTACATAAGTTCTCTAACAACGAAGGGGCTATTATTTTCTCCTTAGGGATAAATCGACTAAGGAGTCTATAAATTCGACATGAAAGTCTGAAATTTCGAGGCGTCGAATGATATAGAATGACACCACGCACCATTTTCAGCCTTACCAAGATCATAGTCAATGAGAGATTCTGCCACAGCATTGTACGGCGGTCGCAAGGGGCGTGGACATATTGCCATGCAAACCACTTATGCTGTATTCTCTTCGTTGGGGTAGGAAAATATAAATCCGCGAAATGGCGTGCGAGTCTTGCTCGGCTTGTTTGAGTTGACGCGGAAGAGATGAGATGTTCGAAGGCGAACGCAGTCATATCTTGAGACTGGGTGAGGTCGGGAATACCAGATAAGTAGGGAACTTCCATCTATAAAAAAATTCTTTGATTAAAAATTCTTCATTAAAGAGGCTTACGGAATGAAAATACATTATGAAAAATGCTTTTTGTGAATTTTTATTATCAATTTATGATAAGAATTTGCTTATCCGTATTAGTTTTAAACCGGCTCTGATACCAACTGTGGGATCCCTGTTTCCACCGAGCAACGGATTCAGGGTACTAGCAGCGGAAGTAGCACTTCTTGCGCGGGACAGGGGTCCCACACTCAGGGCCTCGCCCACAGATATCCGGACAAGAGACTAATCCGTCGGTTTTTCCAAAACTGAACCCGGAAAAACTTCCTTCACCCGGAAAGCACGGGCGATTCCACTAGGATAACTCTTTACTCTAACATAGTCAAGACCATTACTGATCAAGTTGATCCGCCGACTGCAACTTTAAAGATACTCGGTCAGATCAAGGAAGAAACTTGCACTTGGATCATTGGGATCAACGCTTTTTTCCCCATCAAGAGGCACAGCCGTTGATTCCTATCCATAGAACAATTACTATCCGAGATTTACTTTATCTATCGTAAACAAAAATTGAGTCTCGATTTATGGATCCATCAGTCCAGCCTAACCCCATCCGATCCCATGGGTGATCCAACCGCCCAACCATTGTAGTGATGGGATCCAATTTGGAATTTGGTTAGGTTTTGTCCCGAGTACCAAGGAAAAGAGTTCCAAGGCCCCCTAGCCGGAAGTTCATGCAAACATAAAACTAGTCACACCACTTACACACCCAACATGAAATTGCCTTTTTCTCAGCATCAACTAGCTTTAAAACAATCCTTTAATAAAACCATTATGTCACTGATGACAATCCTCAAAGTTTTTGGTTGAATCATTATTTCCAGTCATTCTTTCATCGGTGTACTTATGGCATCATTGGCAACCAGAACGCTCACCACCTGTTCTCTTAGGGGTCTTTTCCATAGTTCCTAGCTCATAGTAACCGACAATATATTCATATAACATAATGGAATCTCCGTGGAAGATCAGCAAGATCAACCCACAGATCCATATAAAAGAGCCATGGACTCATCCGTTGAGGATCAGCAAGGTCAATCAACCAGATCCATGCCCAGTTTCAGAAAACAACTCTTATTCCTTGTTCCAATATCTTCCACGACGCACGTGTGGGTATCTTCGGCGACCCAGAGCCCGAGCACCGTATGGTCAGCACCCTCTAGGATCCTTCGCAGGTGACCTAGCGCTTCACTCATAGGCCGCATCCTTGGTCCCTCATCCACCGTACGAGAAGCTCACCATTTAAATCGAACCAAGACTGGTCAAGACCTCGGTCGACCTTGCTATGCGAGACGTCCTCCATTGACTCTCTGTCAGCAGTTGCAACTTTAACAGTTAGGTCTTCATGACCTTAATCCACAAGACGATCAAAATGCTTTCCCAGCATTCTTGACATAAAACAGTCATTTACAAACAGTCACAAAATACAGTTTCTAAATCGAACTCTCGTCTTTCCACATTATCCCTCCTTAGTCCATATTACTTATTCCACATTCCATTCAGTGTGTACTCATTCTCATCCATTTCCTCATATCGACGACACATTAATTCACATTCACATTCACATTCACATCCATATATCCATATCTACATGCATACATCCATTTTCACATCCTCATTTATACACCCACATCCCTTATCCACATTCATACTACATACACATCCATATCCACATCCATACATCCACATCCACATCCACATCCACATTCATACATCCACATCCAGATTCCCATTCATATCTATACATCCACATCTACATCCACATACATACATACATCCACATCCGTATTTACATCCATACATCCACATTCACATCCATACATCCACATTCACATCCACATCCACATACATACATCCATTTCCACATTCCCAGTCATATAACCCCATATGCCTTCACATCTAATCTTTTATATCACATCCATTCTTGCCCTATCACAACCCATATACATCTTATCCTATCACATACACTTCTTGTCTCATCTCATACACATCTTATTACATCTTAATTCATCTTATCACCTGCTAACTTATTTCATAAGCATCTTATCACCTCTTATCACATCTTATACACCTCTTATCACATTCTATCACATCTCATATCTATTTATAGAATACAAGAGAATTCTTATATTTGATATAAGATTTCTTTACACATTTATTTATGCATAAATTCCATTTAAGGAGATTAATACTTGCAAAGTAAAAATCAATCTTTTATGCATCTTCCTATGCATAAATTCATTTTAAATGACACTTTTGAATTAAAATTCATTTTAAATGAAAATGACACTTTTGAATTAAAATTCAATCTTTTATGCATCTTCCTACGCATAAATTCAATTCAATTTAGATGAGAATGACACTTTTGAATCAATCTTTTATGCATCTTCCTATGCATAAATTCAATTTGGTAGGAATTACACTTTTAGAATAAAAGAATTTCTTTTATGCATCTAAGTTATGCATAAAATCCATTTATGATGAAAATCACACTTTAAGTATAAAAAGAATATATTTTATGCATACTTCTATGCATGAAATCCAAATATGATAAAAGTAACACTTTTATAATAAAATAATCAACTTTTATGCATACCTCTATGCATGAAATCCAAATATGATAAAAAAAACACTTTTATAATAAAATAATCAACTCTTATGCATACTTCTATGCATGAAATTAAATTGTGATAAAAGTAACACTTTTATAATAAAATAATCAACTTTTATGCATACCTCTATGCATGAAATCCAAATATGATAAAAATAACACTTTTATAATAAAATAATCAACTCTTATGCATACTTCTATGCATGAAATTCAATTGTGATAAAAGTAACACTTTTATAATAAAATAATCAACTTTTATGCATACCTCTATGCATGAAATCCAAATATGATAAAAATAACACTTTTATAATAAATTAACCTCCTTTTTGCATACATCTATGCATGAAATTCAAAAAGTAACACTTTTATAATAAAATAATCATCTTTTATGCATACATCTATGCATGAAATTCAATTATGCTAAAAGTAACACTTTTGTAATAAAATAATCATCTTTTATGCATACCTCTATGCATGAAATTCAATTATGCTAAAAGTAACACTTTTGTAATAAAATAATCATCTTTTATGCATATCTCTATGCATGAAATTCAATTATGCTAAAAGTAACACTTTTATAATAAAATAATCATCTTTTATGCATACCTCTATGCATGAAATTCAAATATGATAAAAGTAACACTTTTACATTAAAATAATCATCTTTTATGCATACCTCTATGCATGAAATTCAAATATGATAAAAGTAACACTTTTACATTTATGCATACCTCTATGCATGAAATCTAATTATGATAAAAGTAACACTTTTATGTTAAAATAATAATCTTTTATGCATACCTCTAGGCATGAAAATCAATTATGCATAATATAAAAATCAATTTCTCTATGATTACAATGAATATCTTCAATTAATCTAGGATGATAATTCCTAGAATATGGTAGGAAGTCCTCTTTTCATGCTTTGAATGAAATTATTTTATGCGTAATTTTTGAAAAAATTTTACCATAGCTGCGCTGCTATGACTGATAAATCTCAATTTTTCTAAGGGATAAAGCTTATCATTAAGAAATAATTAGAATGATCCCTTATTGGATCAATAATCCATAATGGATTGAATCATCAATATTCATGAAATACATAAACTAAAAGCATAGAAAAAAGCCATTATTTTGGTCTCAAGTATAGATTAATCTTGGATTAAGAAAAAGCTTTATGAAAAGCTTCATTTGGATTGAGAATGGGTCATGAGTATGACCATTTCTTGAGTGAGAGAGAGAAATTACATAAAAACCGTTTGAATTAAGCATAAATGGAAATTTATGTAATTCTTAACTATCATTAATGAATTAACTTCAATAGCATTCATCAAATTATGTAACTCTTCACTACCATTCATCAATTAACTTCAATAGCATTCAAAAACCATTCCAAATAAGCTTCTCAAGCTTGAGAGGGGTTGAGAAGAGAGAAGCATTGAGAGATTATAGAAAAGATCAAAATTCACCATTTACCTTACAAATTGCTTGATTCTTTGTTCACGGTAGAGGCCCCCAACCAATCAATTGGTTAAGTATGTTGATGGAGCCACCAATGGGGATTGAAGAAAGAGGGAAGCTCCAATTTCTTCAATTTGGAGAGAATTTTAGAGAATAGTAGAAATTAGCATTATTTCAGCATAACTCTAGTATAGTAAAATTCTTCTATTTTTTTTCAAAGGACTCTTGTTCTATTTATAGAAGAGGGAAGCTCTAACCAAAGCTAACTGAATTCTAGAATTTTCCAAATTCAGTTTGGTTGAATTTGGACTAGGTTTGGACCTAGTTTGGTTACTTTTTGATTCGGTTTGGTTCCATTTTGATTTGGTTTGATTCAAGAGAGAGGAGAGATAAAAATATCACAATTTTTATGAGTTTAAAACTCATTCAAGCATGTGAAATATGCACCTCCTTTAATGGACTCCCCTTCCTTACATATGTGTCAAAATGGAATCATTATACCCAAAATATCTCATATTTTTAATATTGCTCATAGTTTTTTACTAATAAACCTTGTACATTTTCAACTCTTCATCTTATGTGAGCATTTACTCATTTTTGGATACCCAAAATATCTTATATTTTTAATATTGCTCATAGTTTTTTACTAATAAACCTTGTACATTTTCAACTCTTCATCTTATGTGAGCATTTACTCATTTTTGGATACCCAAAATATCTCATATTTTTTATATTACTCATAGTTTCTTACTAATAAACCTTGTACATAGTCAACTCTTCATCTTATGTGAGCATTTACTCATTTTTGGGTATCTTCTTTTACAAATTGGATTTATCTCCTCCCTACACATGGATTGATGCTATTGGCTCATAAGAACCTTAATTGAACCATAATCCAAAATTTCTGAAAATCTAGACCCTTAGGCTAAGGTCCTTTATACCCATTTTCAATAAATTCCAATTGCACATTGGAAAGTTCTTTTTGAATTTCTGTTTCAGGGGAATTCACCACCAAATAAAAAAGTCTCAAAGAGAATAAGGGTCAAGACAAGAACAAGATTTAAACTTTATTCATTCTTGGAACATATACAGCAAGGGTAGAAGACTCTTTACACTTCCATAAGCCCGTCCATCATATGATCACAAAAGCAGCACTCACAAGCTGCGCACGTATAAGGTAACTCATCTATGGGAATAATTCTGTTGGTTATTGCCGCACCTATCTCAATGGTTTGAGGTGATCTAACAAAAGGGCCTCTGAGAGGCAAGCCAAAAACGGGGTAAAGGCATATCTTCTGATGAGGAAGAAAACACGCCAGTAAGAAGACCCGCTCAGAAAACCCAAGATGTCTTGATCTCATGACGTAGTAGTATCGGGGACCCAAACCCAAGGCTTCAATAACCATGGCCAAGCGGACATTGTTACGAAAGTGCTGTTGACCCCAGGGTGTTACCCTAGTTATGTCTTGATAGGTCCGCCATTTGGTCTGAGCTAAAGAAGTTCCCAAGTGAGGAAAAAGTGAGCGCTCATACTGTTCTATAAAATCCTTCTTCACAGACTCGCTTGCGTCTTGAAGGTGAGAAATCATCATGGATAAAACTAATTCTTGTTGCCAAGCCATAAAGGAGATTAAGAAGAAGGGAGATCAATGGAAGTAAGATTACTGTGAGCGACAAGTAAAAGTTACGACTTATATAAAGGAAGGAGCTAGCGTAACTTAGAAGCCAATGGTATCTTGCCATTGAAGTTTTATCGTCTTTCCATGATTTGGGTTTGGCACATTTTTCTATAGAAGGCATTAAGAACTTTGAGATGAAGAGATAAAAGAAGTTTGTAGGCTAAGTCACCTACTTTCTTTGGTCCACAATATCTGGGGGATAACTGCTTATACTCCCCTAGAGATAAAGAAATTCTTTTGGTCCGTATTCAAATGAAGACTATAACTGCTTCTTTGAATTCTCTGATTGTCCTCTTCTTATCTGTATATTGTCTCTGTCGATCCTGGGCAGCATTTATATCTTTATGAATTGCCTGCATCTGTTGCTCTAAGTCGCCAAGTATTTGACTGGTCATCTCGACCCTAATCAATGGGTCGGACCTAGTTAATGGAGTTAAGCAATCTTGTCCGAGACGGACCCTGATTAGATTGGTATGAAAGAATTGGTCTCTGAATTTGGGTTCTAGACTTCCCTGTGCCCTTTTCATGGTAGGAGTAGGGCAGTCTTTTAATTGATGGTGGTCAAAACCTTGGCATCCAAAACACCGGTTCTCACTTCTGAATTCATCGTTCTGAATCTTTAAAACAGGTGGGCTCCTGAGAAGGTATTCCGGGGAAAGTGTCTTCCCTTTTTAAACAAAATCTTTCTTTTATTTTAGAGAGGGAATAATTTTAAGATCAGAAAGGGAGATTCTTACTCCTGTATACCTCGAAGGTTGGGGGGAGGAATCTTACAAACTTCTACCCCACTTAAAAATGTGCGAGATGTCCTCATCTCGCAAAGTAGAGGACAACTCTTTTTCTTAAGATCCAATTTATTCTGGGTTCTTTAGATTCTGGTCAACCCAACAGAATACTGGGATAAATATTCCTTATATAGAACTCATCATTGAATAATAATTCATTTAGATCATATCATTCCTACGATAATGGTCCATTAGACTGAAAAATTTTCTTCTGAACATTCCTCCACGGGAATTTCAGTTAAGTAAGTTATCAATTTGTCATCCCTTAACTTGATCTACCGTGACAAATGTTAACAGTAGCAATTTGACGGCACAATCCACTAATCTCATAGTGATTTGCTGAAATCATTATCATCATTCTAGTTATGAGTATCATCATAGGGACTCATCCCATTCATCCTCATTGTGGTTTTGCTCAGGTTATTATATTTCAACTAAATTTCAGAAATCATCATTTTTCAATCAGAATCCAAATCAATTCATCAATTCTCAAACAGAATTAAAAATCATATCAACCACATTCGAAATCATCATTTGGATAGCATTAACGCTTATAATTTCAAGTCTCAGATTTACTCGTATATACTGCCGAGCGGTAAAGAGCTGCAGTTATACCCTCGATATATACGGATAGTCATGATACTCGAACTATAAGGTAAATACCATCATGTCTAGGCCTCAAGCAAGTCAGGGTTCCATACAAATGTGGTACTTCCAATTGAAGACCTAATTACTAATTTACGAATTTCAATTTGAATAACAATTTGTATGAATTATATCACACAATTACAACCTTTTTGTGCGTCTTGATAAACTTTTGACATAATTGGCTCCTCAGTTGATCTTATTGGAGATCTATGACATATGTCTGATAAACAGATTTTTCTTTATCCGATCGTCCGTAAACAATCACTTAAATAAAAAAAACATTTGTATATTTATATACAAGTTGCAATAAGTACATAGAGCAACTCGGCTCTGAGTTCAAAATCTCCTCGAAAGACATACAAGAGGACCGTACTGGGCCATAGTCATGCCCTGTTACATAAGTTCTCTAACAACGAAGGGGCTATTATTTTCTCCTTAGGGATAAATCGACTAAGGAGTCTATAAATTCGACATGAAAGTCTGAAATTTCGAGGCGTCGAATGATATAGAATGACACCACGCACCATTTTCAGCCTTACCAAGATCATAGTCAATGAGAGATTCTGCCACAGCATTGTACGGCGGTCGCAAGGGGCGTGGACATATTGCCATGCAAACCACTTATGCTGTATTCTCTCCGTTGGGGTAGAAAAATATAAATCCGCGAAATGGCGTGCGAGTCTTGCTCGGCTTGTTTGAGTTGAAGCAGAAGAGATGAGATGTTCGAAGGCGAACGCAGTCATATCTTGAGACTGGGTGAGGTCGGGAATACCAGATAAGTAGGGAACTTCCATCTATAAAAAAATTCTTTGATTAAAAATTCTTCATTAAAGAGGCTTACGGAATGAAAATACATTATGAAAAATGCTTTTTTTGAATTTTTATTATCAATTTATGATAAGAATTTGCTTATTCGTATTAGTTTTAAACCGGCTCTGATACCAACTGTGGGATCCCTGTTTCCACCGAGCAACGGATTCGGGGTACTAGCAGCGGAAGTAGCACTTCTTGCGCGGGACAGGGGTCCCACACTTAGGGCCTCGCCCACAGATATCCGGACAAGAGACTAATCCGTCGGTTTTTCCAAAACCAAACCCGGAAAAACTTCCTTCACCCGGAAAGCACGGGCGATTCCACTAGGATAACTCTTTACTCTAACATAGTCAAGACCATTACTAATCAAGCTGATCCGCCGACTGCACCTATAAAGATACTCGGTCAGATCAAGGAAGAAACTTGCACTTGGATCATTGGGATCAACGCTTTTTTTCCCATTAAGAGGCACAGCTGTTGATTCCTATCCATAGAACAATTACTATCCGAGATTTACTTTATCTATCGTAAACAGAAATTGAGTCTCGATTTACGGATCCATCAGTCCAGCCTAACCCCATCCGATCCCATGGGTTAGCCAACCGCCCAACCACTGTAGTGATGGGATCCAATTTGGAATTTGGTTAGGTTTTGTCCCGGGTACCAAGGAAAAGAGTTCCAAGGCCCCCTAGCCGAAAGTTCATGCAAACATAAAACTAGTCACACCACTTACACACCCAATATGAAATTGCCTTTTTCTCAGCATCAACTAGCTTTAAAACAATCCTTTAATAAAACCATTATGTCACTGATGACAATCCTCAAAGTTTTTGGTTGAATCATTATTTCCAGTCATTCTTTCATCGGTGTACTTATAGCATCATTGGCAACCAGAACGCTCACCACCTGTTCTCTTAGGGGTCTTTTCCATATTTCCTAGCTCATAGTAACCGACAATATATTCATATAACTGAATGGAATCTCTGTGGAAGATCAGCAAGATCAACCCACACATCCATATAAAAGAGCCATGGACTCATCCGTTGAGGATCAGCAAGGTCAATCAACCAAATCCATGCCCGGTTTCAGAAAACAACTGTTATTCCTTGTTCCAATATCTTCCACGACGCACGTGTGGGTATCTTCGGCGACCCAGAGCCCGAGCACCGTATGGTCAGCACCCTCTAGGATCCTTCGCAGGTGACCTAGCGCTTCACTCATAGGCCGCATCCTTGGTCCCTCATCCACCGTACCGGAAGCTCACCATTTAAATCAAACCAAGGCTGGTCAAGACCTCGGTCGACCTTGCTACGCGAGACGTCCTCCATTGACTCTCTATCAGCAGTTGCAACTTTAACAGTTAGGTCTTCATGACCTTAATCCACAAGACGGTCAAAATGCTTTCCCAGCATTCTTGACATAAAACAGTCATTTACAAACAGTCACAAAATACAGTTTCTAAATCGAACTCTCGTCTTTCCACATTATCCCTCCTTAGTCCACATTACTTAGTCCACATTCCATTCAGTGTGTACTCATTCTCATCCATTTCCTCATATCGACGACACATTAATTCACATACACATTCACATTCACATCCATATATCCACATCTACATGCATACATCCATTTTCACATCCTCATTTATACACCCACATCCCTTATCCACATTCATACTACATACACATCCATATCCACATCCATACATCCACATCCACATCCACATTCATACATCCACATCCAGATTCCCATTCACATCTATACATCCACATCTACATCCACATACATACATATGTACATCCACATCCGTATCTACATCCATACATCCACATTCACATCCATACATCCACATTCACATCCACATCCACATACATACATCCATTT
This sequence comes from Cibotium barometz, assembly GCF_041138505.1. Lineage (NCBI taxonomy): Eukaryota > Viridiplantae > Streptophyta > Polypodiopsida > Cyatheales > Cibotiaceae > Cibotium > Cibotium barometz. The sequence continues at coordinate 28,336,059 of NC_141104.1, forward strand.
CCACATTCCCAGTCATATAACCCCATATGCCTTCACATCTAATCTTTTACATCACATCCATTCTTGCCCTATCACAACCCATATACATCTTATCCTATCACATACACTTCTTGCCTCATCTCATATGTGAGATCCCGATCTCCACCGCACAACGGATTCGGGGTACTAGCAGCGAAAGTAGCACATCATGCGTGGGTAGGGGTCTCACACTCGGGGCCTCGCCCACGGATATCCGGACAAGAGACTAATCCGTCGGTTTGTCCAAAACCGAAACCGGAAAAACTTCCTTTACCCGGAAAGCATGGGCGATTCCACCAGGATAACTCTTTACTCTAACGTAGTCAAGATCATTATACGGATCAACTGATCTGATTGCACCTTTAACGGTACTTGGTCAAATCAAGGAAGAAACTTGCACTTGGATCATCGGGATCAACGCTTTTTTCCCCATCAAGAGGCACAGCCGTTGATTCCTATCCATAGAACAATTTCTATCCGGGATTTACTTCATCTATCGTAATAATAGAAATTAAATCTTGATTTATGGATCCATCAGTCCAGCCTAACCCCATCCGATCCCATGGGTTAGCCAACCGCCCAACCACTGTAGTGATGGGATCCAATTTGGAATTTGGTTAGGTTTTGTCCCGGGTACCAAGGAAAAGAGTTCCAAGGCCCCCTAGCCGGAAGTTCATGCAAACATAAAACTAGCCACACCACTTACACACCCAATATGAAATTGCCTTTTTCTTAGCATCAGCTAGCTTTAAAACAATCCTTTAATGAAACCATATTACCACAGATCACAATCTTCCAATTTATCCGGTTGATTCATAATCTTCCATCATTTCTTCATCAGAGTATCTATGGCATCATTGGCAACTAGAACGCTCACCACCTGTCCACTCAGGGGCCTTTTCAATAGTTCCTAGCCCATAGTACTCGGCAATATAATCACTTATAAAAATCAAGATGGAATCTCGTTGAAGATCAGCAAGATCAACCCAACAGATCCATAAAAAGAGCCATGAACTCATCCATTGAAGACCAGCAAGGTCAATCAACCAGATCCATGCTCGGTTTCAGAAAACAACTCTTACTCCTTGTTTCAATATCTTCCTCGACGCACGCGTGGGTATCCTAGGCGACCCAGAGCCCGAGCACCGTATGGTCAGCACCCTCTAGGATCCTTCGCAGGTGACCTAGCGCTTCACTCGTAGGCCGCTTCCTTGGTCCCTCATCCACCGTACCGGAAGCTCACCATTTTAATCGAACCGAGGCTGGTCAAGACCTCGGTCGACCTTGCTACGTGAGACGTCCTCCATTGACTCTCCATCAGCAGTTGCAACTTTATCAGTTAGGTCTCCACGACCTTAAACACAAGACAGTCAAAATGCTTCCCCAGCATTCTTGACATAAAACAGCTATTTACAAACAGCATTTACAAACAGTTTACAAATACAATTTCTATATTAACTCTCATTTTTTCACATTATTCCTCATTAATCCATATTACTTATTCCACATTCCATTTATATGTGCACACATCCAATCACATCACCACATCCCATATCCACATTCATACATACACATCCATATCCACATCCATACATCCACATCCACATGCATACATCCACTATCACATCCTCATTCATACATCCACATCCACATACATACATACATCCACATCCACATTCCCATTCACATCTATACATCCACATCTACATGCTTACCTCCATTTTCACATCCTCATTTATACATCCACATCCCATATCCACATTCATACATACACATCCATATCCACATCCATACATCCACATCCACATGCATACATCCACTATCACGTCCTCATTCATACATCCACATCCACATACATACATACATCCACATCCACATTCCCATTCACATCTATACATCCACATCTACATGCTTACCTCCATTTTCACATCCTCATTTATACATCCACATCCCATATCCACATTCATACTTACATCCACATCTACATCCACATCCACATTCCCTTTCACATCTATACATCCACATCTACATCCACATACATACATACATCCACATCCACATTCCACATTCCACATTCACATCTATACAGCCACATCTACATCCACATTCACATCTATGCATATACATCTTCATGCATACATCCATTTTCACATTCATATATCCACACTCCCATCTCCACATCCACACATCCACATACATACATCCATTTCCACATTCCCATTCATATAACCCATATGCCTTCACATCTAATCTTTTACATCACATCCATTCTCGCCCTATCACAACCCATATACATCTTATCCTATCACATACACTTCTTACCTCATCCCATACACATCTTATCACATCTTAATTCATCTTATCACCTCCTAACTTATTTCATAAGCATCTTATCACCTCTTATCACATCTTATACACCTCTTATCACATCCTATCACATCTCATATCTATTTATAGAATACAAGAGAATTCTTATATTTGATATAAGATTTCTTTACACATTTATTTATACATAAATTCTATTTAAGGAGATTAATACTTTCAAAGTAAAATCAATCTTTTATGCATCTTCCTATGCATAAATTCATTTTAAATGAAAATGACACTTTTGAATTAAATTTCAATCTTTTATGCATTTTTCTATGCATAAATTCAATTTAGATGAGAATGACACTTTTGAATTAAAAATCAATCTTTATGCATCTTCTTATGCATAAATTCAATTTGGTAGGAATTACACTTTTAGAATAAAAGAATTTCTCTTATGCATCTAAGTTATGCATAAAATCCATTTATGATGAAAATCACACTTTTAGTATAAAAAGAATATCTTTTATGCATACCTCTATGCATGAAATCTAATATGATAAAAGTAACACTTTTAATATAAAAATTTATCCATTATGTATACTTCTATGCATGAAAATAAAAATGATAAAAGTAACACTTTTGATATAAAAATTTATCCATTATGCATACTTCTATGCATGAAAATAAAAATAATAAAAATAACACTTTTGATATAAAAATTTATCCATTATGCATACTTCTATGCATGAAAATAAAAATGGTGAAATAACACTTTTGATATAAAAATTTATCCATTATGCATACTTCTATGCATGAAATAAAAATGGTAAAAATAACACTTTTGATATAAAAATTTATCCATTATGCATACTTCTATGCATGAAATAAAAATGGTAAAAATAACACTTTTGATATAAAAATTTATCCATTATGCATACTTCTATGCATGAAATAAAAATGGTAAAAATAACACTTTTGATATAAAAACTTATCCTTTATGCATGATATTAAAATTCAATTTCTCCATGATTATAATGAAATTCTTTCAATTAATCTAGGATGATAATTCCTAGAATATGGTAGGAAGTCCTCTTTTCATGCTTTGAATGAAATTATTTTATGCGTATTTTTATAAAAATTTTGCCATAGCTCCGCTGCTATGACTGATAAATCTCAATTTTTCTAAGGGATAAAGCTTATCATTAAGGAAATAATTAAAATGATCTCTAATTGGATCATTAATCCATAATGGATTGAATCATCAATATACATAAACTAAAAGCATAGAAAAAAGCCATTAATTTGGCCTCAAGCATAGCTTAATCTTGGGTTAAGAAAAAGCTTTATGAAAAGCTTGATTTGGATTGAGAATGGGTCATGAGTATGACCATTTCTTGAGTGAGAGAGAGAAATTACATAAAAACCATTAGAATTTAAACATAAATGAAAATTAACTTCAATAGCATTTATTAAATTATGTATCTCTTCACTAACATTCATCAATTCACTTCAATAGCATTCAAAAAACCATACCAATTAAGCTTCTCAAGCTTGAGAGGGGTTGAGAAGAGAGAAACATTGAGAAATTATAGAAAAAATTAATATTCACTAATTACCTTACAATTTGCTTGATTCATTGTTCACGGTAGAGGCCCCCAACCAATCAATTGGTTAAGTATGTTGATGGAGCCACCAATGGGGATTGAAGAAAGAGGGAAGCTCCAAAAACTAGTGAATTATTAATGAATTCATAGTTCTTGGCTTAGGTGGAGTAGAGTAACGATGCATAAACACTATATATTTTTCAACAAGGGGGAGCTTCTATTTATAGGAAAAATTGAGCTCCTAACCAAACAAACTGATTCTAGAATTTTCTAAATCAGTTTGGTCAATATTTGACCATTTTTAGGTCAGTTAAGCTAACTTTTTGGAACTAGACTTGAATGAGGAGAGAGGAGAGATGAAATATCTCAATTTTTATGAGTTTAAAACTCATTCAAGCATGTGAAATATGCACCTCCTTTAAAGAACTCCCCTTCCTTACATATGTGTCATAATGGAATCATTTTAATATTGCTCATAGTTTTTTACTAATAAACCTTGTACATTTTCAACTCTTCATCTTATGTGAAATATGCACCTCCTTTAAAGAACTCCCCTCCCTTACATATGTGTCATAATGGAATCATTTTAATATTGCTCATAGTTTTTTACTAATAAACCTTGTACATTTTCAACTCTTCATCTTATGTGAGCATTTACTCATTTTTGGGTATCTTCTTTTACAAATTGGATTTATCTCCTCCCTACACATGGATTGATGCTATTGGCCCATAGGAACCTTAATTGGACCATAATCCAAAAATTTCTGAAAATCTAGACCCTTAGGCTAAGGTCCTTTATACCCATTTCCAATTAATTCCAATTGCACATTGGAAAGTTCTTTTTGAATTTCTGTTTCAGGGGAACTTATTTTAATTATAAGAGATATTTTTCTATCCAAAAATATTCAAAATCTGAATATTCTCTCTCTAGAATATTTTCTCTCTCTAGGTTAAAATAGTTAGAAACAAGGTCTTTATATTTCTGAAGAGGGATTGATTACAGGGAAAGATACTAGACATCAAAAAAGGGGGTGGGGGAGGAATCTTACATTCTACCCCACTTAAAAAACGCGAGATGTCCTCATCTCGCAAACTAGGGTAATTTCGCAAGATGCACGAATATGAGACTTAGAGAAAAATTTTAATCAAGATTAACCACCAAGAAAAGTCTCAAAGAGAGCAAGATAAGAACAAGATTTAAACTTTATTCATTCTTGAAACATATACAGTAAAGATAGAAGAACTCTTTACACTTCCATAAGCCCGTCCATCATATGATCACAAAAGCAGCACTCACAAGCTGCGCACGTATAAGGTAACTCATCTATGGGAATAATTCTGTTGGTTATTGCCGCACCTATCTCAGTGGTATGAGGTGTTCTAACAAAAGGACCTCTGAGAGGCAAGCCAAAAACGGGGTAAAGACATATCTTCTGATGAGGAAGAAAACACGCCAGTAAGAAGACCCGCTCAGAAAACCCAAGATGTCTTGATCTCATGACGCAGTAGTATCGGGGACCCAAACCCAAGGCTTCGATAACCATGGCCAAGCGGACATTGTTACGAAAGTGCTGCTGACCCCAAGGTGTTACCCTAGTTATGTCTTGATAGGTCCGCCATTTGGTCTGAGATACAGATGTTCCCAAGTGAGGAAAAAGTGAGCGCTCATACTGTTCTATAAAATCCTTCTTCACAGACTTACTTGCGTCTTGAAGGTGAGAAATCATCACGGATAAAACTAATTCCTGATGCCAAGCCATGAAGGAGATTAAGAAGAAGGGAGATCGATGGAAGTAAGATTACTGTGAGCGATAAGTAAAAGTTACGACTTATATAAAGGAAGGAGTTAGCGTAACCTAGAAGCCAACGGTATCTTGCCACTGAAGTTTTACCGTCTTTCCATGATTTGGGTTTGGCACAAATTTCTATAGAAGGCATTAAGAACTTTGAGATGAGGAGATAAAAGAAGTTCGTAGGCTAAGTCACCTACTTTCTTTGATCCACAATAGCTGGGGGATAACTACTTATACTCCCCTAGAGATAAAGAAATTCTTTTGGTCCGTATTCAAATGAAGACTATAACTGCTTCTTTGAATTCTCTAACTGTCCTCTTCTTATCTGTATATTGTCTCTGTCAATCCTGGGCAGCGTTTATATCTTTATGAATTGCCTGCATCTGTTGCTCTAGGTCGCCAAGCATTTGACTGGTCATCTCGACCCTAATCAATGGGTTGGACCTAGTTTAAGCAATCTTGTCCGAGAGACGGACCCTGATTAGATTGGTATGAAGGAATTGGTCTCTGAATTTGGGTTCTAGACTTCCCTGTGCCCTTTTCATGGTAGGAGTCGGGCAGTCTTTTAACTGATGGTCAAAACCTTGGTATCCAAAACACTGGTTCTCACTTCTGAACTCATCGTTCTGAATCTTTAAAACAGGTGGGACTCTTGAGAAGTATTCAGGGAAAAGGTTCTTCCTTTTTTAAACAGAATCTTTCTTTTATTTTAGAGAGAGAATAATTATAAGATCAGAAAGGGAGATTCTTACTCCTGTATACCTCGAAGGCTGGGGGAGAATCTTACATTCTACCCCACTTGAAAAGTGCGAGATGTCCTCATCTCGCAAGGTAGAGGACAACTCTTTTTCTTAAGATCCAATTTATTCTGGGGTTCCTTATATTCTGGTCAACCCAACAGAATACGGGGATAATTATCCCTTATATAGAACTAATCATTAAATAACAATTCATTCAGATCATATCATTCATATCTTTAACACGATAATGGTCCATTAGACTGAAAATTTTCCTTCTGAACATTCCTCCACAGGAATTTTAGTTAAGCAAGTTCTCAATTTGTCATCCTTTAACTTAATCTACCGTCTCTAGTGTTAACAGTAGCAATCTGACAGCACAATCCACTAATCTCATAGTGATTTGCTGAAATCATTATTATCATTCCAGTTATGAATATTATCACTGGGACTCGTCCCATTCATCCTCATTGTGGTTTTGCTCAGGTTATTATATTTCAACTAAATTTCAAAAATCATCATTTTTCAATCAGAATCCCAATCAATTCATCAGTTCCCAAACAGAATTAAAAATCATATCAGCCACATTCGAATTCATCAATGCTTAAAATTTCAAGTCTTAGGTTTACTCGTATATACTGCCGGTAAAGAGCTGCAGTTATACCCTCGGTATATACGGATAGTCATGAAACTCGAAACTATAAGGTAAATACCATCATGTCTAGGCCTCAAGCAAGTCAGGGTTCCATACAATTGCGGTACTTCCAATCGAAGACCCAATTACTAATTTACGAATTTCAATTTGAATTAACAATTTGTATTATATCAGGCAATTACAACCTTTTTGTGCGTCTTGATAACTTTTGACATAATTGGCTCCTCAGTTGATCTTATTGGAGATCTATGACATAAATCTGATAAACAAATTTTTCTTTATCCGATCGTCCGTAAACAATCACTTAAAAAAAACATTTGTATATTTATATACAAGTTGCAATAAGTACATAGAGCAACTCGGCTCTGAGTTCAAAATCTCCTCGGAAGACATATAAGAGGACCGTACTGGGCCATAGTCATGCCCTGTTACATAAGTTCTCTAACTGCGAAGGGGGCTATTATTTTCTCCTTAGGGATAAATCGACTAAGGAGTCTATAAATTCGACATGAAAGTCTGAAATTTCGAGGTGTCGAATGATATAGAATGACACCACGCACCATTTTCAGCTTTAACAGGATCATAGTCAATGAGAGATTCTGCCCCAGCATTGTACGGCGGTCGCAAGGGGCGTGGACATATTGCCCTGCAAACCACTTATGTTGTATTCTCTCCGCTGGGGTAGGAAAATATAAATCCGTGAAATGGCGTGCGAGTCTTGCTCGGCTTGTTTGTGTTGAAGCGGAAGAGATGAGATGCTCGAAGGCAAATGCAATCATATCTTGAGACTGGGTGAGGTCGGGAATACCAGATAAATGGGGAACTTCCATCTATAAAAACAATTTCTTTGATTAAAATTTCTTCATTAAAGAAGCTTACGGAATGAAAATACATTATGAAAATGTTGTTTCTGAATTCTTATTACTAATTTCACATAAGAATTTAATTATCTTTATTAGCTTTCAATTTCGCTCTGATACCAACTGTGAGATCCCGATCTCCACCGCACAACGGATTCGGGGTACTAGCAGCAGAAGTAGCACATCATGCGTGGGTAGGGGTCTCACACTCGGGGCCTCGCCCACGGATATCCGGACAAGAGACTAATCCGTCGGTTTGTCCAAAACCGAAACCGGAAAAACTTCCTTTACCCGGAAAGCATGGGCGATTCCACCAGGATAACTCTTTACTCTAACGTAGTCAAGATCATTATACGGATCAACTGATCTGATTGCACCTTTAACGGTACTTGGTCAAATCAAGGAAGAAACTTGCACTTGGATCATCGGGATCAACGCTTTTTTTCCCCATCAAGAGGCACAGCTGTTGATTCCTATCCATAGAACAATTTCTATCCGGGATTTACTTCATCTATCGTAATAATAGAAATTAAATCTTGATTTATGGATCCATCAGTCCAGCCTAACCCCATCCGATCCCATGGGTTAGCCAACCGCCCAACCACTGTAGTGATTTGATCCAATTTGGAATTTGGTTAGGTTTTGTCCCGGGTACCAAGGAAAAGAGTTCCAAGGCCCCCTAGCCGTAAGTTCATGCAAACATAAAACTAGCCACACCACTTACACACCCAATATGAAATTGCCTTTTTCTAAGCATCAGCTAGCTTTAAAACAATCCTTTAATGAAACCATATTACCACAGATCACAATCTTCCAATTTATCCGGTTGATTCATAATTTTCCATCATTTCTTCATCAGAGTATCTATGGCATCATTGGCAACTAGAACGCTCACCACCTGTCCACTCAAGGGGCCTTTTCAATAGTTCCTAGCCCATCGTACTCGGCAATATAATCACTTATAAAAATCAAGATGGACTCTCGTTGAAGATCAGCAAGATCAACCCAACAGATCCATAAAAAGAGCCATGGACTCATCCATTGAAGACCAGCAAGGTCAATCAACCAGATCCATGCTCGGTTTCAGAAAACAACTCTTACTCCTTGTTTCAATATCTTCCTCGACGCACGCGTGGGTATCCTAGGCGACCCAGAGCCCGAGCACCGTATGGTCAGCACCCTCTAGGATCCTTCGCAGGTGACCTAGCGCTTCACTCGTAGGCCGCTTCCTTGGTCCCTCATCCACCGTACCGGAAGCTCACCATTTTAATCGAACCGAGGCTGGTCAAGACCTCGGTCGACCTTGCTACGCGAGACGTCCTCCATTGACTCTCCGTCAGCAGTTGCAACTTTATCAGTTAGGTCTCCACGACCTTAAACACAAGACGGTCAAAATGCTTCCCCAGCATTCTTGACATAAAACAGCCATTTACAAACAGCATTTACAAACAGTTTACAAATACAATTTCTATATTAACTCTCATTTTTCCACATTATCTCTCATTAATCCACATTACTTATTCCACATTCCATTTATATGTGTACTCATCCAATCACATCATTTTCCATCTCTTCACTTCAGATTCCTTCACATCACATATTATATATTCACATCCATATCCACATCCATACATCCACATCCACATCCACATTCACATCCATACATCCACATCTACATGCTTACCTCCATTTTCACATCCTCATTTATACATCCACATCCCATATCCACATTCATACATACACATCCATATCCACATCCATACATCCACATCCACATGCATACATCCACTATCACATCCTCATTCATACATCCACATCCACATACATACATACATCCACATCCACATTCCCATTCACATCTATACATCCACATCTACATGCTTACCTCCATTTTCACATCCTCATTTATACATCCACATCCCATATCCACATTCATACAAACACATCCATATCCACATCCATACATCCACATCCACATGCATACATCCACTATCACGTCCTCATTCATACATCCACATCCACATACATACATACATCCACATCCACATTCCCATTCACATCTATACATCCACATCTACATGCTTACCTCCATTTTCACATCCTCATTTATACATCCACATCCCATATCCACATTTCACGTTCATCCACATCTACATCCACATCCACATTCCCTTTCACATCTATACATCCACATCTACATCCACATACATACATACATCCACATCCACATTCCACATTCCACATTCACATCTATACAGCCACATCTACATCCACATTCACATCTATGCATATACATCTTCATGCATACATCCATTTTCACATTCATATATCCACACTCCCATCTCCACATCCACACATCCACATACATACATCCATTTCCACATTCCCATTCATATAACCCATATGCCTTCACATCTAATCTTTTACATCACATCCATTCTCGCCCTATCACAACCCATATACATCTTATCCTATCACATACACTTCTTACCTCATCCCATACACATCTTATCACATCTTAATTCATCTTATCACCTCCTAACTTATTTCATAAGCATCTTATCACCTCTTATCACATCTTATACACCTCTTATCACATCCTATCACATCTCATATCTATTTATAGAATACAAGAGAATTCGTATATTTGATATAAGATTTCTTTACACATTTATTTATACATAAATTCTATTTAAGGAGATTAATACTTTCAAAGTAAAATCAATCTTTTATGCATCTTCCTATGCATAAATTCATTTTAAATGAAAATGACACTTTTGAATTAAATTTCAATCTTTTATGCATTTTCCTATGCATAAATTCAATTTAGATGAGAATGACACTTTTGAATTAAAAATCAATCTTTATGCATCTTCTTATGCATAAATTCAATTTGGTAGGAATTACACTTTTAGAATAAAAGAATTTCTCTTATGCATCTAAGTTATGCAAAAAATCCATTTATGATGAAAATCACACTTTTAGTATAAAAAGAATATCTTTTATGCATACCTCTATGCATGAAATCTAATATGATAAAAGTAACACTTTTAATATAAAAATTTATCCATTATGTATACTTCTATGCATGAAAATAAAAATGATAAAAGTAACACTTTTGATATAAAAATTTATCCATTATGCATACTTCTATGCATGAAAATAAAAATAATAAAAATAACACTTTTGATATAAAAATTTATCCATTATAAATCCGCGAAATGGCGTGCGAGTCTTGCTCGGCTTGTTTGTGTTGAAGCGGAAGAGATGAGATGCTCGAAGGCAAATGCAATCATATCTTGAGACTGGGTGAGGTCGGGAATACCAGATAAATGGGAAACTTCCATCTATAAAAACAATTTCTTTGATTAAAATTTCTTCATTAAAGAAGCTTACGGAATGAAAATACATTATGAAAATGTTGTTTCTGAATTCTTATTACTAATTTCACATAAGAATTTAATTATCTTTATTAGCTTTCAATTTCGCTCTGATACCAACTATGAGATCCCGATCTCCACCGCACAACGGATTCGGGGTACTAGCAGCAGAAGTAGCACATCATGCGTGGGTAGGGGTCTCACACTCGGGGCCTCGCCCACGGATATCCGGACAAGAGACTAATCTGTCGGTTTGTCCAAAACCGAAACCGGAAAAACTTCCTTTACCCGGAAAGCATGGGCGATTCCACCAGGATAACTCTTTACTCTAACGTAGTCAAGATCATTATACGGATCAACTAATCTGATTGCACCTTTAACGGTACTTGGTCAAATCAAGGAAGAAACTTGCACTTGGATCATCGGGATCAACGCTTTTTTCCCCATCAAGAGGCACAGCTGTTGATTCCTATCCATAGAACAATTTCTATCCGGGATTTACTTCATCTCTCGTAATAATAGAAATTAAATCTTGATTTATGGATCCATCAGTCCAGCCTAACCCCATCCGATCCCATGGGTTAGCCAACCGCCCAACCACTGTAGTGATTTGATCCAATTTGGAATTTGGTTAGGTTTTGTCCCGGGTACCAAGGAAAAGAGTTCCAAGGCCCCCTAGCCGTAAGTTCATGCAAACATAAAACTAGCCACACCACTTACACACCCAATATGAAATTGCCTTTTTCTAAGCATCAGCTAGCTTTAAAACAATCCTTTAATGAAACCATATTACCACAGATCACAATCTTCCAATTTATCTGGTTGATTCATAATTTTCCATCATTTCTTCATCAGAGTATCTATGGCATCATTGGCAACTAGAACGCTCACCACCTGTCCACTCAGGGGCCTTTTCAATAGTTCCTAGCCCATCGTACTCGGCAATATAATCACTTATAAAAATCAAGATGGACTCTCGTTGAAGATCAGCAAGATCAACCCAACAGATCCATAAAAAGAGCCATGGACTCATCCATTGAAGACCAGCAAGGTCAATCAACCAGATCCATGCTCGGTTTCAGAAAACAACTCTTACTCCTTGTTTCAATATCTTCCTCGACGCACGCGTGGGTATCCTAGGCGACCCAGAGCCCGAGCACCGTATGGTCAGCACCCTCTAGGATCCTTCGCAGGTGACCTAGCGCTTCACTCGTAGGCCGCTTCCTTGGTCCCTCATCCACCGTACCGGAAGCTCACCATTTTAATCGAACCGAGGCTGGTCAAGACCTCGGTCGACCTTGCTACGCGAGACGTCCTCCATTGACTCTCCGTCAGCAGTTGCAACTTTATCAGTTAGGTCTCCACGACCTTAAACACAAGACGGTCAAAATGCTTCCCCAGCATTCTTGACATAAAACAGCCATTTACAAACAGCATTTACAAACAGTTTACAAATACAATTTCTATATTAACTCTCATTTTTCCACATTATCTCTCATTAATCCACATTACTTATTCCACATTCCATTTATATGTGTACTCATCCAATCACATCATTTTCCATCTCTTCACTTCAGATTCCTTCACATCACATATCATATATTCACATCCATATCCACATCCATACATCCACATCCACATCCACATTCACATCCATACATCCACATCTACATGCTTACCTCCATTTTCACATCCTCATTTATACATCCACATCCCATATCCACATTCATACATACACATCCATATCCACATCCATACATCCACATTCACATGCATACATCCACTATCACATCCTCATTCATACATCCACATCCACATACATACATACATCCACATCCACATTCCCATTCACATCTATACATCCACATCTACATGCTTACCTCCATTTTCACATCCTCATTTATACATCCACATCCCATATCCACATTCATACATACACATCCATATCCACATCCATACATCCACATCCACATGCATACATCCACTATCACGTCCTCATTCATACATCCACATCCACATACATACATACATCCACATCCACATTCCCATTCACATCTATACATCCACATCTACATGCTTACCTCCATTTTCACATCCTCATTTATACATCCACATCCCATATCCACATTCATACTTACATCCACATCTACATCCACATCCACATTCCCTTTCACATCTATACATCCACATCTACATCCACATACATACATACATCCACATCCACATTCCACATTCCACATTCACATCTATACAGCCACATCTACATCCACATTCACATCTATGCATATACATCTTCATGCATACATCCATTTTCACATTCATATATCCACACTCCCATCTCCACATCCACACATCCACATACATACATCCATTTCCACATTCCCATTCATATAACCCATATGCCTTCACATCTAATCTTTTACATCACATCCATTCTCGCCCTATCACAACCCATATACATCTTATCCTATCACATACACTTCTTACCTCATCCCATACACATCTTATCACATCTTAATTCATATTATCACCTCCTAACTTATTTCATAAGCATCTTATCACCTCTTATCACATCTTATACACCTCTTATCACATCCTATCACATCTCATATCTATTTATAGAATACAAGAGAATTCTTATATTTGATATAAGATTTCTTTACACATTTATTTATACATAAATTCTATTTAAGGAGATTAATACTTTCAAAGTAAAATCAATCTTTTATGCATCTTCCTATGCATAAATTCATTTTAAATGAAAATGACACTTTTGAATTAAATTTCAATCTTTTATGCATTTTCCTATGCATAAATTCAATTTAGATGAGAATGACACTTTTGAATTAAAAATCAATCTTTATGCATCTTCTTATGCATAAATTCAATTTGGTAGGAATTACACTTTTAGAATAAAAGAATTTCTCTTATGCATCTAAGTTATGCATAAAATCCATTTATGATGAAAATCACACTTTTAGTATAAAAAGAATATCTTTTATGCATATCTCTATGCATGAAATCTAATATGATAAAAGTAACACTTTTAATATAAAAATTTATCCATTATGTATACTTCTATGCATGAAAATAAAAATGATAAAAGTAACACTTTTGATATAAAAATTTATCCATTATGCATACTTCTATGCATGAAAATAAAAATAATAAAAATAACACTTTTGATATAAAAATTTATCCATTATGCATACTTCTATGCATGAAAATAAAAATGGTAAAAATAACACTTTTGATATAAAAATTTATCCATTATGCATACTTCTATGCATGAAATAAAAATGGTAAAAATAACACTTTTGATATAAAAATTTATCCATTATGCATACTTCTATGCATGAAATAAAAATGGTAAAAATAACACTTTTGATATAAAAATTTATCCATTATGCATACTTCTATGCATGAAATAAAAATGGTAAAAATAACACTTTTGATATAAAAACTTATCCTTTATGCATGATATTAAAATTCAATTTCTCCATGATTATAATGAAATTCTTTCAATTAATCTAGGATGATAATTCCTAGAATATGGTAGGAAGTCCTCTTTTCATGCTTTGAATGAAATTATTTTATGCGTATTTTTATAAAAATTTTGCCATAGCTCCGCTGCTATGACTGATAAATCTCAATTTTTCTAAGGGATAAAGCTTATCATTAAGGAAATAATTAAAATGATCTCTAATTGGATCATTAATCCATAATGGATTGAATCATCAATATACATAAACTAAAAGCATAGAAAAAAGCCATTAATTTGGCCTCAAGCATAGCTTAATCTTGGGTTAAGAAAAAGCTTTATGAAAAGCTTGATTTGGATTGAGAATGGGTCATGAGTATGACCATTTCTTGAGTGAGAGAGAGAAATTACATAAAAACCATTAGAATTTAAACATAAATGAAAATTAACTTCAATAGCATTTATTAAATTATGTATCTCTTCACTAACATTCATCAATTCACTTCAATAGCATTCAAAAAACCATACCAATTAAGCTTCTCAAGCTTGAGAGGGGTTGAGAAGAGAGAAACATTGAGAAATTATAGAAAAAATTAATATTCACTAATTACCTTACAATTTGCTTGATTCATTGTTCACGGTAGAGGCCCCCAACCAATCAATTGGTTAAGTATGTTGATGGAGCCACCAATGGGGATTGAAGAAAGAGGGAAGCTCCAAAAACTAGTGAATTATTAATGAATTCATAGTTCTTGGCTTAGGTGGAGTAGAGTAACGATGCATAAACACTATATATTTTTCAACAAGGGGGAGCTTCTATTTATAGGAAAAATTGAGCTCCTAACCAAACAAACTGATTCTAGAATTTTCTAAATCAGTTTGGTCAATATTTGACCATTTTTAGGTCAGTTAAGCTAACTTTTTGGAACTAGACTTGAATGAGGAGAGAGGAGAGATGAAATATCTCAATTTTTATGAGTTTAAAACTCATTCAAGCATGTGAAATATGCACCTCCTTTAAAGAACTCCCCTTCCTTACATATGTGTCATAATGGAATCATTTTAATATTGCTCATAGTTTTTTACTAATAAACCTTGTACATTTTCAACTCTTCATCTTATGTGAAATATGCACCTCCTTTAAAGAACTCCCCTCCCTTACATATGTGTCATAATGGAATCATTTTAATATTGCTCATAGTTTTTTACTAATAAACCTTGTACATTTTCAACTCTTCATCTTATGTGAGCATTTACTCATTTTTGGGTATCTTCTTTTACAAATTGGATTTATCTCCTCCCTACACATGGATTGATGCTATTGGCCCATAGGAACCTTAATTGGACCATAATCCAAAAATTTCTGAAAATCTAGACCCTTAGGCTAAGGTCCTTTATACCCATTTCCAATTAATTCCAATTGCACATTGGAAAGTTCTTTTTGAATTTCTGTTTCAGGGGAACTTATTTTAATTATAAGAGATATTTTTCTATCCAAAAATATTCAAAATCTGAATATTCTCTCTCTAGAATATTTTCTCTCTCTAGGTTAAAATAGTTAGAAACAAGGTCTTTATATTTCTGAAGAGGGATTGATTACAGGGAAAGATACTAGACATCAAAAAAGGGGGTGGGGGAGGAATCTTACATTCTACCCCACTTAAAAAACGCGAGATGTCCTCATCTCGCAAACTAGGGTAATTTCGCAAGATGCACGAATATGAGACTTAGAGAAAAATTTTAATCAAGATTAACCACCAAGAAAAGTCTCAAAGAGAGCAAGATAAGAACAAGATTTAAACTTTATTCATTCTTGAAACATATACAGTAAAGATAGAAGAACTCTTTACACTTCCATAAGCCCGTCCATCATATGATCACAAAAGCAGCACTCACAAGCTGCGCACGTATAAGGTAACTCATCTATGGGAATAATTCTGTTGGTTATTGCCGCACCTATCTCAGTGGTATGAGGTGTTCTAACAAAAGGACCTCTGAGAGGCAAGCCAAAAACGGGGTAAAGACATATCTTCTGATGAGGAAGAAAACACGCCAGTAAGAAGACCCGCTCAGAAAACCCAAGATGTCTTGATCTCATGACGCAGTAGTATCGGGGACCCAAACCCAAGGCTTCGATAACCATGGCCAAGCGGACATTGTTACGAAAGTGCTGCTGACCCCAAGGTGTTACCCTAGTTATGTCTTGATAGGTCCGCCATTTGGTCTGAGATACAGATGTTCCCAAGTGAGGAAAAAGTGAGCGCTCATACTGTTCTATAAAATCCTTCTTCACAGACTCACTTGCGTCTTGAAGGTGAGAAATCATCACGGATAAAACTAATTCCTGATGCCAAGCCATGAAGGAGATTAAGAAGAAGGGAGATCGATGGAAGTAAGATTACTGTGAGCGATAAGTAAAAGTTACGACTTATATAAAGGAAGGAGTTAGCGTAACCTAGAAGCCAACGGTATCTTGCCACTGAAGTTTTACCGTCTTTCCATGATTTGGGTTTGGCACAAATTTCTATAGAAGGCATTAAGAACTTTGAGATGAGGAGATAAAAGAAGTTCGTAGGCTAAGTCACCTACTTTCTTTGATCCACAATAGCTGGGGGATAACTACTTATACTCCCCTAGAGATAAAGAAATTCTTTTGGTCCGTATTCAAATGAAGACTATAACTGCTTCTTTGAATTCTCTAACTGTCCTCTTCTTATCTGTATATTGTCTCTGTCAATCCTGGGCAGCGTTTATATCTTTATGAATTGCCTGCATCTGTTGCTCTAGGTCGCCAAGCATTTGACTGGTCATCTCGACCCTAATCAATGGGTTGGACCTAGTTTAAGCAATCTTGTCCGAGAGACGGACCCTGATTAGATTGGTATGAAGGAATTGGTCTCTGAATTTGGGTTCTAGACTTCCCTGTGCCCTTTTCATGGTAGGAGTCGGGCAGTCTTTTAACTGATGGTCAAAACCTTGGTATCCAAAACACTGGTTCTCACTTCTGAACTCATCGTTCTGAATCTTTAAAACAGGTGGGACTCTTGAGAAGTATTCAGGGAAAAGGTTCTTCCTTTTTTAAACAGAATCTTTCTTTTATTTTAGAGAGAGAATAATTATAAGATCAGAAAGGGAGATTCTTACTCCTGTATACCTCGAAGGCTGGGGGAGAATCTTACATTCTACCCCACTTGAAAAGTGCGAGATGTCCTCATCTCGCAAGGTAGAGGACAACTCTTTTTCTTAAGATCCAATTTATTCTGGGGTTCCTTATATTCTGGTCAACCCAACAGAATACGGGGATAATTATCCCTTATATAGAACTAATCATTAAATAACAATTCATTCAGATCATATCATTCATATCTTTAACACGATAATGGTCCATTAGACTGAAAATTTTTCTTCTGAACATTCCTCCACAGGAATTTTAGTTAAGCAAGTTCTCAATTTGTCATCCTTTAACTTAATCTACCGTCTCCAGTGTTAACAGTAGCAATCTGACAGCACAATCCACTAATCTCATAGTGATTTGCTGAAATCATTATTATCATTCCAGTTATGAATATTATCACTGGGACTCGTCCCATTCATCCTCATTGTGGTTTTGCTCAGGTTATTATATTTCAACTAAATTTCAAAAATCATCATTTTTCAAT
Organism: Cibotium barometz; assembly: GCF_041138505.1. NCBI lineage: Eukaryota > Viridiplantae > Streptophyta > Polypodiopsida > Cyatheales > Cibotiaceae > Cibotium > Cibotium barometz. Next base: position 28,354,556 of record NC_141104.1, read on the forward strand.
CAGAATCCCAATCAATTCATCAGTTCCTAAACAGAATTAAAAATCATATCAGCCACATTCGAATTCATCAATGCTTAAAATTTCAAGTCTTAGGTTTACTCGTATATACTGCCGGTAAAGAGCTGCAGTTATACTCTCGGTATATACGGATAGTCATGAAACTCGAAACTATAAGGTAAATACCATCATGTCTAGGCCTCAAGCAAGTCAGGGTTCCATACAATTGCGGTATTTCCAATCGAAGACCCAATTACTAATTTACGAATTTCAATTTGAATTAACAATTTGTATTATATCACGCAATTACAACCTTTTTGTGCGTCTTGATAACTTTTGACATAATTGGCTCCTCAGTTGATCTTATTGGAGATCTATGACATAAATCTGATAAACAAATTTTTCTTTATCCGATCGTCCGTAAACAATCACTTAAAAAAAACATTTGTATATTTATATACAAGTTGCAATAAGTACATAGAGCAACTCGGCTTTGAGTTCAAAATCTCCTCGGAAGACATATAAGAGGACCGTACTGGGCCATAGTCATGCCCTGTTACATAAGTTCTCTAACTGCGAAGGGGGCTATTATTTTCTCCTTAGGGATAAATCGACTAAGGAGTCTATAAATTCGACATGAAAGTCTGAAATTTCGAGGTGTCGAATGATATAGAATGACACCACGCACCATTTTCAGCTTTAACAGGATCATAGTCAATGAGAGATTCTGCCCCAGCATTGTACGGCGGTCGCAAGGGGCGTGGACATATTGCCCTGCAAACCACTTATGTTGTATTCTCTCCGCTGGGGTAGGAAAATATAAATCCGCGAAATGGCGTGCGAGTCTTGCTCGGCTTGTTTGTGTTGAAGCGGAAGAGATGAGATGCTCGAAGGCAAATGCAATCATATCTTGAGACTGGGTGAGGTCGGGAATACCAGATAAATGGGGAACTTCCATCTATAAAAACAATTTCTTTGATTAAAATTTCTTCATTAAAGAAGCTTACGGAATGAAAATACATTATGAAAATGTTGTTTCTGAATTCTTATTACTAATTTCAGATAAGAATTTAATTATCTTTATTAGCTTTCAATTTCGCTCTGATACCAACTGTGAGATCCCGATCTCCACCGCACAACGGATTCGGGGTACTAGCAGCAGAAGTAGCACATCATGCGTGGGTAGGGGTCTCACACTCGGGGCCTCGCCCACGGATATCCGGACAAGAGACTAATCCGTCGGTTTGTCCAAAACCGAAACCGGAAAAACTTCCTTTACCCGGAAAGCATGGGCGATTCCACCAGGATAACTCTTTACTCTAACGTAGTCAAGATCATTATACGGATCAACTGATCTGATTGCACCTTTAACGGTACTTGGTCAAATCAAGGAAGAAACTTGCACTTGGATCATCGGGATCAACGCTTTTTTTCCCCATCAAGAGGCACAGCTGTTGATTCCTATCCATAGAACAATTTCTATCCGGGATTTACTTCATCTATCGTAATAATAGAAATTAAATCTTGATTTATGGATCCATCAGTCCAGCCTAACCCCATCCGATCCCATGGGTTAGCCAACCGCCCAACCACTGTAGTGATTTGATCCAATTTGGAATTTGGTTAGGTTTTGTCCCGGGTACCAAGGAAAAGAGTTCCAAGGCCCCCTAGCCGTAAGTTCATGCAAACATAAAACTAGCCACACCACTTACACACCCAATATGAAATTGCCTTTTTCTAAGCATCAGCTAGCTTTAAAACAATCCTTTAATGAAACCATATTACCACAGATCACAATCTTCCAATTTATCCGGTTGATTCATAATTTTCCATCATTTCTTCATCAGAGTATCTATGGCATCATTGGCAACTAGAACGCTCACCACCTGTCCACTCAAGGGGCCTTTTCAATAGTTCCTAGCCCATCGTACTCGGCAATATAATCACTTATAAAAATCAAGATGGACTCTCGTTGAAGATCAGCAAGATCAACCCAACAGATCCATAAAAAGAGCCATGGACTCATCCATTGAAGACCAGCAAGGTCAATCAACCAGATCCATGCTCGGTTTCAGAAAACAACTCTTACTCCTTGTTTCAATATCTTCCTCGACGCACGCGTGGGTATCCTAGGCGACCCAGAGCCCGAGCACCGTATGGTCAGCACCCTCTAGGATCCTTCGCAGGTGACCTAGCGCTTCACTCGTAGGCCGCTTCCTTGGTCCCTCATCCACCGTACCGAAAGCTCACCATTTTAATCGAACCGAGGCTGGTCAAGACCTCGGTCGACCTTGCTACGCGAGACGTCCTCCATTGACTCTCCGTCAGCAGTTGCAACTTTATCAGTTAGGTCTCCACGACCTTAAACACAAGACGGTCAAAATGCTTCCCCAGCATTCTTGACATAAAACAGCCATTTACAAACAGCATTTACAAACAGTTTACAAATACAATTTCTATATTAACTCTCATTTTTCCACATTATCTCTCATTAATCCACATTACTTATTCCACATTCCATTTATATGTGTACTCATCCAATCACATCATTTTCCATCTCTTCACTTCAGATTCCTTCACATCACATATTATATATTCACATCCATATCCACATCCATACATCCACATCCACATCCACATTCACATCCATACATCCACATCTACATGCTTACCTCCATTTTCACATCCTCATTTATACATCCACATCCCATATCCACATTCATACATACACATCCATATCCACATCCATACATCCACATCCACATGCATACATCCACTATCACATCCTCATTCATACATCCACATCCACATACATACATACATCCACATCCACATTCCCATTCACATCTATACATCCACATCTACATGCTTACCTCCATTTTCACATCCTCATTTATACATCCACATCCCATATCCACATTCATACAAACACATCCATATCCACATCCATACATCCACATCCACATGCATACATCCACTATCACGTCCTCATTCATACATCCACATCCACATACATACATACATCCACATCCACATTCCCATTCACATCTATACATCCACATCTACATGCTTACCTCCATTTTCACATCCTCATTTATACATCCACATCCCATATCCACATTCATACTTACATCCACATCTACATCCACATCCACATTCCCTTTCACATCTATACATCCACATCTACATCCACATACATACATACATCCACATCCACATTCCACATTCCACATTCACATCTATACAGCCACATCTACATCCACATTCACATCTATGCATATACATCTTCATGCATACATCCATTTTCACATTCATATATCCACACTCCCATCTCCACATCCACACATCCACATACATACATCCATTTCCACATTCCCATTCATATAACCCATATGCCTTCACATCTAATCTTTTACATCACATCCATTCTCGCCCTATCACAACCCATATACATCTTATCCTATCACATACACTTCTTACCTCATCCCATACACATCTTATCACATCTTAATTCATCTTATCACCTCCTAACTTATTTCATAAGCATCTTATCACCTCTTATCACATCTTATACACCTCTTATCACATCCTATCACATCTCATATCTATTTATAGAATACAAGAGAATTCTTATATTTGATATAAGATTTCTTTACACATTTATTTATACATAAATTCTATTTAAGGAGATTAATACTTTCAAAGTAAAATCAATCTTTTATGCATCTTCCTATGCATAAATTCATTTTAAATGAAAATGACACTTTTGAATTAAATTTCAATCTTTTATGCATTTTCCTATGCATAAATTCAATTTAGATGAGAATGACACTTTTGAATTAAAAATCAATCTTTATGCATCTTCTTATGCATAAATTCAATTTGGTAGGAATTACACTTTTAGAATAAAAGAATTTCTCTTATGCATCTAAGTTATGCAAAAAATCTATTTATGATGAAAATCACACTTTTAGTATAAAAAGAATATCTTTTATGCATACCTCTATGCATGAAATCTAATATGATAAAAGTAACACTTTTAATATAAAAATTTATCCATTATGTATACTTCTATGCATGAAAATAAAAATGATAAAAGTAACACTTTTGATATAAAAATTTATCCATTATGCATACTTCTATGCATGAAAATAAAAATAATAAAAATAACACTTTTGATATAAAAATTTATCCATTATAAATCCGCGAAATGGCGTGCGAGTCTTGCTCGGCTTGTTTGTGTTGAAGCGGAAGAGATGAGATGCTCGAAGGCAAATGCAATCATATCTTGAGACTGGGTGAGGTCGGGAATACCAGATAAATGGGGAACTTCCATCTATAAAAACAATTTCTTTGATTAAAATTTCTTCATTAAAGAAGCTTACGGAATGAAAATACATTATGAAAATGTTATTTCTGAATTCTTATTACTAATTTCAAATAAGAATTTAATTATCTTTATTAGCTTTCAATTTCGCTCTGATACCAACTGTGAGATCCCGATCTCCACCGCACAACGGATTCGGGGTACTAGCAGCAGAAGTAGCACATTATGCGTGGGTAGGGGTCTCACACTCGGGGCCTCGCCCACGGATATCCGGACAAGAGACTAATCCGTCGGTTTGTCCAAAACCGAAACCGGAAAAACTTCCTTTACCCGGAAAGCATGGGCGATTCCACCAGGATAACTCTTTACTCTAACGTAGTCAAGATCATTATACGGATCAACTGATCTGATTGCACCTTTAACGGTACTTGGTCAAATCAAGGAAGAAACTTGCACTTGGATCATCGGGATCAACGCTTTTTTCCCCATCAAGAGGCACAGCTGTTGATTCCTATCCATAGAACAATTTCTATCCGGGATTTACTTCATCTCTCGTAATAATAGAAATTAAATCTTGATTTATGGATCCATCAGTCCAGCCTAACCCCATCCGATCCCATGGGTTAGCCAACCGCCCAACCACTGTAGTGATTTGATCCAATTTGGAATTTGGTTAGGTTTTGTCCCGGGTACCAAGGAAAAGAGTTCCAAGGCCCCCTAGCCGTAAGTTCATGCAAACATAAAACTAGCCACACCACTTACACACCCAATATGAAATTGCCTTTTTCTAAGCATCAGCTAGCTTTAAAACAATCCTTTAATGAAACCATATTACCACAGATCACAATCTTCCAATTTATCTGGTTGATTCATAATTTTCCATCATTTCTTCATCAGAGTATCTATGGCATCATTGGCAACTAGAACGCTCACCACCTGTCCACTCAGGGGCCTTTTCAATAGTTCCTAGCCCATCGTACTCGGCAATATAATCACTTATAAAAATCAAGATGGACTCTCGTTGAAGATCAGCAAGATCAACCCAACAGATCCATAAAAAGAGCCATGGACTCATCCATTGAAGACCAGCAAGGTCAATCAACCAGATCCATGCTCGGTTTCAGAAAACAACTCTTACTCCTTGTTTCAATATCTTCCTCGACGCACGCGTGGGTATCCTAGGCGACCCAGAGCCCAAGCACCGTATGGTCAGCACCCTCTAGGATCCTTCGCAGGTGACCTAGCGCTTCACTCGTAGGCCGCTTCCTTGGTCCCTCATCCACCGTACCGGAAGCTCACCATTTTAATCGAACCGAGGCTGGTCAAGACCTCGGTCGACCTTGCTACGCGAGACGTCCTCCATTGACTCTCCGTCAGCAGTTGTAACTTTATCAGTTAGGTCTCCACGACCTTAAACACAAGACGGTCAAAATGCTTCCCCAGCATTCTTGACATAAAACAGCCATTTACAAACAGCATTTACAAACAGTTTACAAATACAATTTCTATATTAACTCTCATTTTTCCACATTATCTCTCATTAATCCACATTACTTATTCCACATTCCATTTATATGTGTACTCATCCAATCACATCATTTTCCATCTCTTCACTTCAGATTCCTTCACATCACATATCATATATTCACATCCATATCCACATCCATACATCCACATCCACATCCACATTCACATCCATACATCCACATCTACATGCTTACCTCCATTTTCACATCCTCATTTATACATCCACATCCCATATCCACATTCATACATACACATCCATATCCACATCCATACATCCACATCCACATGCATACATCCACTATCACATCCTCATTCATACATCCACATCCACATACATACATACATCCACATCCACATTCCCATTCACATCTATACATCCACATCTACATGCTTACCTCCATTTTCACATCCTCATTTATACATCCACATCCCATATCCACATTCATACATACACATCCATATCCACATCCATACATCCACATCCACATGCATACATCCACTATCACGTCCTCATTCATACATCCACATCCACATACATACATACATCCACATCCACATTCCCATTCACATCTATACATCCACATCTACATGCTTACCTCCATTTTCACATCCTCATTTATACATCCACATCCCATATCCACATTCATACTTACATCCACATCTACATCCACATCCACATTCCCTTTCACATCTATACATCCACATCTACATCCACATACATACATACATCCACATCCACATTCCACATTCCACATTCACATCTATACAGCCACATCTACATCCACATTCACATCTATGCATATACATCTTCATGCATACATCCATTTTCACATTCATATATCCACACTCCCATCTCCACATCCACACATCCACATACATACATCCATTTCCACATTCCCATTCATATAACCCATATGCCTTCACATCTAATCTTTTACATCACATCCATTCTCGCCCTATCACAACCCATATACATCTTATCCTATCACATACACTTCTTACCTCATCCCATACACATCTTATCACATCTTAATTCATATTATCACCTCCTAACTTATTTCATAAGCATCTTATCACCTCTTATCACATCTTATACACCTCTTATCACATCCTATCACATCTCATATCTATTTATAGAATACAAGAGAATTCTTATATTTGATATAAGATTTCTTTACACATTTATTTATACATAAATTCTATTTAAGGAGATTAATACTTTCAAAGTAAAATCAATCTTTTATGCATCTTCCTATGCATAAATTCATTTTAAATGAAAATGACACTTTTGAATTAAATTTCAATCTTTTATGCATTTTCCTATGCATAAATTCAATTTAGATGAGAATGACACTTTTGAATTAAAAATCAATCTTTATGCATCTTCTTATGCATAAATTCAATTTGGTAGGAATTACACTTTTAGAATAAAAGAATTTCTCTTATGCATCTAAGTTATGCATAAAATCCATTTATGATGAAAATCACACTTTTAGTATAAAAAGAATATCTTTTATGCATATCTCTATGCATGAAATCTAATATGATAAAAGTAACACTTTTAATATAAAAATTTATCCATTATGTATACTTCTATGCATGAAAATAAAAATGATAAAAGTAACACTTTTGATATAAAAATTTATCCATTATGCATACTTCTATGCATGAAAATAAAAATAATAAAAATAACACTTTTGATATAAAAATTTATCCATTATGCATACTTCTATGCATGAAAATAAAAATGGTGAAATAACACTTTTGATATAAAAATTTATCCATTATGCATACTTCTATGCATGAAATAAAAATGGTAAAAATAACACTTTTGATATAAAAATTTATCCATTATGCATACTTCTATGCATGAAATAAAAATGGTAAAAATAACACTTTTGATATAAAAATTTATCCATTATGCATACTTCTATGCATGAAATAAAAATGGTAAAAATAACACTTTTGATATAAAAACTTATCCTTTATGCATGATATTAAAATTCAATTTCTCCATGATTATAATGAAATTCTTTCAATTAATCTAGGATGATAATTCCTAGAATATGGTAGGAAGTCCTCTTTTCATGCTTTGAATGAAATTATTTTATGCGTATTTTTATAAAAATTTTGCCATAGCTCCGCTGCTATGACTGATAAATCTCAATTTTTCTAAGGGATAAAGCTTATCATTAAGGAAATAATTAAAATGATCTCTAATTGGATCATTAATCCATAATGGATTGAATCATCAATATACATAAACTAAAAGCATAGAAAAAAGCCATTAATTTGGCCTCAAGCATAGCTTAATCTTGGGTTAAGAAAAAGCTTTATGAAAAGCTTGATTTGGATTGAGAATGGGTCATGAGTATGACCATTTCTTGAGTGAGAGAGAGAAATTACATAAAAACCATTAGAATTTAAACATAAATGAAAATTAACTTCAATAGCATTTATTAAATTATGTATCTCTTCACTAACATTCATCAATTCACTTCAATAGCATTCAAAAAACCATACCAATTAAGCTTCTCAAGCTTGAGAGGGGTTGAGAAGAGAGAAACATTGAGAAATTATAGAAAAAATTAATATTCACTAATTACCTTACAATTTGCTTGATTCATTGTTCACGGTAGAGGCCCCCAACCAATCAATTGGTTAAGTATGTTGATGGAGCCACCAATGGGGATTGAAGAAAGAGGGAAGCTCCAAAAACTAGTGAATTATTAATGAATTCATAGTTCTTGGCTTAGGTGGAGTAGAGTAACGATGCATAAACACTATATATTTTTCAACAAGGGGGAGCTTCTATTTATAGGAAAAATTGAGCTCCTAACCAAACAAACTGATTCTAGAATTTTCTAAATCAGTTTGGTCAATATTTGACCATTTTTAGGTCAGTTAAGCTAACTTTTTGGAACTAGACTTGAATGAGGAGAGAGGAGAGATGAAATATCTCAATTTTTATGAGTTTAAAACTCATTCAAGCATGTGAAATATGCACCTCCTTTAAAGAACTCCCCTTCCTTACATATGTGTCATAATGGAATCATTTTAATATTGCTCATAGTTTTTTACTAATAAACCTTGTACATTTTCAACTCTTCATCTTATGTGAAATATGCACCTCCTTTAAAGAACTCCCCTCCCTTACATATGTGTCATAATGGAATCATTTTAATATTGCTCATAGTTTTTTACTAATAAACCTTGTACATTTTCAACTCTTCATCTTATGTGAAATATGCACCTCCTTTAAACAACTCCCCTTCCTTACATATGTGTCATAATGGAATCATTTTAATATTGCTCATAGTTTTTTACTAATAAACCTTGTACATTTTCAACTCTTCATCTTATGTGAAATATGCACCTCCTTTAAAGAACTCCCCTTCCTTACATATGTGTCATAATGGAATCATTTTAATATTGCTCATAGTTTTTTACTAATAAACCTTGTACATTTTCAACTCTTCATCTTATGTGAGCATTTACTCATTTTTGGGTATCTTCTTTTACAAATTGGATTTATCTCCTCCCTACACATGGATTGATGCTATTGGCCCATAGGAACCTTAATTGGACCATAATCCAAAAATTTCTGAAAATCTAGACCCTTAGGCTAAGGTCCTTTATACCCATTTCCAATTAATTCCAATTGCACATTGGAAAGTTCTTTTTGAATTTCTGTTTCAGGGGAACTTATTTTAATTATAAGAGATATTTTTCTATCCAAAAATATTCAAAATCTGAATATTCTCTCTCTAGAATATTTTCTCTCTCTAGGTTAAAATAGTTAGAAACAAGGTCTTTATATTTCTGAAGAGGGATTGATTACAGGGAAAGATACTAGACATCAAAAAAGGGGGTGGGGGAGGAATCTAACATCATACACATCTTATCACATCTTAATTCATCTTATCACCTGCTAACTTATTTCATAAGCATCTTATCACCTCTTATCAAATCTTATACACCTCTTATCACATTCTATCACATCTCATATCTATTTATAGAATACAAGAGAATTCTTATATTTGATATAAGATTTCTTTACACATTTATTTATACATAAATTCCATTTAAGGAGATTAATACTTTCGAAGTAAAAATCAATCTTTTATGCATCTTCCTATGCATAAATTCATTTTAAATGACACTTTTGAATTAAAATTCATTTTAAATGAAAATGACACTTTTGAATTAAAATTCAATCTTTTATGCATCTTCCTACGCATAAATTCAATTCAATTCAGATGAGAATGACACTTTTGAATCAATCTTTTATGCATCTTCCGATGCATAAATTCAATTTGGTAGGAATTACACTTTTAGAATAAAAGAATTTCTCTTATGCATCTAAGTTATGCATAAAATCCATTTATGATAAAAATCACACTTTTAGTATAAAAAGAATATCTTTTATGCATACTTCTATGCATGAAATCCAAATATGATAAAAGTAACACTTTTATAATAAAATAATCAACTTTTATGCATACCTCTATGCATGAAATCCAAATATGATAAAAGTAACACTTTTATAATAAAATAATCAACTCTTATGCATACTTCTATGCATGAAATTTAATTGTGATAAAAGTAACACTTTTATAATAAAATAATCAACTTTTATGCATACCTCTATGCATGAAATCCAAATATGATAAAAATAACACTTTTATAATAAAATAATCAACTCTTATACATACTTCTATGCATGAAATTCAATTGTGATAAAAGTAACACTTTTATAATAAAATAATCAACTTTTATGCATACCTCTATGCATGAAATCCAAATATGATAAAAATAACACTTTTATATTAAATTATCATCTTTTATGCATACATCTATGCATGAAATTCAAAAAGTAACACTTTTATAATAAAATAATCATCTTTTATGCATACATCTATGCATGAAATTCAATTATGTTAAAAGTAACACTTTTGTAATAAAATAATCATCTTTTATGCATACCTCTATGCATGAAATTCAATTATGCTAAAAGTAACACTTTTGTAATAAAATAATCATCTTTTATGCATACCTCTATGCATGAAATTCAATTATGCTAAAAGTAACACTTTTATAATAAAATAATCATCTTTTATGCATACCTCTATGCATGAAATTCAAATATGATAAAAGTAACACTTTTATAATAAAATAATCATCTTTTATGCATACCTCTATGCATGAAATTCAAATATGATAAAAGTAACACTTTTACATTAAAATAATAATCTTTTATGCATACCTCTATGCATGAAATCTAATTATGATAAAAGTAACACTTTTATGTTAAAATAATAATCTTTTATGCATACCTCTATGCATGAAAATCAATTATGCATAATATAAAAATCAATTTCTCTATGATTACAATGAATATCTTCAATTAATCTAGGATGATAATTCCTAGAATATGGTAGGAAGTCCTCTTTTCATGCTTTGAATGAAATTATTTTATGCGTAATTTTTATAAAAATTTTGCCATAGCTCTGCTATGACTGATAAATCTCAATTTTTCTAAGGGATAAAGCTTATTATTAAGAAATAATTAGAATGATCCCTTATTGGATCAATAATCCATAATGGATTGAATCATCAATATTCATGAAATACATAAACTAAAAGCATAGAAAAAAGCCATTAATTTGGCCTCAAGTATAGATTAATCTTGGATTAAAGAAAAGCTTTATGAAAAGCTTCATTTGGATTGAGAATGTATGACCAATTCTTGAGTGAGAGAGAGAAATTACATAAAAACCGTTTGAATTAAGCATAAATGGAAATTTATGTAATTTTTAACTATCATTAATGAATTAACTTCAATAGCATTCATCAAATTATGTAACTCTTCACTACCATTCATCAATTAGCTTCAATAGCATTCAAAAACCATTCCAAATAAGCTTCTCAAGCTTGAGAGGGGTTGAGAAGAGAGAAGCATTGAGAGATTATAGAAAAGATCAAAATTCACCATTTACCTTACAAATTGCTTGATTCTTTGTTCACGGTAGAGGCCCCCAACCAATCAATTGGTTAAGTATGTTGATGGAGCCACCAATGGGGATTGAAGAACGAGAGAAGCTCCAATTTCTTCAATTTGGAGAGAATTTTAGAGAATAGTAGAAATTAGCATTATTTCAGCATAACTCTAGTATAGTAAAATTCTTCTATTTTTTTTCAAAGGACTCATGTTCTATTTATAGGAGAGGGAAGCTCTAACCAAAGCTAACTGAATTCTAGAATTTTCCAAATTGAGTTTGGTTGAATTTGGACTAGGTTTGGACCTAGTTTGGTTACTTTTTGATTTGGTTTGGTTCCATTTTGATTTGGTTTGATTCAAGAGAGAGGAGAGATAAAAATATCACAATTTTTATGAGTTTAAAACTCATTCAAGCATGTGAAATATGCACCTCCTTTAATGGACTCCCCTTCCTTACATATGTGTCAAAATGGAATCATTATACCCAAAATATCTCATATTTTTAATATTGCTCATAGCTTTTTACTAATAAACCTTGTACATTTTCAACTCTTCATCTTATGTGAGCATTTACTCATTTTTGGATACCCAAAATATCTTATATTTTTAATATTGCTCATAGTTTTTTACTAATAAACCTTGTACATTTTCAACTCTTCATCTTATGTGAGCATTTACTCATTTTTGGATACCCAAAATATCTCATATTTTTTATATTACTCATAGTTTCTTACTAATAAACCTTGTACATAGTCAACTCTTCATCTTATGTGAGCATTTACTCATTTTTGGGTATCTTCTTTTACAAATTGGATTTATCTCCTCCCTACACATGGATTGATGCTATTGGCTCATAAGAACCTTAATTGAACCATAATCCAAAATTTCTGAAAATCTAGACCCTTAGGCTAAGGTCCTTTATACCCATTTCCAATAAATTTCAATTGCACATTGGAAAGTTCTTTTTGAATTTCTCTTTCAGGGGAATTCATTTTAATAAAATGAGTTATTTTTCTATCCAAAAATATTCATAATCTAAATATTCTCTCTCTAGAATATTTTCTCTCTCTATGTCAAAACAGGCAGAGACGAGATCTCTTATATTTCCGAAGAGGAAATTGATTACAGGGAAATATGCTGGACATTTTGAGAGGCTGGGGAGGAATCTTACATTCTCTCCCACTTGAAAAACGCGAGATGTCCTCGTCTCGCAAACTTGGGATAATTCGCAAGATACACGAACATGAGACTTAGAGAAAGATTTAATTAAGATTAACCACCAAATAAAAAAGTCTCAAAGAGAATAAGGGTCAAGACAAGAACAAGATTTAAACTTTATTCATTCTTGGAACATATACAGTAAGGGTAGAAGAACTCTTTACACTTCCATAAGCCCGTCCATCATATGATCACAAAAGCAGCACTCACAAGCTGCGCACGTATAAGGTAACTCATCTATGGGAATAATTCTGTTGGTTATTGTCGCACCTATCTCTGTGGTTTGAGGTGATCTAACAAAAGGACCTCTGAGAGGGCAAGCCAAAAACGGGGTAAAGGCATATCTTCTGATGAGGAAGAAAACACGCCAGTAAGAAGACCCGCTCAGAAAACCCAAGATGTCTTGATCTCATGATGGAGTAGTATCGGGGACCCAAACCCAAGGCTTCAATAACCATGGCCAAGCGGACATTGTTACAAAAGTGCTGCTGACCCCAGGGTGTTACCTAGTTATGTCTTGATAGGTCCGCCATTTGGTCTGAGCTACAGAAGTTCCCAAGTGAGGAAAAAGTGAGCGCTCATACTGTTCTATAAAATCCTTCTTCACAGACTCGCTTGCGTCTTGAAGGTGAGAAATCATCATGGATAAAACTAATTCTTGTTGCCAAGCCATGAAGGAGATTAAGAAGAAGGGAGATCAATGGAAGTAAGATTACTGTGAGTGACAAGTAAAAGTTACGACTTATATAAAGGAAGGAGCTAGCGTAACTTAGAAGCCAACGGTATCTTGCCATTGAAGTTTTATCGTCTTTCCATGATTTGGGTTTGGCACATTTTTCTATAGAAGGCATTAAGAACTTTGAGATGAAGAGATAAAAGAAGTTCGTAGGCTAAGTCACCTACTTCCTTTGGTCCACAATATCTGGGGATAACTACTTATACTCCCCTAGAGATAAAGAAATTCTTTTGGTCCGTATTCAAATGAAGACTATAACTGCTTCTTTGAATTCTCTGGTTGTCCTCTTCTTATCTGTATATTGTCTCTATCGATCCTGGGTAGCATTTATATCTTTATGAATTGCCTGCATCTGTTGCTCTAAGTCGCCAAGTATTTGACTGGTCATCTCGACCCTAATCAATGGGTCGAACCTAGTTAATGGAGTTAAGCAATCTTGTCCGAGACGGACCCTGATTAGATTGGTATGAGGGAATTGGTCTCTGAAATTGGGTTCTAGACTTCCCTCTGCCCTTTTCATGGTAGGAGTCGGGCAATCTTTTAACTGATGGTGGTCAAAACCTTGGCATCCAAAACACCGGTTCTCACTTCTGAATTCATCGTTCTGAATCTTTAAAACAGGTGGGCTCCTGAGAAGGTATTCTGGGGAAAGTGTCTTCTTTTTTTAAACAAAATCTTTCTTTTATTTTAGAGAGGGAATAATTTTAAGATCAGAAAGGGAGATTCTTACTCCTGTATACCTCGAAGGTTGGGGGGAGGAATCTTACAAACTTCTATCCCACTTAAAAAGGTGTGAGATGTCCTCATCTCGCAAAGTAGAGGATAACTCTTTTTCTTAAGATCCAATTTATTCTGGGTTCTTTAGATTCTCGTCAACCCAACAGAATACTGGGATAAATATTCCTTATATAGAACTCATCATTAAATAATAATTCATTTAGATCATATCATTCCTACGATAATGGTCCATTAGACCGAAAAATTTTCTTCTGAACATTCCTCCACGGGAATTTCAGTTAAGTAAGTTATCAATTTGTCATCCCTTAAGTAACTTGATCTACCGTGACAAATGTTAACAGTAGCAATTTGATAGCACAATCCACTAATCTCATAGTGATTTGCTGAAATCATTATCATCATTCTAGTTATGAGTATCATCACACAGGGACTCGTCCCATTCATCCTCATTGTGGTTTCGCTCAGGTTATTATATTTCAACTAAATTTTAGAAATCATCATTTTTCAATCAGAATTCAAATCAATTCATCAATTCTCAAACAGAATTAAAAATCATATCAACCACATTCGAAACCATCATCTGGATAGCATTAACGCTTATAATTTCAAGTCTCAGATTTACTCGTATATACTGCCGAGCGGTAAAGAGCTGCAGTTATACCCTCGATATATATTCGGATAGTCATGATACTCGAACTATAAGGTAAATACCATCATGTCTAGGCCTCAAGCAAGTCAGGGTTCCATACAAATGTGGTACTTCCAATTGAAGACCCAATTACTAATTTACGAATTTCAATTTGAATAACAATTTGTATGAATTATATCACACAATTACAACCTTTTTGTGCGTCTTGATAAACTTTTGACATAATTGGCTCCTCAGTTGATCTTATTGGAGATCTATGATATATGTCTGATAAACAGATTTTTCTTTATCCGATCGTCCGTAAACAATCACTTAAATAAAAAAAACATTTGTATATTTATATACAAGTTGCAATAAGTACATAGAGCAACTCGGCTCTGAGTTCAAAATCTCCTCGAAAGACATACAAGAGGACCGTACTGGGCCATAGTCATGCCCTGTTACATAAGTTCTCTAACTGCGAAGGGGGCTATTATTTTCTCCTTAGGGATAAATCGACTAAGGAGTCTATAAATTCGACATGAAAGTCTGAAATTTCGAGGCATCGAATGATATTGAATGACACCACGCACCATTTTCAGCCTTAACAAGATCATAGTCAATGAGAGATTCAGCCACACCATTGTACGGCGGTCGCAAGGGGCGTGGACATATTGCCATGCAAACCACTTATGCTGTATTCTCTCCGTTGGGGTAGGAAAATATAAATCCGCGAAATGGCGTGCGAGTCTTGCTCGGCTTGTTTGAGTTGAAGCGGAAGAGATGAGATGTTCGAAGGCGAACGCAGTCATATCTTGAGACTGGGTGAGGTCGGGAATACCAGATAAGTAGGGAACTTCCATCTATAAAAAAATTCTTTGATTAAAAATTCTTCATTAAAGAGGCTTACGGAATGAAAATACATTATGAAAAATGCTTTTTCTGAATTTTTATTATCAATTTATGATAAGAATTTGCTTATCCGTATTAGTTTTAAACCGGCTCTGATACCAACTGTGGGATCCCTGTTTCCACCGAGCAACGGATTCGGGGTACTAGCAGCGGAAGTAGCACTTCTCGCACGGGACAGGGGTCCCACACTGAGGGCCTCGCCCCCACGGATATCCGGACAAGAGACTAATCCGTCGGTTTTTCCAAAACCGAACCCGGAAAAACTTCCTTCACCTGGAAAGCACGGGCGATTCCACTAGGATAACTCTTTACTCTAACATAGTCAAGACCATTACTGATCAAGCTGATCCGCCGACTGCACCTATAAAGATACTCGGTCAGATCAAGGAAGAAACTTACACTTGGATCATTAGGATCAACGCTTTTTTCCCCATTAAGAGGCACAGCCGTTGATTCCTATCCATAGAACAATTACTATCCGAGATTTACTTTATCTATCGTAAACAGAAATTGAGTCTCGATTTACGGATCCATCAGTCCAGCCTAACCCCATCCGATCCCATGGGTTAGCCAACCGCCCAACCATTGTAGTGATGGGATCCAATTTGGAATTTGGTTAGGTTTTGTCCCGGGTACCAAGGAAAAGAGTTCCAAGGCCCCCTAGCCAGAAGTTCATGCAAACATAAAACTAGTCACACCACTTACACACCCAATATGAAATTGCCTTTTTCTCAGCATCAACTAGCTTTAAAACAATCCTTTAATAAAACCATTATGTCACTGATGACAATCCTCAAAGTTTTTGGTTGAATCATTATTTCCAGTCATTCTTTCATCGGTGTACTTATGGCATCATTGGCAACCAGAACGCTCACCACCTGTTCTCTTAGGGGTCTTTTCCATAGTTCCTAGCTCATAATAACCGACAATATATTCATATAACAGAATGGAATCTCCGTGGAAGATCAGCAAGATCAACCCACAGATGCATATAAAAGAGCCATGGACTCATCCGTTGAGGATCAGCAAGGTCAATCAACCAAATCCATGCCCGGTTTCAGAAAACAACTCTTATTCCTTGTTCCAATATCTTCCACGACGCATGTGTGGGTATCTTCGGCGACCCAGAGCCCGAGCACTGTATGGTCAGCACCGGATCCTTCACACGTGACCTAGCGCTTCACTCATAGGCCGCATCCTTGGTCCCTCATCCACCGTACCGGAAGCTCACCATTTAAATCTGGTTAAGACCTCAGTCGACCCTACTACGCGAGACGTCCTCCATTGACTCTCTGTCAGCAGTTGCAACTTTAACAGTTAGGTCTTCATGACCTTAATCCACAAACGGTCAAAATGCTTTCCCAGCATTCTTGACATAAAACAGTCATTTACAAACAGTCACAAAATACAGTTTCTAAATCGAACTCTCGTCTTTCCACATTATCCCTCCTTAGTCCACATTACTTATTCCACATTCCATTCAGTGTGTACTCATTCTCATCCATTTTCTCATATCGACGACACATTAATTCACATACACATTCACATTCACATCCATATATCCACATCTATATGCATACATCCATTTTCACATCCTCATTTATACACCCACATCCCATATCCACATTCATATATACACATCCATATCCACATCCACATCCACATTCATACATCCACATCCACATTTCCATTCACATCTATACATCCACATCTACATCCACATACATACATACATCCACATCTGTATCTACATCCATACATCCACATTCACATCCATACATCCACATCCACATACATACATCCATTTCCACATTCCCAGTCATATAACCCCATATGTCTTCACATCTAATCTTTTACATCACATCCATTCTTGCCCTATCACAACCCATATACATTTTATCCTATCACATACACTTCTTGCCTCATCTCATATATATCTTATCACATCTTAATTCATCTTATCACCTGCTAACTTATTTCATAAGCATCTTATTACCTCTTATCACATCTTATACGCCTCTTATCACATTCTATCACATCTCATATCTATTTATAGAATACAAGAGAATTCTTATATTTGATATAAGATTTCTCTACACATTTATTTATGCATAAATTCCATTTAAGGAGATTAATACTTTCGAAGTAAAAATCAATCTTTTATGCATCTTCCTATGCATGAATTCATTTTAAATGACACTTTTGAATTAAAATTCATTTTAAATGAAAATGACACTTTTGAATTAAAATTCAATCTTTTATGCATCTTCCTACGCATAAATTCAATTCAATTTAGATGAGAATGACACTTTTGAATCAATCTTTTATGCATCTTCCTATGCATAAATTCAATTTGGTAGGAATTACACTTTTAGAATAAAAGAATTTCTCTTATGCATCTAAGTTATGCATAAAATCCATTTATGATAAAAATCACACTTTTAGTATAAAAAGAATATCTTTTATGCATACTTCTATGCATGAAATCCAAATATGATAAAAGTAACACTTTTATAATAAAATAATCAACTTTTATGCATACCTCTATGCATGAAATCCAAATATGATAAAAGTAACACTTTTATAATAAAATAATCAACTCTTATGCATACTTCTATGCATGAAATTTAATTGTGATAAAAGTAACACTTTTATAATAAAATAATCAACTTTTATGCATACCTCTATGCATGAAATCCAAATATGATAAAAATAACACTTTTATAATAAAGTAATCAACTCTTATACATACTTCTATGCATGAAATTCAATTGTGATAAAAGTAACACTTTTATAATAAAATAATCAACTTTTATGCATATCTCTATGCATGAAATCCAAATATGATAAAAATAACACTTTTATATTAAATTATCATCTTTTATGCATACATCTATGCATGAAATTCAAAAAGTAACACTTTTATAATAAAATAATCATCTTTTATGCATACATCTATGCATGAAATTCAATTATGCTAAAAGTAACACTTTTGTAATAAAATAATCATCTTTTATGCATACCTCTATGCATGAAATTCAATTATGCTAAAAGTAACACTTTTGTAATAAAATAATCATCTTTTATGCATATCTCTATGCATGAAATGCAATTATGCTAAAAGTAACACTTTTATAATAAAATAATCATCTTTTATGCATACCTCTATGCATGAAATTCAAATATGATAAAAGTAACTCTTTTATAATAAAATAATCATCTTTTATGCATACCTCTATACATGAAATTCAAATATGATAAAAGTAACACTTTTACATTAAAATAATAATCTTTTATGCATACCTCTATGCATGAAATCTAATTATGATAAAAGTAACATTTTTATGTTAAAATAATAATCTTTTATGCATACCTCTATGCATGAAAATCAATTATGCATAATATAAAAATCAATTTCTTTATGATTACAATGAATATCTTCAATTAATCTAGGATGATAATTCCTAGAATATGGTAGGAAGTCCTCTTTTCATGCTTTAAATGAAATTATTTTATGCGTAATTTTTATAAAATTTTTGCCATAGCTCTGCTATGACTGATAAATCTCAATTTTTCTAAGGGATAAAGCTTATCATTAAGAAATAATTAGAATGATCCCTTATTGGATCAATAATCCATAATGGATTGAATCATCAATATTCATGAAATACATAAACTAAAAGCATAGAAAAAAGCCATTAATTTGGCCTCAAGTATAGATTAATCTTGGATTAAGGAAAAGCTTTATGAAAAGCTTCATTTGGATTGAGAATGTATGACCAATTCTTGAGTGAGAGAGAGAAATTACATAAAAACCGTTTGAATTAAGCATAAATGGAAATTTATGTAATTTTTAACTATCATTAATGAATTAACTTCAATAGCATTCATCAAATTATGTAACTCTTCACTACCATTCATCAATTAACTTCAATAGCATTCAAAAACCATTCCAAATAAGCTTCTCAAGCTTGAGAGGGGTTGAGAAGAGAGAAGCATTGAGAGATTATAGAAAAGATCAAAATTCACCATTTACCTTACAAATTGCTTGATTCTTTGTTCACGGTAGAGGCCCCTAACCAATCAATTGGTTAAGTATGTTGATGGAGCCACCAATGGGGATTGAAGAAAGAGGAAAGCTCTAATTTCTTCAATTTGGAGAGAATTTTAGAGAATAGTAGAAATTAGCATTATTTCAGCATAACTCTAGTATAGTAAAATTCTTCTATTTTTTTTCAAAGGACTCATGTTCTATTTATAGGGAGGGAAGCTCTAACCAAAGCTAACTGAATTCTAGAATTTTCCAAATTGAGTTTGGTTGAATTTGGACTAGGTTTGGACCTAGTTTGGTTACTTTTTGATTCGGTTTGGTTCCATTTTGATTTGGTTTGATTCAAGAGAGAGGAGAGATAAAAATATCACAATTTTTATGAGTTTAAAACTCATTCAAGCATGTGAAATATGCACCTCCTTTAATGGACTCCCCTTCCTTACATATGTGTCAAAATGGAATCATTATACCCAAAATATCTCATATTTTTAATATTGCTCATAGTTTTTTACTAATAAACCTTGTACATTTTCAACTCTTCATCTTATGTGAGCAAATATTTACTCATTTTTGGATACCCAAAATATCTTATATTTTTAATATTACTCATAGTTTTTTACTAATAAACCTTATACATTTTTAACTCTTCATCTTATGTGAGCATTTACTCATTTTTGGATACCCAAAATATCTCATATTTTTGATATTACTCATAGTTTCTTACTAATAAACCTTGTACATAGTCAACTCTTCATCTTATGTGAGCATTTACTCATTTTTGGGTATCTTCTTTTACAAATTGGATTTATCTCCTCCCTACACATGGATTGATGCTATTGGCTCATAAGAATCTTAATTGAACCATAATCCAAAATTTTTGAAAATCTAGACCCTTAGGCTAAGGTCCTTTATACCCATTTCCAATAAATTCCAATTGCACATTGGAAAGTTCTTTTTGAATTTCTGTTTCAGGGGAATTCATTTTAATAAAATGAGTTATTTTTCTATCCAAAAATATTCATAATCTGAATATTCTCTCTCTAGAATATTTTCTCTCTCTATGTCAAAACAGGCAGAGACGAGATCTCTTATATTTCTGAAGAGGAAATTGATTACAGGGGAATATGCTGGACATTTTGAGAGGCTGGGGAGGAATCTTACAGTGAGGGAGGCCACTAACTGAGTCCAACTAAGTTCTAGAATTTTCTCGCTTCAGTTTGGTTGAATTTGGACAAGATTTGGACCAGTTTGGCTCCCTTTTTTATTTGGTTTGATCCAGGAGAGAGGAGAGATAAAAATATCTTAATATTTTTGAGTTTAAAACTCCTTCACATGTGTGAAATAGGCGCCTCCTTGAAGGCTCCCTCTTTCCTTACCGAGGTGTCAAAATTATATGAATACTCCAAAATATCTCATTTTTTAGTAATATTTTATAATTTTTAACTAATAAACCTTGTACTCAGTCAACTCTTCATCTTATGTGGGCATTTACTCATTTTTGGGTATTTTCTTTTATTCATTGGATTTATCTCATCCCAACGCTTGGATTAATCTTATTGGTCCATAGGAACCAAAAATTTCAAAAAATCTGACCCTTAGGCTAAGGTCTTTTAAATCATTTTTAATTGATTCCTAATGCACCTTGGAAATTTTTTTTTGATTTTCTGTTTCAGGGAAACATATTTTTGATATTTGTAGCATAGCTATTGCAATAAGGCTATGCATAGGCCTTATGCAATAGGGCTTATGCATAGGGCTTATGTAATAGGCTTATGCATAGCCTTAATAATAGGCTTATGTATAGCCTATGCATAGGCTTATGCAATAGTTCTTATCCATAGCCTATGCATAGTGCTTATGCATAGCCTATGCATGGCACTTATGCATAGTGCTTATGAACTAATGAACTAATGTTTTGATTTATTATGATAATTTTTTGTAGATCCATTCAAGCGAACAACCACCAAGGTTTCCGGTCACGTAGCGGTTCATACGGATTCAGCTAGTAGAGGTAAGCCCTCTTTGTTTATGCTTCCTCTCTTTGTGTTTTTGCACCCTTAGATGCCGGGGATTAGGTTTAGGTCAAAAGCCTATGGCCCTATGCATAGGCTATGCATACACTATGCATACGCATAGCGTATGCATAGGCTATGCATAAGGATATTCTTAGGGTATGCATAGCCTTATGCATAGAGATATGGGGCATTGTTATATGCCATCTAGAATGCTGCGTATGTCAAGTTAGGAGTGGTTATCCGCGATTAGGTGATTATCCGCGATTAGGTGATTATAGTGGAGGGGGGATCCCTCGATCTTCTCACTATACTTCTCTTATAAAAAAGGAGTTGCCTTTGGCTTTAATAGTGGGGAGCGTGTGGAAAGTACTCAGAAGCTATCATCCGAAAGGGGCACTATCCACCCTGCTTGTCTAAGCAGTATTGTAGGAGGTCTTAACAATGTCCTAATATCACATGTTGTATTTTTTTGTCTAAGCTTGTGTTGTTGTTTTCTCTTGGTGTGGCTTGACATTGTCAAGGTAAGCGGCCTTATTCATTCAACCTCATGTTTATTGCACCCTTAGGTGTTGGGTTTAGGAAATGGACTTATGCATAGAGATATGGGGCATTGTTATATGCTATCTAGAATTGCTACTTATGTCAAGTTAGGAGTGGTTATCCGTGAGTAGGTGGTTATAGTGGAGGGGGAGCCCTCTATCTTCTCACTATCCTCCTCTTGTAAAAGAGGAGTTTCCTTTGACTTTAATAGTGGGGAGTGTGTGGAAAGTCCTCAGAAGCTGTCATCCAAAAGGGGCATTGTCCACCCTGCTTGTCTAAGCTTGTCTAAGTAGTATTGTAGGAGGTCGTAAAACGATGTTCTAATATCACATGTTTTATTTTTTGTCTAAGCTTTAAGTATGGCTTTTGTTATAGCAATCGTATTTTGTTGCATCATGCATATATGTAGCAGTAATGTCGATCGACCTGTCACATAAGATCCTGATGTGGCAAAGCTACTATCTATTATAAATGAACGATATGGGTAGCAAGCTTGGTCTCGGTTTACTCAAACACAGGTATGGTTCCATCAAACCTTTTCACATACACAAAGTTAATCTTTGATGCATTCTATAAGTCTTATATTTTAATATTATATGCACGCAGGCTTACAATCGGGCATGGGGGTAGACTACCCAACTTGGCCAGTTGACGCCATGGAGGCAATCTACCCCACTTACTCAGTCGAGAAAGACCATACCTTTGATAGGCGCAGGGCCAAGTGGTGCAGGCCCATCAACGATATGGTTATGATGAGCCTACACCACCTTCCTTGACTAGACTCATCCCCGCTCTCTCACGTCCACCACAACAACGACGTAGTAGGAAGTCTGGGGGGTAGTAGTAGTAGACATGCTAGCGGGGGGGAGCAGACTGCTTTTGCTTTGGCAAAAGCAGCACTAGGTCTCCCGATGCATCTTCCCAATAGGGGGACTCTTCATCTACACATTATGAGCCAGTCCCCAAGAGACCCATCTCACCATTCGATCCATGCACCCTACCATACAACAAGGATGTGGATGGTGCCCTTGTGATCGATGCACAAGGAAAGTAAGTCATGAACCGTATGCATGTACTTGCAAACTTGGAGTTCATGAACTCCTTCAAAAAGTGGAAAACACAAGATGAACTTTCTAAACAATACATTATCGATGTGCTTAAGTCGGAGTTCCCTGTACCACATGCAGGTCTTTGCTTCTCTAAGGAATGGATGAAGAGGTAGATCAAGATTTTTCTCTCTAATAATAAGAGAGCCAATATCAAGAGAGCAGCAAAGAGAAATTGGATAAGCCTAGCGTTTGTAGGACCGAGGAGCGCAGCTTCATGAGAGAAAGCACCCAGGTGCTTGACGAGTGCTTCTTGACTACAGAAGCGAGGGGCTTTGCACTTCATCTCTACGGGAAATCCTCCTTTCTTGCTCATTTCGTAAGTAATTGTTTCTTCTCTTCTTTCATTTTGTTTTGTACTATATTGTTTTCTTTAAATAATTGTATATTTTCTTAATTGTTTTTTGTAGAGGAAGATTGTTGGGCGTGACCCAACAAAGGAGGAGTATGACTATGGGTATAGAGCCCCCCATCCGCAATTGTGGGCATGGATGCATACGCGAGGCATATGCTTGGATGAGTTTGTTTTGGGGACTCAAGCAGATGAGGTAAGTGCACCTAAACCATTCTCTTTTCTACGTCTAATTGTATTTTAATGCTCTTGCTTACCTTGCGCTTAATGGCATGTATGTAGGATGAAGGGGAAGATAAAGAGGATAATCTTGATTATCATCATGAAGCAAGTGATAAACTACAGAGCTCTTTTGTGTTCATTGGTATGTGTTAATGTATTTTTGTTTATATCAAACTTATGCAGCTTTACTTATGTATTCCATTAGTAATGCCAGTGGTGAAGTTCATAGTTTGCTTTTTTTTAATCAATAATAAGTATATATATTAACTGAAAGCTGAGTACACAACTATGTATTTTACATCCAAAACTACTTCAAACTGACCCACTACTTATCAGATTTCACTTCATTTAGTAAATTATGCAACAAAGTCCATCTATCATCCTCCAAAAGAAAACTGGATTGCTCCCAAGAGATCTGATATCCCAGCTTGATGCAAGCCTCCATCATATCCTCAGTGGTACACCCTCTAGGGGTTTGTTTTTCCAATATATCCCCCTTTTTGGACCATATTTTTATTGTAGGTCTGGTCCCCATAGGATTTTCTATGAAAGCAATGAAACGATGATCCACTTTTTTCTCTTTAAGATACCATGTTTTGGTTTTAGGTCCAAATATGGGCAGCTTGGTCTTCAAACCCTTAGCAATACTAACCTGCAAGATATGAATCATGGGTTAGGTTACCCTAGTATGCTTGAAGATTCCCCCAAGTAGATACATAAATCAAGTGATTCTCATCTGAAGTTTCTACATTAGCTAAGTCATTCCCTCCTTTTCTAGCTTATTCACACAAGTTACAGACCAGCACATACACACACATTTATGCATTACATCTGTCACATAAAGTCCAACAAGAGATCCATTCTAAAATACAACTACATTCCTAGTGATCCACATTTCCCACAAATAGCATGCTCTAATAATATTGACCATTACTACTATAGCTTCATCATTGAAAGCCAACTTCCCAAGGATCCAATGACCCCAATGAGCATGAATTCCTAAGCATTGCTCAACCCACTTTTCAATTTTTCCCCATGAACCTCTAATGGCTGGACAATCCCAAAATTCATGTTTACCATCTTCCAATGCAGTTCTACACTTGGGAGAACATCCAGTAGTGAAGTTTTTTTGTATCAGTTTAGATCCAATGGGCAAATCCCACATATATACTCTCCACAAAAGACCTGAAAATTCCATCTCTTTTTTCAATAGCCATAACTCTAGCTCACCCTCCAAATCTTATTTCAATATTCCACATTGCTTTCTCCTTTTCTCAACTCAGTGTACAGGTCTGTTTTACCTAAAAACCACCCAATTTAGATATGCACAAGCACTTGAGCCATACGATCTCTCTCTCTGATAGACAGTTGAAATTCTAGTGTCACAGTGGTCCAACTCCTTCCACCCTACAACAATCTAATCCCAACAATCATTCAGCCTCTTTAAACCTTTTTTATTCAGTTTCCTTGCTGAGTAGGTATCAAGTAGACCTAAAGGGGGGTTAAATTTATGGGTCCACCAAAGCCCCAAGCTAAGCATAGAATTTCTTGGCACTCTGCATTCCTCATCCCAAGCCATAAGACTCAAGCCTTCCTTCCACCTCTTGATCAGCATCCTGCATAAAGGGGAACCTGTCAACTTGAGAGAAGCATAAGAGAATAGTTTGTCTTTCCACCCCAATCCCTGCCAATTACCTTTATCTTGAACCAATGACAATTATACTAACTCTCTCACCTCATCACAAACCATGTATCATCCTGATGAAGGCAGTTGGGAAGAAGCAAGGCAACCCTTGCAAGGGCTTGGGCTGGAAAATGCAGAATTCCAATGCCCCCTTCCCCTTTTGGAGGAACAAATGGCCTGTCCCATGCCAACCAAGCTGGAACTCTTCTGGTAGCTCTGCCATTCCTCCATAAAAAGTCTCTGATGAGACCCACTATCTTTTTCCAATGACTCTTTCCAAACTCCATCACAAGACATAAAAATATAATATAAGCATTCAGCATAGCATTGCATATTACTATTCTGTTATAAAAAGGAACTCTAATCCCCTCCCATTTCTTCAGCTTTTCTAAAAATCTATTTACTCCCAGACAGTCATCTGTTTGTTTATAACATCAACCCCAAATGGGATTCCCAAAAGTCTGATAAGTTGTCCTATTTGTACCACCTCACACCCCCACCTTTGCAATTCAAAGTCATTATCCTCAACTAGCTTATTATTCTAGATTTTTGAAAGTTACATCTGGATCTAGATGGTACAGCAAAATCCTATATGATAGCAAGAGCATGTCTCATATTATTATTCTCAGCTTTTAGAAACAACAATGAATCATCAACAAAACACTATATATTCAGTTGCTCACTATATCTTAATTTTCAAACAAGTGAGGCTCCCATTTCTACAAGCATCTTCTAGAGACACCACCAAGGGTTGGGAAGCAATAGTAAATAAGTGGGGGGCAAGAGGACATCCTTGCCTCACATATCTATTTACTTCAAATCCTCCAAGCACCCTCCCATTTAACAAGACATTAGAGTACCCACCCCAAGTCAAAGTGTAAATACATGTTGCCATTCCAAATCCAAGTTTTTCCATCACTCTTGCAACAACAACAAAACACCAATGCACCCTATCATAGGCCTTTTCCAAATTCGATTGCAGTGATACATTTTTGTTGAGTTTCAAGGCTCCCTAAGTGATTCTAAGAGCAATCACCTTGTCCAAGATCTTATAAATAACAATCAATAGGGTGATAGGCCTCCTCCAATAACAAAACATACTGCATGCAGTTTGCTTAGGGAGCTTCACTAAACCTTATTTTAAATCCTTGTCCTCCATAATGCTAGAGTTGAATGCCTTTTTACATAATTCCCCAACAATATCCTTCAAGGATGGCCAAAAGGCAATAAATAATTCCACAGACAAACCATCCCATCAAGGAGCTTTGTCCCTTCCCAGTTTCAAGAGAGCTATCAAGCATTACTCAATATCAACATCCCTTTCTAGCCATCTAGCTTTGTCAAGGTCCACACTATACTTAATTAGACCTAGCAATTTATCTTCTGCCTCAAACCTCCTCTGAGAATAGTCCTCCTTTAGGCTATAAGGGTAGAACCCATAAACCCTATCCATTTTCTTGCCATTTGCTGAACATTCTCTAGATGTTTTCCATTATCATCTCAAATTCTCCCCACCACATCCCTACGATTTCTCCCTTTGGCAAGTTTAAATAGATATCTCTCTGGTTTCCTTCTATTATTGAAAGATTTCCATTTTGCCCAGTTTTCCTCCTCTCTAGCACACTTATCATCCTCTTGTTTTAATCTAGATTGGAATCTAAAATATAGATTAGTCTCCTCAGTAGTAGTGAGTTTATCAACGTGTCTTTTCTTTTGCAAGCTTTCCAATTTCATTCCCCACATTTTCCTTACCTGCCTCCTCGCCTCAGCTCTCAGTTTTCCAACAGCTTTGATGATTCATTGCATTTCATTAGCAAACTACCTCCACGATACATCTGACATACCTCTCCTTTTCAGCCTCCAATGGCTTCCTCAGTGTATCTAACAAATAGATCATCTCTAAGTAGAAGGTTACTAACTCTCAATTTCCTAGTAAAAAAACTGAGTCAGTTCCAGTTCCTCGCCATCAGTTATTCCAGTTCCTCCCCATTAGTTGCATACTAGCTCCATTTCAAGGGTATATGGTTGGAGATGATAGTGCTAGAGTCTATTAAAGCCCTCAAAGTATGAGGGACCCATGATGCTTGTTGGCTGAGGAACACTCTGTCAATTTTGGAGGAAGAAGTGATGTATTTAGGCTAAAATAAGGATGCCCATGGTTATCTCTCCAATCCCCTACATTCCAACTATCAAACCAATCCCAGTTTACCTCTCAACTCCTCCCAGTTTCCTTTCTCTTGACCCATTAGAATGGTACTTCCCCCAGACCTGTCTACTAGCCTCTCAACCATATTAAAATCACCCAAAATGATGCAAGGAACCTGGATGTTCAAATTGGCAATCAATTCTACATCTCACTCTTAATCTTATGATTATGAGCCTCATAAACATTAATAAGCCAAACTCTTTCCCCCCTAACCAAGATTTCTACCACAAGAATCCTACATTAGGATGATTGGTAATAATAATGGGGTTAAAGTCATCTCTAACTATAGTCATAACACCACTATACCCGATTTTTCCCCCCCCATACATCACAACCCAATCCCTAAACCTATCTCGCCTTAGAGTATTACCAAAAGTATTATATTCTTTTATAGCCATAATAGATAACCCCCATTCTTTAACTAGCCTTCAAAAAGAAGCATTCTTTTTTATCCTTAATACCTTTGACATTCCATGTACAGCCTAAGAATTCTATTGACTTATTCATGGGGCAGAGCAATTTTGGGTACCTTATCAACTTCCTCACTTCCTCACCTTCCCTTGGTGACACTTCCTCCTTCCAAGCTTCCTCAACCTGATAGTCAAACCTTTGAATAGAAGAAGTTTCGCTATCCTCTTCTCTTAGAGGTTTGAAGTACATTAAAGGGCTCAAGCTACCTTGAGGTTTATTTTCTTTTCCTTCTCCCCTCACATTAGCATGATTTTTTCTAGCTTCCTCTTTGGCTTGCCTAACACTAGTCTTCCCTTTTACTCTAACCCACTCCCCTTTAGATTGACCTCCACCCCTATCCAACAATTTAGCTTTACCTTTTACTTATTTCCCCTGGTTAGCAGCCAAATCTATCTTTTTAGCATTATTTTTGCTTGCCTCCTTTTCCTCCTCAAGTTTACCCTGTGACTATCCTACACAATTTTTGGATATACGCCTAAATCCCCAACACTTAAAACACGCCCCTAGAAAAGGACCAAATTTAAGACCCAATTCTAATATTCCCAAATCCCCTAAATCAACCTCAATAGTTTTCGGGGTTTCAATCATAGTATTCCATGAGATGCATACGCTATTAGCTTGTCTACCACACCAGCCTCATCATTTGGAAGGTGTAACACCAGACCCAATGAGTATGCAATATCCTGAAGAGCTGGCCTAAGCCATGGAGAAATCCCAAAAATCTCTACCCATCATGGACAAGAATTTTGGAGGCTTTTATCAACAACAAACAAAGGATCAAATGGAAACACATGCACCAGCCTCTGCCCCATGAGGAGGAAACCTTTTACAAATAGTTCTGAAACAAATTTTCCTTTTCCAAAAAGAACATTAAATAAACCCTTGCCTAGGTTAAATACTTTGGAGACCACCTTATCATGTAGGATATCCTCTTGGAGCCACTTGCCCACCTCAACCTCAGTAGGCAATTTCGCAGAACAAAAAATAATAACACCACACAGAGAAAAGAGCCCGATCTGATTTCTAATCAACTCAAGGTTTACCTTCAAGCATACCTTCTTCCCTTGATTTTTGTCTTGTGCACTCAGCTTTGCATTCATCCAATCCAAAGCGTTCTTCTTCCTCACACTCTCACCACCTTCCTCTTCACGGAGCCACTTCATCTCTTTCGGGTTATTGACCTCCCAGTCCCCCCATTCAGTCACAGTTTCTACCACCCCTTACTGCCAAAGACATGCCATCCTGAGCATGCAAACCCCCACTAGTCGACCTCCCGTCAACGTACGGGTGCATGCACCCAACACGTGTTACTTAAATAATGTGTACCGCCCACTACCCCATTCCATTGTCACACACTTGACCACTCCCACCAAACAACAACAACTGAGTGTTGTTATTAAAAAACTCAATAATCCTTAAGATATTAGCATTATTTTTCTTTTAAAGAGTGTTGTTATTAAAAACTCAATAATCCTTAAGATATAGCATTAGTTCTTTTCTACTCTTGCCTTGTTCCCCCTTTGAGAAACAAATGAACTATACCACTAGATTTTTATCTTTTCTTTCAAGTATATCATCATCATTCACTCTTTTATTTTCTTTTAAGTATATCATCATAACTCTTTTATTTTCTAGCATATCATCATAGTAGAAAGATTCGTTATTTGTACTTAAGACTATGTAGAAGATTGAGGCATTATTTCTGTGCAAGATAGTTTTTTTCTTGGGGGGGCTTTGGTTGGAAGTGTCAACATATGTATTGATATATTCATATGTATCCATCTATACTCCACCTAGGAAGCAAGGCTTTATGGCCATGGAAAATAAGAATAACAAAGCCTCAAGGATTTGTTACTAATTCAAAAAGAAAGGACACTTCATCAAGGATTTTTGTTTCAAGAAGAAGAAAGGGGAGGAGGACAACAACATTAAAAAAAATTAAGACAAGGACAAGGACACATTTGCTGGAAATTGGGGGCCACTTCTTGGGGGAGTTCACCAATCCTAGTAGTGTTCATGCCACTGTGCACTTAACCTCCACCACTCTAATCCATTTCAAGCCACAAAAATTAGTGGAGGAGGGATAATAATGGCCCTAGTCCTGTATTATTTATATATGATCTTGTTATCCCTAGCACCATGTATGTGGTATATAGACAACAAGGCCATGACCTTCCAACACCCTCTCGATGGCCAGGATGTAGGGAACCCATAGGCTCTAATGACACTTGGCTCAGAGGTCTACTTGCTCTCATAGAGATATCACCTAGCTATTCCACCATATGCTAGCAGCAAGATGTAGCCTTCTTAGTCGTACATGCATTCTTCCTTTGTTTAGCTCCATCGAGAGGAATCAGAAGTCAACCAGCTTCGTTAACAACATCCCAACATGCCCTCCCTGGCTCTAATACCATGTTGGAAATTGGGGGCCACTTTCTAGGAGGTCACCCATCCCATTAGTGTTCACACCGCTACCTGGTTAACCTTCACCACTCTAATCCCTTCCAAGCCACTAAAATTGATGGAGGAGAGATAATAATGGCCCTAGTCTTATATTATTTATGTATATCTCCTTATCCCTAGCACTATGCATGTGGTATGTAGACAGCAAGGCCATGACCTTCAAACAAAATTTGGTGGTCATTTGTGTTGTGATTCCTTGTAATCATTTTAGTATTATTCTTTGTGGCCATTTCTAGCTAGTAGGCATTTTTTATTCTTTGTGTCATTGGTCAAGCACAACTTGAGTGGTATGGATCAAGAGAGTGTTGAGAAATATGGGTGATCTAGAATCCATATATCCTTGGTGTACACATCTATCTTGGAGCTTTCAAATGGAGACCTTCTCCCATGCCTTAGACTCCATGTAAGAGATGTCTACATATCTCTAGACTCTATGTAAACGAATCTCCTCTCCCTCCCTTCCTTTCATTGGCCTACCGTATGCTTTGAGTAGCCTCCTTCCTTTCATTGGCCTACCGTATGCTTTGAGTAGCCTCCTTTCTTTCATTGGTATCAAAGCTCTACTTTGATCTTGATAGCTCTGCTTTAATCTTGCAATTTAGTTTTGATTTTGGTGGTGATTAAGACTTTTTCATTTTTAAATTATGTTTTACATAGTTTTTTAAGATTGTTGTTATTTTGATTTTTGTGGATTAACATTAAGATTAGTGTCAATAATTTTTAAATCTATAATAATTACTGTTTTACAAATCATATTCGGCTGAGTTTAGTGCATAGTTTCTTGATTTGTGACTTCTCAAATCTATCCATAAACCCTCGTTTTCTTTCACATTTTCCTAGTTTCTCAAAAATCTTAGCAGTTTGGAGGGAGCTGTTGAGTGTTGTGTAGATTTCATCAATGTAAGATCCCTGATCCCACTACGCAACGAATTTGGTGGTGCTAGTAGCGGAAGTAGCACTTCTTGTGTGGGGCAAGGTCCCACACACGGGACCTCGCCCACACGGATATCCAGTCAAGAGACTAATCCATCGGTTCTTCCAAAACAGAACTCGAAAAAACTTCCCTTACCCGGCAACCTCTAGGATAACTTTTCTCTAACGTAGTCAAAAGATCTAACTGAACTGATCTGACCAAACCCGTAAGTCCCATAGTCAGATCAGGGAAAAGATTGTACTTCAATCATAGAGACCAACGCTTTTTTCCTCATTGAGAGGCACAGTCGTTGATTCTTTTCCATAGAACAATTTTTTTTAAAATCTGGGATTTACTTCATCTATCGTACCAATAGAAATTTAGTCTCATTTTAGGGATCCATCAGTCCAGCCTAACCCCATCCAGTCCCATGGGTTAGCCAACCACCCAACCACTGTAGTGATGGGATTTGGTTAGGTTTTATCCTGGGTACCAAGGAAAAGAGTTCCCAGACCCCCTAGCCGAAAATTCATGCAAACTTAAAACAAGTCCACCCAACCACTGTAGTGATGGGATTTGGTTAGGTTTTATCCTGGGTACCAGGGAAAAGAGTTCCCAGGCCCCCTAGCCGGAAATTCATGCAAACTTAAAACAAGTCACATCACTTACACACCCAATATGAAATTGCCTTTTTCACAGAATCAGCATCTTCTAAAAACAATCTTTTAATGAAACCATTGTGTCACTGATCATAGTCCTCTATTGAATCCTTATTTCCAAACATGCCTTCATCGGTGTACCTATGGCATTATTGGCAACTAGAACGCTCACCACCTGTCCACTTAGGGGCCTTTTCGATAGTTCCTAGCTCATAGTAGTAACCGACAATATATTCACATATCAAAATGGAATCTCCATTGTTGAAGATCAGCAAGATCAACCAACGGATGCATATAAAAGAGCCATGGACTATTCCGTTGAGGACCAACGGATCCATATAAAAGAGCCATGGACTATTCCGTTGAGGACCAGCAAGGTCAACCAACCAGATCCATGCTCGAATTCAGAAAACAACTCTTACTCCTTGTTTCAATATCTTCCCCGACGTACGTGTGGGTATCTTCGACGACCGAGAGCCCGAGCACTGTATGGTCAGCACCCTCTAGGATCCTGCGCAGGTCGCCTAGCACTTCACTCATAGGCCGCTTCCTTGGTCCCTCATCCACTGTATCACCGGAAGCTCACCATTTAAATCAAACCGAGGCTGGTCAAGACCTCGGCCGACTTTGCTGCGAGACGTTCTCTAATGACTCTCCGTCCAGCAGTTGCAACTTTAACAGATAGGTCTCCACGACCTCATTTACAAGATGGTCAAAATGCTTTCTCGGCATTCTTGACATAAAACAGTCATTTAAAAATAGATTTCACATACAAATACAGTTCCAACAATATTTCCATCTTTTCTCATTACTCCGCATCCTTTTACATTAGACCCCATCTTTTCTCATCTTACCACAATTTTATTTTTTTCATCGATCCCTATCACATCACATCATTCCCACATCAATCACATCCAATTGCATCATTTCCACATCAAATCACATCCAATCGCATCATCCACACATAAATCCACATCATCCATACATCCATCCACATCAACCACATCAATCCACATCATTCATACATCCATCCACATTATCCACACATCCATTCACATCAATCCACATTATCCACACATCAATCCACATCATCCATACGTCCATCCACATTAATCCACATCATTCACTCATCATACACACACTAATCCACATCATCAACATCAATTTATATCATCCACTCATCAATCCACATCATCCACATCAATCCACATCTTTCATACATCCATCCACATCAATCCACATTATCCACACATCAATCCACATCATCCATAAATTCATCCACATCAATCCACATTGTCCGCACATCAATCCACATTCATTTCATAAGCATTCTCATCTAATCACATCTTTTTCTATCTCATCACTTATTTCCTCATCAATCCACATTCATTTCATAAGCATTCCCATTCTCATCTAATCACATCTTTTTCTATCTCATCACTTATTTCCTCATTTATCCTCATCAGATCTCATCAACTTGCATCTACCCATATATCTCATCACTTCACATACATTAACATCTATCCAATTTACATCGCATCTTATCACATTCATTTCACATCACATCGCATCTTAACATCTATCCAGTTTACATCGCATCTTATCACATTCATTTCACATCACATCTCATTATTCACATCCCGACACATTCATTCACGTCCCTTATCGTTCATTCACATCTCGATTCACATAACATCACATCCATTCACATCCCTTATCATTCATTCACATCCCGATTCATATGCTATCACATTCATTCACATCCCTTATCATTCCTAACTATCCAATTTACATCACATCTTATCACCTCAATTCTCGTTCATATCCATCACATTTACATCCACATATATTCTCCCGCATACATTCACATCCATACTTATCACATACACATCCTCATCTATCCTTTCTCATACCTCCACATCCATTCTTTCACATACATCCACTTCTATTCTTCACATACATCCACTTCTATTCTTCACATACATCCACATCCATTCTTTATTCATTCTCATCTATCCGATTCATATCACATACATCCACATCCATTCTTTATTCATTCTTATCTATCTAATTCATATCACATATCATCACATCTATTTACCTCTCATTCTCATCACTTAGTCTTAGAAATTGTATGTGCTTTGTGCTTTTGCTAGTGTTTTAAGCACTTGCAAGTGGTATGAGCACTTGAAAGCGGTATTACACTTGCAAGTGGTCTTGAACTTCGCTAGTGGCCTAGGAACTTGCAAGTGGTCTTAGAACTTGCAAAAGGCATGAACACTTACAAGTGGCCTTAGCACTTGCAAGTGGTATGACCACTTGCAAAAGGTATGACCACTTGCAAGTGGTCTTAGCACCTTCAAGTGGTCTAAGCACTTGCAAGTGGTATGAGCACTTGAAAGCGGTATGAACACTTGCAAGTGGTCTTGAACTTCGCTAGTGGCCTGAGCACTTACAAGTGGTATGAACACTTGCAAGTGGTCTTAGAACTTGCAAAAGGCATGAACACTTACAAGTGGCCTTAGCACTTGCAAGTGGTATGACCCCTTGCAAAAGGTATGACCACTTGCAACAAGAGGTCTTAGCACTTGCAAGTGGTATGAACACTTACAAGTGGCCTTAGCACTTGCAAGTGGTATGACCACTTGCAAAAGGTATGACCACTTGCAACAAGTGGTCTTAGCACCTTCAAGTGGTCTAAGCACTTGTTAAACTTCTAAGAACTTGCATGATTTCTATGCACTTGCTAGTAATGTAAGCACTTATAGTGGTATAACACTCAACATACTAACCAATTGATTGGTTGGGGGCCTTTCCTAAGACTAGAGAATCAAGCAAAACAAGACGTAAAGTGTGGCTTTATGGTCTTTTTTCTTAATCTTCTAAATGTTTTTTACTTCTCAGCCCCTCTCAAGCTTGAGAAGCATTAAATTGAATGGTTCTTCTCAATGCAAATGAAGTTCTCTTATGAATTTTAATGATTCACATAAAGTTTACATTTATGCTTAATTTAGGATGTTTTTTTTACGTATATCTCTCTCCCCCCCAAAGAATGGTCATTCCTATGACCAATTCTATATTCAAATGATGCTTCTCATGGAGAAATTCTTAATTCTAAAAGTAAACTCTATGCTAGTCAAATTAGAGGCCAAAGAAGTGGCTTTTTAATGCTTTTATGTTACTTAAATGATGATAAACTTAGGTATTAAATCCATAAATTGGATATTTATCCAAATGATAGTTATTTTATCATATTGTTTTACTAAACCTTATGCTTTTCAAAATTATTAAAAATTATCAGTATAATAGCAAAGCGGAGCTATGATAATTTTTTTGAAAAATTAACACATAAATCATTTTTATGCATAATGTGAAAAGAGGACTTCCTACCATATTCTAGGATTAGTCATCCTATATTAAATGAATAATTCTCATCATATCCATGGAAAATTGATTTTTATGTTTATGCATAAATAGTTAATTAGAGAAAAAGAGGAATTTCTAGTACTTTTATTTTTATGATAAAAGAGTAATTCCCATGATAATGGAGATCCATGTATTCCAAAGGAGAAGAAGAAAATTTGGAATACCAAAATAATGGATATTTTATTTAAAATTAAAGAAGAATTTTAGATAAATTATTTTTATGCATGAAAAAATTAAATGATGAAAGAGTAATTCCCATCATAATTGGAATTCAATCATTTAAATGAGAAAAGTGAAATTCTTAGTATAATGGAATTAATGAATATTTCTATTTATTTTTAAGAGAAAATTTAGTTAAATTTATTTTTATGCATGAAAAATTTAAGCGATAAAAGAGAAATTCCCATCATAATTGGAATGCAATCATTTAAATGGAAAAAATAGAATTTTTGCCATATTTGGATTAATGGATATTTTTATTTAATTTTTAAGAGAAAATTTAGTTAAATTTATTTTTATGCATGAAAAATTTAAATGATAAAAGAGGAATTCCCATCATAATTGGAATTCAATCATTTAAATGGAAAAAAAGGAATTTTTATCATATTTGGATTAATGGATATTTTTATTTAATTTTAAGAGAAATTTTAGTGAAATATATTTTTATGCATAGGAAAAATTTAAATGATAAAAGAGAAATTCCCAACATATTTGGAATTCAATCATTTAAATGGAAAAGAGAATTCTTGGAATATTTGGAATATTGAATATTATTAGAGAAATTTTAGATAGATTTAATTTATGATAAAAGAGGAATTCCCATGATATTTGTATTGCACTCATTAAATGAGAAAAAGAAGGATTTCAAGCTTATTAAAAAAAAATATATATTGGTATTTAGTTAAAAGAAGAATTTTTTATGATATTTAAGAAAGGAAGGATTTGAATTAATTTCTAGTGTCAAAAGATGAATTTCCACCATAATTCTACCTAGGGAATTAAGGTCGAGAAATAAAGTGGCAGAAAGAATATCTTTAGATATTTCATTTGGTTAAATCACTAAATTGGTATTTACCAAAAAATCGATGATTATTTGAAGGGAACCCTTGTTAGAACTAAACCGAATGAATTTGGTTAGACTACGAGAGGGAAGTGAATCTACTTGTCCATCTCCCGATCTGAATGAAGCAAAAACTTTATGACCAATTCTAGTTTCCAAATACAAAGAATAGACTACCGTTGAACTAAACTAGTTTTCCTTTAGCCGAAATCACCAAGAATCTAGTTGGACAATCAGTCAAATGATGGGTAGATTACCCTGATGAGAGATCAAGGATTCTCATTATGAAATTGGAAAATAAGGAAAAAGGGGTTTGTGGAACCAATCTCAAACTGGGAATTTTACTTGCATTGGAAGCTCTATTTTTCATTTAAAGGACTATTTTACGCCAGAATGCTGGAGGAAGCATTTGGCATGTGTTTTACTAAGAGGAGGTTCGTTGCAATAGTTGGCGAGGAGTCGTCGCTCGAGGGACATCGCTCGCGGCAAAGCCTACCGAGGTCTTGACCAGCCTCAGTACAGTTAAAATGGTGCGCTTCTAGCTGACAAAGCGGTCCCTGAGTGAAGTGCAAGGACACCTAAGGAGGATCCTAGAGGGTTCTAACTAGGTAATGCATGGGCTCACGGTTGCTAGGACATCCATGCGTGCATCGAGGAAGATTCAGATGGACTAAAAGGAAAGATTTTTGTGAATCAAATTTTGATAGTGGATCTCATTGGTTGGCCAGCTGGTCTTCAACAGAGAGTCCAGAGGACACATTTTGTAATACAATGGACTCAGAATTTTGGAGGATGATGATCAGTAATATTACGATCTCTATTGAAGGAGTGTTTTAAAGCCAGCCGAATTTGTTTTAAATGGCAATTTCTATTGAAGGAGTGGTTTAAAGCCTGCCGAATTTGTTATAAATGGCAATTTCATATTGGTGGGTGTGTACGTGGTATGCCTACCTTAATTTTTGCATGAATCACTGGCTAGGGGGCCTGGGAACTCTTTTTCTCAGTACTCGGGTAAAACACAATCAAATCTTTATAAAGGAATCCCACCAATATAGTGGTTGGGTGGTTGGCTATAACCCGTGGGCCGTTAGGGTTAGGCTAGATCGGGGGATTCCTGTGAAACAATTAAGATATGATTAGTTAGGTTAGTTAGAGTAAGTCCTGAGAAGACCTTGTTCTGTGGGTGGGGATCAGCCGGCTATGCCTCATTAAAGGAGGAAAAAAGCGGTGATTCCATGGACCAAGTGCAAGTCTCTTCTTGATCTGACCATGTGATTTCAGGTTCAGTCAGATCAGTTTAACTAGTTAAGACTTTGACTCCCCCGTTAGAAAATTTTCACACGGTGGAATTGCCCATGCCTTCCGGGCGAGGGGAGTTTTTTTGGGCTCCGTTTCAGAGGAACCGCCGAGCTAGACTCTCGTCCGGACATCCGCATGCGAGGCCCCGACTGTGGATCCCCGCCCTGCATGGGAGGTCGACGCTGCTTCCACCGCCGGCGCCCCCGGAGGGGGATCCCACACATGATATGACCTTTCTTGATTGCCACCCATGGAGGGAGGTTGTAATTCATGAGTACAATAGGCCAAGTAGACCATGAGGTTGTAATTCACCAGTACAATAGGCCAAGTAGACCATGATGTGGAATTGAAGCTTAACACCATCCATGCCCAAGCCAAGACGTAAGTGACGAGGCTCATCTTTAAACTCTAGCCATTGATGCTCCACATGTTGCCATGCTAGTAAATCAGCTTACGATCCTCATGATGCCATCGGTCGAGCGATGAGTAGCATGCCATGTCATGAGTTTTGTAATCTCCTTACATATGTAAACATGTGTTGGATGCGAGGAATGATACGAAAGTGTCTCAAAACCTTTTGAGGAACTTTATCTCCTAGCAAATCAACCCTATAGAGCGGCTCTCCCTACATTGTAGACATTGTTGTGTAGCATCTTTATTAACCCCTCTAAATAGCATGCAATCATTGAGATGCATGTATTTTTGTGTAATCCATACCTAGCATAGAGAGCATTTTACGACACCCATCTTGTGAGTTTGGTAATAGATTTTGAGGGGGAAGAATCTTCTTAAGAAGCCTACAACATAACATAAGAAATCATATGTCAAAATATTAGCAGGAGAGTATATAGAACATGAAACATTTTCTATTTGAGAGAATAGAACGAGGCAGTCTTACTGAAGAAGACTTGTGACACTTGCGTCACTCCATCCATAAGTTGTCTGTAAGTTCAATAGCTCCAAGTTTGCTCGCAAGTGTGGAGTACGAACATCCCTCATGTAAGATACATCTTCCCTCCCTAGCTTTTGAGATGTACAAGTGTAAGAACCTTCCCTTCAATCTCTTGTAATCATCCCCCCTCAGAAATGGAAAAAGATCTTGTTTTACCCTATTTTGGCCTTGAGAGAGAAAATGTCTAGAGAGAGGTAATTCAAAATTGAGATATTTTTGGATACAAAAATTCTCCTGATATCTAAAACGAATTCCCCTGAAACAGAAGTTCAAAATGAACTTTCCAATGTGCATTAGGAATTAATTGAATACGTGTATAAGAGACCTTAACCTATGGGTCCACATTTTCAGAAATTTTTGGATTAAGGTCCAAATAAGGTTCCAAAGGGCCAATAGGATTAATCCAAGTGTTGGGATGACAAAAATGCAAAGAATAAAAGAAAACACCCCAAAAATGAGTAAATGCTCACATAACATGAAGAGTTGACTGAGTACAGGGTTTATTAGTTAAAAATTAAGGTATATTAGTAAAAAAATGGGATATTTTGGTAAAATGATGCATTTTTGACACCTCAGTAATAATAGGGAGGGAAAGCCACTTGAGGTAGGCTCCTTTTTTATCATCATTCCTTAACATTTTTAATTCAAACAAATCAAGATATTTCATCTCTCCTCTCTCGTAATGCAAACTAGATAAAAAAGGGAACCAAACTTATCAAAATCTTATTCAAATTGGGTCAATTGGAAACCTCTACAACCCAATTGGACTTGGTTGGTGGCCTCCCTCACCTATAAATAGACTCCCATTCCTTTGTATTTTCACATGGAATAACTTTATGCTAGTGTAATTTTTAGTTTAGTATATTTCTATTATCTCTCTACCTTGCCTCTCCATTGTGAAGCTTGAGGCTTCACTAAACCTCTTCTTTCTTGAAGATTATCCTTTCCCCTTGCTGCTGGTGGCCAAGCCTCTTCCATGAGGGCTAAACCATTTTAACAAGGTAAAGAATCAAGAAAACAAAGGGTAAGCCTAAACAATGTTGTTTATGCTCTCTTTTTAATGTTATTCTTCTTCCCAACCTCCCTCATGATTGGGAAGAATTTTATTTTGTGGTTTTTCTCTTAAAACCATGGTTTTCTTGATTATGATGAATTAATGTTTATGTTTAAGCTTAGGTTTATACATAAACTAATTCTTAGATTAAAAGTGTCATTTTAACCATTCTCAATTCTCCCATGGAGTACTGTTGAGATGGAAATTTTGGTCTTATAGATCATTATTGTGTTAAAGATATGAATGATATGTTCTGAATGAATTGTTATCTGATAATGCGAGTATCTTTATCCCATGATTTCTGTGGGGAGCCGACCTATCTAAAGAACCCAAGAGTCAGATGAATCAAAAATCGAGTTTGAATCATAAATAAAAGGGACTTAACAAGATTTTTCATATTGATAAGAACATGGATCCAGGTCGTCGTGGTAGAAATGATAACCCCCAACTCGATGAGGAAGAGCTCCACTTGGATGTTCGTAAAACTCTTCATAGTTCGCAGCCTAGACCTTTCAAGGGTGAAAAGTTGGGCGAGGCTGTGAGAAGTGGATCGAAGCAATGGAAGAGTACTTTGATGTCACCGGGTTCAACGAGGAGCAAGATGGCTCTCGCAGCCTGGACCTTTCAAGGGGAAAAGTTGGGTGAGGCTGTGGAGAAGTGGATCGAGGCAATGGAAGAGTTCTTTGATGTCACCGGGTTCAACGAGAAGAGCAAAATGGCTCTTGCAAGGCTGAAGATAGTAGAAACAGCCAGAGTGGCATGGAGAAACCACTACGAGACAAACCATCTGGATCGGAATACCCAAACATGGAATGATCTCAAAATTTACCTAAGGATGAGGTTCTGTCGTCTCCGGCTTTTTGGAAACTAAGATGAATGAATTCTTGGAGTTAACCCAGGGGAGCAAAACTATTGAAGTATATCACCAAGCGTTCGCTCTTCTCCTTAAATACTCGCCACCGCTAAAAAGAACAGTAGATGGCCAGGTTCATTCGGGGACTGAACGAACCTTTGAATATTTTGGTGAAGAACGCCAAGCCAGTTTCCATGGCCGAAGCCATGCGGATGGCCACGCAAGTTTCCATGGGGCCAAAGCCGTGCGGATGGCAAAGGATTTCTCCAAGGCCTTTGATGTCAAGGTCCCACCAAAGCCAGCACCATCACCTTTCAAAAGGTTTTTAGTTCCAGAAGGTGATTCCAACCTTCCACCGCCTAAGAGATATCAGAGTCAATCCTAGGATAGGGGAAGTTCCAAAATGGAAGAAATGTCCTTTTCCCGGAACTCAATCCCCTTGGAATTCAACTACAGAAGTTCCACCCTTGAACAAGGGAGTGAAACGCTATAACTGTCAAGGATTTTGACATCACAGTATGGATTGCCCAACTCCTTTTGGATCAAGGTTTTCAAGGCAGGGAAATCAGGGATCAAGATTCTAGACTCCAGCTCCTTCCTTCCACAGTAATCAGGTTTCTATCAGCCAAATTCAGGGAAATCCCGGAGGTAGACACTAACCCGCAGTTTCAAACCAAAGTAATGCAAGACCTCTGCCTTAAAATAGGGGAAGTCAAAGAGAGTTGTTCCCAAATCGACCGTCCACTTCCAAGGCAGTAACACTGGAAGTGAAAGACATCTCGCATTTTTTAAGAGGGTAGGATGTAAGATTCCTCCCCCAGCCCCTCAAGATGTCCAATTTCTCTTCCTGTAATCAATCCCCTTTTCAGATTAATATCACATCTTGTTTCTATCTGTTGTGGCCTAGAGAGAGAAAACATTCTAGAGAGAGATAATTCACTTTTGTAGATATCTTTGGATGGAAAAATATCCCTTCTTATTAAAATTATTTTCCTTGAAATAGAAGTTCAAAAAGAATTTCAGAAGGTGCATTAGAAATAAATTATAATATGTTCAAAAGGCCTTAGCCTAAGGTTCCAGATTTTTTGAAAACTTTAGATTAAGGTTCTGAGGGGCCAATGAGATTAATCCAAATGTAGGGAGGAGATAAATTGAAGAAATAAAGAAAATCCCCTCAAAAATGAGTAAATACTCACATAAGATGAAGAGTTGACTAAGGACAAGGTTATTAGTTAAAAAAGAAGAGATATTTAGAGGAAATGATGCATTTTTGACACCTCAGTGTGGGGGAATTCCCCTCATGAAGGAGGCACCTATTTTACATATGTGGATGAGTTTTAAACTCACAAATGATGAGATATTTTTATCTCTCCTCTCTCTTGTTTCAACTAGATCCAAAAAGTGAGCTAAACTGACCTAAAAATGGTCAAAAAGTGACCAACCTGATCTGGAAAATTCTAGAATCAGTTTGCTTGGTTAGAGGCTCACTTTTTCCTATGAATAGAAGCCTCCCCCTTTGTAAAAGCTTAATAGTGTTTTATGCACTGTTACTCTACTTCTCTCCCCAGAGGCCAAAAACATTGAATTCATTGATAATTCACTTGTTTTTGACTATTTCCTCTACAAAGAATTGGTGGCCACTCTTGATCCAAGCAAGAGTAGAACCCTCAATCCATCAAGCCAAAGGATAGCTCACAAAACTCCATGTAAGTTAGAAATTCTACTTTTTTCTAATTCAACCCGCAGTTTTAAACCAAAGTAATGCAAGACTTTTGCCTCAGAATAGGGGAAGTCAAAGAGAGTTGTTTCCAAATCGACCGTCCACTTTCAAGGCAGTAACGCTAGAAGTGATTGAAGAAGATGAAAGAGATCATACTCCACCTGTGCGAGATGAGGACATCTTGCATTTTTTAAGAGGGATAGAATGTAAGATTCCTCCCCCAGCCCCTCAAGATGTCTAGTTTCTCCCCCTGTAAAAATCAATCCCCTTTTCAGATTAATATCAGATCTTGTTTCTATCTGTTTTGGCCTAGAGAGAGAAAATATTCTAGAGAGAGATAATTCAGTTTCTAGATATCTTTGGATGGAAAAATATCCCTTCTTATTAAAATTATTTCCCTTGAAACAGAAGTTCAAAAAGAATTTCAGAAGGTGCATTAGAAATAAATTATAATCTGTTCAAAAGGCCTTAGCCTAAGGGTCCAGATTTTCTGAAAATTTTAGATTAAGGTTCTGAGGGGCTAATTAGATTAACCCAAATGTAGGGAGGAGATAAATTGAAGAAATAAATAAAATCCTCCCAAAAATGAGTAAATACTCACATAAGATGAAGAGTTGACTAAGGACAAGGTTATTAGTTAAAAAAGAAGAGATATTTAGAGGAAATGATGCATTTTTGACACCTCAGTGTGCGAGAATTCCCCTCATGAAGGAGGCACCTATTTCACATGTGTGGATGAGTTTTAAACTCACAAATGATGAGATA
This sequence comes from Cibotium barometz, assembly GCF_041138505.1. NCBI lineage: Eukaryota > Viridiplantae > Streptophyta > Polypodiopsida > Cyatheales > Cibotiaceae > Cibotium > Cibotium barometz. Next base: position 28,398,451 of record NC_141104.1, read on the forward strand.
TTTTTATCTCTCCTCTCTCTTGTTTCAACTAGATCCAAAAAGTGAGCTAAACTGACCTAAAAATGGTCAAAAAGTGACCAAACTGATCTTGGAAATTCTAGAATCAATTTGCTTTGTTAGAGGCTCACTTTTTCCTATAAATAGAAGCCTCCTCCTTTGTAAAAGCTTAACAGTGTTTTATGCACTGTTACTCTACTCCTCCCTAGAGCCAAAAACATTGAATTCATTGATAATTCACTTGTTTTTGACTATTTCCTCTGCAAAGAACTGGTGGCCACTGTTGATCCAAGCAAGAGTAGAACCCTCAATCCATCAAGCCAAAGGATAGCTCACAAAACTCCATGTAAGTTAGAAATTCTACCTTTCTTTTATTCTATTCTATGGTTTTATGATTTCTTGCTTCTTTTAAATTAAAATTGGATGTTATGCCTTGATGTAAAGGCTTTCCCCTTCTCTTCATTGAATTCAGCCCTTCTCTATCCAAGATGTGTAATCAAATAAATAGAGTTAAAATTTTTGTATTGTTTACTCTTTTAAAAAAAATGTGAATTGATTAGATTAGAGAGTTAAATTCATCTTGGAGTAAATTCTAAGTAGATTTAGAATGTAAAAATTAAAAAATGGTGAGCCATACAAAGGAGGTTATGGTAAAATTTTCTTAAATTTTGTAGAAATAAGTTTTATCTTTATGTTATTCAAAAAGAGTAATCCCTTCCGTTTGTGTATTCTAAAAGTGTGATTTTCATTAGAATTAAATTCTATGCTAAGAATTAAATTCTATGCATAGAAAGATGCATATTGGATGATTTTTAATTATAAAAGTGTGATTTTCATTAGATTCAATTTCTATGCATAGAAAGATGCATATTGGATATTTTTTTAATATAAAAGTGTGATTTTTATTAGATTCAAATTCTATGCATAGAAAGATGCATATTGGATATTTTTTTATTATAAAAGTGTGATTTTCATTAGATTTAATTTCTATGTATAGAAAGATGCATATTGGAAATATTTTTATTATAAAAGCGTTATTTTCATTAAAATTAATTTCTATGCATAGAAAGATGCATAAAGGAATTCATTTTTATTTCAAAAGAGTTATTCTCATTAATTTTGATTTTATGCATAGAAAGATGCATAAAGGAATTTATTTTTAATTCAAAAGGGTACTACTTGTAGTTCTCATAGTTTACCTGGCAATGTTTATGTGGGTATAGTGCATATATTTGAGCACTCAGGCATTAATCCATGAGGGTAGTGTTCACTTTACTGAGGTAAGAATTCATAAGAGATATATGATTATGTATATGGATCTAGAGAGTTTTACATTTTCTTAGATCCAATGTATTGATGGAGATAGACCCTACCTATGAGGATTGCTTTTCTGAGTGACGACCTTGGACAATCTAGGATTAGTGACTTCTACATGATGACTCCACTTATCTCTTATGTGCGGATATGAAAGATGCATAAAGGAATTCATTTTTATTTCAAAAGAGTTATTCTCATTAATTTTGATTTTATGCATAGAAAGATGCATAAAGGAATTCATTTTTAATTCAAAAGAGTTATTCTCAGTAGTTTTAATTTTATGCATAGAAAGATGCATAAAGGAATTCATTTTAATTCAAAAGAGTTATTCTCATTAATTTTGATTTTATGCATAGAAAGATGCATAAAGGAATTTATTTTTATTTTGAAAAGTGTTATTTTCATTAAAATTAATTTTATGCATAGAAAGATGCATAAAGGATTTATTTTTATTTTGAAAGTGTTATTTTTCTTAAAATTGAATTTATGCATAAACAGATGTATAAAAGGATTTTTATAAAAATGTTATTCCCACTGAAGTTGATTTTTATAAAAGAATGAATGGATGGATAGATGTGATGTGAATCAGATAAATGTGAATGAATGGATGGATAGATGTGATGTGAATCAGATAAATGTGAATGAATGGATGGATGTGATGTGAATCAGATAAATATGAATGAATGGATGGATGGATGTGATGTGAATAGATGTGATGAGATGTCATGTGAATCAGGATGTAAATGAATGATATGGGTTGGATGTGGATGTATGTGAAGAATGGATGTGGATGTATGTGAAGAATGAAAGTGAATGTATATGAAAGAATGGATGTGGATGTATGTATGTGAAAGGATGGATTTGGATGTATGTATGTGAAAGGATAGATGTGGATGCATGTGAAGAATGGATGTGGATGTATGTGAAAGAATGGATGTGGATGCATGTAAGGTATGGATGTGGATGTATGTGGAAGAATATATGTGGATGTGAATGCGATGGATATGAACGAGAATAGAGGCGATGAGATGTGATGTAAATTAGATAGATATGAATGATAAGGGATGTGAATGAATGATATGGGATGTGAATGAATGTGATAGCATGTGAATCAAGATGTGAATGAATGACAAGGGATGTGAATAAATGTGATAGCTTGTGAATCGGGATGTGAATGAATGATAAGGGATGTGAATGAATGATATGGGATGTGAATGAATGTGATAGCATGTGAATCAGGATGTGAATGAATGATAAGGGATGTGAATGAATGTGATGGCATGTGAATCGAGATGAGAATGAATAGTATGGGATGTGAATGGATGTGATGTGATGTGAATCGGGATGTGAATGAATGAGATGTGATGTGAAATGGATGTGATAAGATGCGATGTAAACTGGATAGATGTTAATGAATGTGATGTGATGAGATGTATGGGTAAATGCGAGTAGATGAGATCTGATGAGGTTAATTGAGGAAAGAAGTGTGGAGATGGAAAATGATGTCATTGGATGAGAATGGGAATGCATATGAAATGAATGTGGATTAAGTAATGTAGATTGATGTGGAAAGACGAGAGTTCGTTATAGAAATTATATTTATGACTTGTTTTTAAATGACTGTTTTATGTCAAGAATGCTGGGGAAGCATTTTGACCTTCTTGTGAATGAGGTCATGGAGACCTAGCGATAAAGTTGCAACAGCTGACGGAGAGTCAACGGAGGATGTCTCATGTAGCAAGGTCGGCCGAGGTCTTCGATTTAAATGGTGAGCTTCCGGTACGGTGGATGAGAAACCAAGGAAGCGGCCTATGAGTGAAGCACTAGGTGAGCTGCGAAGGATCCTAGAGGGTGTTGACCATACGGTGCTTGGGCTTTGGGTGGCCGAAGATACCCACAAGTACGTCGGGGAAGATATTGGAACAAGGAGAAAGAGTTGTTTTCTGAATTTAGGCATGGATTTGGTTGACTGACCTTGCTGGTCCTTAACGGATGAGTCCATGGCTCTTTAATGTGGATCCGTTGGTTGATCTTGCTGATCTTTAATGGAGATTTCATTTTTGATATGTGAATATATTACTGGTTACTACAATAGATGAAGTAAATCTCGGATAAAAATTAATCTATGGAAAAGAATCAACGGCTGTGCCTCTTAATGAGGAAAAAAGCATTGGTCTCTATGATCCAAGTGCAATCTTTCCCTTGATCTGACTATGGGACTTACGGGTTTGGTTAGATCAGTTCAGTTAGTTAAGGTTTTTGACTACGTTAGAGAAAAGTTATCCTGGTGTGGAACGCCCGTGCTTTCCGGGCAAGGGAAGTTTTTCCGGGTTCGGTTTTGGAAGAACCGATGGATTAGTCTCTTGTCCGGATATCCACGGTCGAGGATATCCACAGGCGAGGCCTCGAGTGTGAGACCCTGGCCCGTGTAAGAAGTGTTACTTCCGTTGCTAGCACCCCTGAATTCATTGCGCGGTGGGGACAGGGATTTTACATCTCTATTCTCTTGATGTACATGTGTATTCTCTTTATTTAAGTTTTGATGGATTATTTTAGTATTTAGGGTCTTGAGCTTTGTTGCCTTTTTTCTAGTGCTAGCCTATAGTGGGCGTGCATCCTATTCTAAGGAGGCTCCTTTATTGCAAATTTTCTCATATTTTGTCAGACAATTTCTTCCTTGTCTCGCAGTGCACCCTACTTCTTCGTCGGAGTGCACACCCTTGAGGCTTGCTCATAATAAGTATGTTCACAACATAAAGTTTATATACCACTTGTTTCTTATAATGTACCTAAAAGCCATTCTACAATCTATATCTTGTCTTTTTTCCTTCTATAATTTAAAGCCCCTCGCTCAAGGTTTGATTAGCACCTTGTACTAATAGCTTTGCACAAGGAGTTTTGAATGGCCCTAGGACCATTCTATAACATGCACCTAGGGCCATTCTTTTATGGTAAATAATGCCACTATTTTCCCTTGAAGGTCTCAAAGAGCATGCATGAGTGGCCATGGGGCATCTTTATGCACAACAAGAGCAAGAATGGCCTAGGACATTCTTGCATGACCCCAAGTCCTCAAGGTTGTGTTGGAGATGGCCATGGGGCATCCAAGAATGGGCCTCGGGCCATTCTAGCACTGGCTTCATGGATCACCTAAATTTCATGCATCCTTCTAGGCATCGAAGAATGGCCCTAGGGCCATTCTTGGATCATCCAAATTTCTTGCATTCTCCTCAGCATCAAAGAATGGCTTAGGGCCATTCTTTTCATGCACAACAGGTGTAAGAATGGCCACGGGGCCTTTCTTTTTCATGGCAAATAAGGCCCTTATTTAGCCTTAAAGGCCTTAAAGAGCATTCAAGAGTGGCCTTGGGGCATCCAAGAATGGCCCTAGGGGCATTCTTTTCATGTAGAACAAGTGCAAGAATGGCCCTAGGGTCATTTTTGCATAACCACAAGTCCTCAAGTCCTTTGTGTGTAAGTTTTCTCAAGGTCGAGATTAGCATGCCTTACTAGGACTATTATATTGTGGTAATATATTGTTGTGTAAGAAGGGGTATAGAATGATCCTAGGGCCATCCTACTATACACACTTTTGTACTATTTCACTTTGAAATGGCCCCAAGATCACTATACCACAGTAAGCCCTTGTTTGAGCCTAGACATAAAGGGTTTTTATTCTTTCCTTGTCTTGTAAATAATGAATGAAGGAATTTGGCTAATTATGTGTGTTCCTATTTTAGACGATAGCATAGGAGAAATCTTGGCAAATCAAATGTTCGAGCCGTCAAATCCGTTGATGCTATGTTGACATGTTTCATTCTCTTTGGTACCACGACAACCAATGTTTGCATGTGTGCCTTCACTTGAAAGATCAAAGAAGGGTTCTCATTCTTGATATGATTGGAATACTTCTTGAATCATTTGAGCTAGACCATGTTAATAAGATGCCAGATTGGACTAAGCATATGCGAATAGTTCAAGAAAGCAATGAATTGTACCATGCTATGCGTTTGGATGCAGAAAATTTCGTAGACTTTTGCTTTAAATGGTTCGAGGTTTGGATTTGGAGTAGATGAAAATTAGATGATATTCTCCGTATTTGTAAGATTCCTCCCCAGCCTCTCAAGATGTCCAGCATCTTCCCCTGTAATCAATCCCCTCTTCAGAAATATAAAAGTTCTTGTCTCTGCCTATTTTGACATAGAGAGAGAAAATATTCTAGAGAGAGAATATTCAGATTTTGAATACTTTTAGATAGAAAAATTTCTCATATTATTAAAATGAATTCCCCTGAAACAGAAATTCAAAAAGAACTTTCCAATGTGCAATTGGAATTTATTGGAAAATGGGTATAAAGGACCTTAGCCTAAGGGTCTAGATTTTCAAAAATTTTTGGATTATGGTCCAATTAAGGTTCCTATGGGCCAATAGCATCAATCCATGTGTAGGGAGGAGATAAATCCAATTTGTAAAAGAAGATACCCAAAAATGAGTAAATGCTCACATAAGATAAAGAGTTGACTATGTACAAGGTTTATTAGTAAGAAACTATGAGTAATATCAAAAATATGAGATATTTTGGGTATCCAAAAATAAGTAAATGCTCACATAAGATGAAGAGTTGAAAATGTACAAGGTTTATTAGTAAAAAACTATGAGCAATATTAAAAATATGAGATATTTTGGGTATAATGATTCCATTTTGACACATATGTAAGGAAGGGGAGTCCCTTAAAGGAGGTGCATACTTCACATGCTTGAATGAGTTTTAAACTCAAAAGTAATGTGATATTTTTATCTCTCCTCTCTCTTGAATCAAACCAAATCAAAATGGAACCAAACCGAATAAAAAAGGAACTAAACTAGGTCCAAATCTAGTCCAAATTCAACCAAACTGAATCTAGAAAATTGTAGAATTCAGTTAGCTTTGGTTAAATCTTCCCTCTCCTATAAATAGAACATGAGTCCTTTGAAAAAAAGAGGAGAATTTTACTATACTAAAGTTATGATGAAATAATGCTAATTTCTACTATTCTCTAAAATTCTCTCCAAATTGAAGAAATTGGAGCTTTCCTCTTTCTTTAATCCCCATTGGTGACTCCATCAACATACTAAACCAATTGATTGGTTGGGGGCCTCTACCGTGAATAAAGAATCAAGCAATTTGTAAGGTAATTGGTGAATTTTGATCTTTTCTATAATTTCTCAACGTTTCTCTCTTCTCAGCCCCTCTCAAGCTTGAGAAGCTTAATTGGAATGGTTTTTGAATGCTATTGAAGTTAATTGATTAATGGTAGTGAAGAATTACATAATTTGATGAATGCTATTGAAGTTAATTGATTAATGATAGTAAAGAATTACATAAAATTTCATTTATGCTTAATTCTAATGGTTTTTATGTAATTTCTCTCTCTCACTCAAGAAATGGTCATACTCATGACCCATTCTCAATCCAAATGAAGCTTTTCATAAAGCTTTTCTTTAATCCAAGATTAATCTATACTTGAGGGTCAAATTAATGGCTTTTTTCTATGCTTTTAGTTTATGTATTTCATGAATATTGATGATTCAATCCATTATGGATTAATGATCCAATTAGGGATCATTCTAATTATTTTCTTAATGATAAGCTTTATCCCTTAGAAAAAATGAAATTTATCAGTCATAGCAGCGGAGCTATGGCAAAATTTTTATAAAGATTACGCATAAAATAATTTCATTCAAAGCATGAAAAGAGGACTTTCTACCATATTCTAGGAATTATCATCCTAGATTAATTGAAAGATATTCATTGTAATCATAGAGAAATTGATTTTTATATTATGCATAATTGGATTTCATGCATAGAGGTATGCATAAAAGATTATTACTTTAATGTAAAAGTGTTACTTTTATCATAATTGGATTTCATGCATAGAGGTATGCATAAAAGATTATTATTTTAATGTAAAAGTGTTACTTTTATCATATTTGGATTTCATGCATAGAGGTATGCATAAAAGTTGATTATTTTATTATAAAAGTGTTACTTTTATCATATTTGGATTTCATGCATAGAGGTATGCATAAAACTTAATTATTTTATTATAAAAGTGTGACTTTTATCATATTTGGATTTCATGCATAGAGGTATGCATAAAAGTTGATTATTTTATTATAAAAGTGTGACTTTTATCATATTTGGATTTCATGCATAGAGGTATGCATAAAAGTTAATTATTTCATTATAAAAGTGTGACTTTTATCATATTTGAATTTCATGCATAGAGGTATGCATAAAAGTTGATTATTTTATTATAAAAGTGTGACTTTTATCATATTTGAATTTCATGTATAGGGGTATGCATAAAAGTTGAATATTTTATTGTAAAAGTGTTACTTTTATCATATTGGATTTCATGTATAGAGGTATGCATAAAAGATATTCTTTTTATACTAAAAGTGTGATTTTCATCATAAATGGATTTTATGCATAACTTAGATGCATAAGAGAAATTATTTTATTCAAAAAGTGTAATTCCTACCAAATTGAATTTATGCATAAGAAGATGCATAAAAGATTGATTTTTAAATTCAAAGTGTCATTCTCATCTAAATTGAATTTATGCATAGGAAGATGCATAAAAGAATGGAATTTCAATTCAAAAGTGTTATTCTCATCCAAATTGAATTTATGCATAGGAAGATGCATAAAAGATGGATTTTTAATTCAAAAGTGTCAATTCTCATCTAAATTGAGTTTATGCATAGGAAGATGCATAAGAGATGGAATTTTAATTCAAAAGTGTCATTTTCATTTAAAATGAATTTATGCATAGGAAGATGCATAAAAGATTGATTTTTAATTCGAAAATGTTAGTCTCCTTAAATAGAATTTATGCATAAATAAATGTGTAGAGAAATCTTATATCAAATATAAGAATTCTCTTGTATTCTATAAAAAGATATGAAATGTGATAAGAGGTGTATGAGATGTGATAAGAGGTGTATGATATGTGATAAGATGTGATAAGATGCGTATGGGATGTGATAGGATGTGATAAGAGGTGTATGAGATGTGAAAAGATGTGATAAGATGTGTATGAGATGTGATAGGATATGATAAGAGGTGTATGAGATGTGATAGAATGTGTTAAGATGAGTTAGGATGTGTTAAGATGTGTATGGGATGAGGTAGAGAGTGTATCTCATGGGATAAGATGTGTTAGGGCGAGAATGGATGTATGAATGTAGATATGGATGTATGAATGTGAATATGGATGTGTGGATGTGGAAATGGAAGTGTGGATGTATGAATGTGGATATGGATGTGGATGTATGCATGTAGATGTGTATGTATGAATGTGAATGTGGATGTGGATGTGGATGTATGGATGTAGATACGGATGTGTATGTATGTATGTGGATGTGGATGTATGAATGAGGATGTGAAAATGGATGTATGTATGTAGACGTGGATGTATGGATGTGAATGTGAATGAAGATGTGGATGTGGATGTATGGATGTAGATAAGGATGTGGATGTATGTATGTGAATGTGGATGTATGAATGAGGATGTGAAAATGGATGTATGCATGTGAATGTGGATGTATGAATGTGAATGTGGATGTGTGGAAGTGGAAATGGAAGTATGGATGTATGAATGTGGATGTGGATGTATGCATGTAGATGCGTATGTATGAATGTGAAATTGGAAGTATGATGTGGACGTACGAACATGGATATGTATGTAGAATAATGAATGTGAAGGTGTATGTGAAATAATGTGTAGTCTATATGAGTGAATGGATGAGAATGAGTACACATTAAATGGAATGTGGAATAAGTAATGTGGTCCGAGAGTGGATAATGTGGAAAGACGAGAGTTCGTTATAGAAACTGTATTTTGTGACTGTTTGTAAATGACTGTTTTATGTCAAGAATGCTGGGGAAGCATTTTGACCGTCTTGAGGATTAAGGTCATGAAGACCGAACTGATAAAGTTACAACTGTTGGACGGAGAGTCAATGGAGGACGTCTCGTGTAGCAAGGTCGATCGAGGTCTTGACCAGCCTCGGTTCGATTTAAATGGTGAGCTTCCGGTACGGTGGATGAGGGACCAAGGAAGCGGCCTATGAGTGAAGCGCTAGGTTACCTGCGAAGGATCATACGGTGCTGGGGCTCTGGGTCGCCGAAGATACCCACACGTGCATCGTGGAAGATATTGGAACAAGAAGTAAGAGTTGTTTTATGAAACCAGGCACAGATCTGGTTGATTGACCTTGCTGGTCCTCAACGGATGAGTCCATGGCTCTTTTATATGGATTTGTGGGTTGATCTTGCTGATCTTCCACGGAGATTCCATTCTGTTATATGAATATATTGCCGGTTACTATGAGCTAGGAACTATGGAAAAGGTCCCTGAGTGAACAGGTGGTGAGCGTTCTGGTTGCCAATGATGCCATAAGTACACCGATGAATGAATGGCGGGAAATAAGGATTCAACCAGAGACTTTGAGGATTGTCATCAGTGACATAATGGTTTTATTAAAGGATTGTTTGAAAGTTAGTTGATGCTGAGAAAAAGGCAATTTCATATTGGGTGTGTAAGTGGTGTGACTAGTTTTATGTTTGCATGAGCTTCTGGCTAGGGGGCCTAGGAACTCTTTTCCCTGGTACCCGGGACAAAACCTAACCAAATTCCTAATTGGATCCCATCACTACAGTGGTTGGGAGGTTGGCTAACCCATGGGACTGGATGGGGTTAGGCTGGACTGATGGATCCGTAAACCGAGACTCAAATTCTGTTATTACGATAGATAAAGTAAATCCCGAATAGTAATTGTTCTATGGATAGGAATCAACGGCTGTGCCTCTCTTGATGGGAAAAAAAGCGTTGATCCCAATGATCCAAGTGCAAGTTTCTTCCTTGATCTGACCGAGTATCTTTATAGGTGCAGTCAGATCAGCTTGATCAGTAATGGTCTTGACTACATTAGAGTAAAGAGTTATCCTGGTGGAATCGCCCGTGCTTTCCGGGTGTAGGAAGTTTTTCCGGGTTCGGTTTTGGAAAAACCGACGGATTAGTCTCTTGTCCGGATATCCATGGGCGAGGCCCCGAGTGTGGGACCCTGGCCCGCGCAAGATGTGCTACTTCCGCTGCTAGCATCCGAATCTGTTGTGTGGTGGAGACAAGGATCTCACTGTTGGTATCAGAGAATGTAAGATTTCTCCCAGCCTTCGAGGTATGCAGGAGTAAGAATCTCCCTTTTCTGATCTTATAATAAAAGAAAGATTCTGTTTAAAAAAGGAAGACCTTTTCCCTAGAATACTTCTCAGGAATCCCACCTATTTTAAGGATTCAGAATGATGAGTCTGCGAAGAAGGATTTTATAGAACTGTATGAGCGCTCACTTTTCCCTCACTTGGGAACTTCTGTAGCTCAGACCAAATGGCGGACCTATCAAGACATAACTAGGGTAACACCTTGGGGTCAGCAGCACTTTCGTAACAATGTTCTCTTGGCTATGGTTATTGAAGCTTTGGGTTTGGGTCCCCGATACTATTGTGTGATGAGATCAAGGCATATTGGGTTTTCTGAGCGGGTCTTCTTACTGGCGTGTTTTCTTCCTCATCAGAAGATATGCCTTTACCCCGTTTTTGGCTTGCCTCTCAGAGGTCCTTTTGTTAGATCACCTCATACCACTGAGGTAGGTGCGGCACTAACCAGCCGAATTATTCCCATAGATGAATTACCTTATACGTGTGCAGCTTGTGAGTGCTGCTTTTGTGACCATATGATGGACAGGCTTATGGAAGTGTAAAAAGTTATTCTATCTTACTGTATATGTTCCAAGAATGAATAAAGTTGAAATCTTTGTTCTTGTCTTGAGTCTTGCTCTCTTTGAGACTTTTCTTGGTGGTTAATCTTAACTAAAAATTTTCTCTCAGTCTCATATTCGTGCATCTTGCGAAATTACCCCCAGTTTGCGAGATGAGGGCATCTCGCGTTTTTCAAGTGGGAGAGAATGTAAGATTCCTCCCCAGCCTCTCAAGGTGTCCAGCATCTTCCCCTGAAATCAATCCCCTCTTCAGAAATATAAAAGTTCTTGTCTCTGCCTATTTTGACATAGAGAGAGAAAATATTCTAGAGAGAGAATATTCAGATTTTGAATATTTTTAGATAGAAAAATTTCTCATATTATTAAAATGAATTCCCCTGAAACAAAAATTCAAAAAGAACTTTCCAATGTGCAATTGCAATTTATTGGAAATGGGTATAAAGGACCTTAGCCTAAGGGTCTAGATTTTCAGAAATTTTTGGATTATGGTCCAATTAAGGTTTCTATGGGCCAATAGCATCAATCCATGTGTAGGGAGGAGATAAATCCAATTTGTAAAAGAAGATACCCAAAAATGAGTAAATGCTCACATAAGATGAAGAGTTGACTATGTACAAGGTTTATTAGTAAGAAACTATGAGTAATATAAAAAATATAAGATATTTTGGGTATCCAAAAATGAGTAAATGCTCACATAAGATGAAGAGTTGAAAATGTACAAGGTTTATTAGTAAAAAACTATGAGCAATATTAAAAATATGAGATATTTTGGATATAATGATTCCATTTTGACACATATGTAAGGAAGGGGAGTCCCTTAAAGGAGGTGCATACTTCACATGCTTGAAGGAGTTTTAAACTCAAAAATAATGTGATATTTTTATCTCTCCTCTCTCTTGAATCAAACCAAATCAAAATGGAACCAAACCGAATAAAAAAGGAACCAAACTAGGTCCAAATCTAGTCCAAATTCAACCAAACTGAATCTAGAAAATTCTAGAATTCAGTTAGCTTTGGTTAGATCTTCCCTCTCCTATAAATAGAACATGAGTCCTTTGAAAAAAAGAGGAGAATTTTACTATACTAAAGTTATGGTGAAATAATGCTAATTTCTACTATTCTCTAAAATTCTCTCCAAATTGAAGAAATTGGAGCTTCCCTCTTTCTTCAATCCCCATTGGTGACTCCATCAACATACTAAACCAATTGATTGGTTCGGGGCCTCTACCGTGAATAAAGAATCAAGCAATTTGTAAGGTAATTTGGTGAATTTTGATCTTTTCTATAATTTCTCAATGTTTCTCTCTTCTCAACCCCTCTCAAGCTTGAGAAGCTTAATTGGAATGGTTTTTGAATGCTATTAAAGTTAATTGATGAATGGTAGTGAAGAATTACATAATTTGATGAATGCTATTGAAGTTAATTGATTAATGATAGTAAAGAATTACATAAATTTCCATTTATGCTTAATTCTAATGGTTTTTATGTAATTTCTCTCTCTCACTCAAGAAATGGTCATACTCATGACCCATTCTCAATCCAAATGAAGCTTTTCATAAAGCTTTTCCTTAATCCAAGATTAATCTATGCTTGAGGTCAAATTAATGGCTTTTTTCTATGCTTTAAGTTTATGTATTTCATGAATATTGATGATTCAATCCATTATGGATTAATGATCCAATTAAGGATCATTCTAATTATTTTCTTAATGATAAGCTTTATCCCTTAGAAAAATTGAGATTTATCAGTCTCATAGCAGCGGAGTTATGGTAAAATTTTTATAAAAATTACGCATAAAATAATTTCATTCAAAGCATGAAAAGAGGACTTCCTATCATATTCTAAGAATTATCATCCTAGATTAATTGAAAGATATTCATTGTAATCATAGAGAAATTGATTTTTATATTATGCATAATTGGATTTCATGCATAGAGGTATGCATAAAAGATTATTACTTTAATGTAAAAGTGTTACTTTTATCATAATTGGATTTCATGCATAGAGGTATGCATAAAAGATTATTACTTTAATGTAAAAGTGTTACTTTTATCATAATTGGATTTCATGCATAGAGGTATGCATAAAAGATTATTATTTTAATGTAAAAGTGTTACTTTTATCATATTTGGATTTCATGCATAGAGGTATGCATAAAAGATTATTATTTTAATGTAAAAGTGTTACTTTTATCATATTTGGATTTCATGCATAGAGGTATGTATAAAAGATTATTTTTTCAATGTAAAAGTGTTACTTTTATCATATTTGGATTTCATGCATAGAGGTATGCATAAAAATTGATTATTTTATTATAAAAGTGTGACTTTTATCATATTTGGATTTCATGCATAGAGGTATGCATGAAAGTTGATTATTTTAGTATAAAAGTGTGACTTTTATCATATTTGGATTTCATGCATAGAGGTATGCATAAAAGTTGATTATTTTATTATAAAAGTGTGACTTTTATCATATTTGAATTTCATGCATAGAGGTATGCATAAAAGTTGATTATTTTATTATAAAAGTGTGACTTTTATCATATTTGAATTTCATGCATAGAGGTATGCATAAAAGTTTATTATTTTATTGTAAAAGTGTTACTTTTATCATATTGGATGTCATGTATACAGGTATGCATAAAATATATTCTTTTTATACTAAAAGTGTGATTTTCATCATAAATGGATGTATGAATGTAGATATGGATGTATGAATGTGAATATGGATGTGTGGATGTGAAAATGGAAGTGTGGATGTGGATGTATGCATGTAGATGTGTATGTATGAATGTGAATGTGGATGTGGATGTGGATGTATGGATGTAGATACGGATGTGTATGTATGTATGTGGATGTGGATGTATGAATGAGGATGTGAAAATGGATGTATGTATGTAGACGTGGATGTATGGATGTGAATGTGAATGAAGATGTGGATGTGGATGTATGGATGTAGATACGGATGTGGATGTATGTATGTGAATGTGGATGTATGAATGAGGATGTGAAAATGGATGTATGCATGTGAATGTGGATGTATAAATGTGAATGTGGATGTGTGGAAGTGGAAATGGAAGTATGGATGTATGAATGTGGATGTGGATGTATGCATGTAGATGCGTATGTATGAATGTGAAATTGGAAGTATGATGTGGACATACGAACATGGATATGTATGTAGAATAATGAATGTGAAAGTGTATGTGTAGTCTATATGAGTGAATGGATGAGAATGAGTACACATTGAATGGAATGTGGAATAAGTAATGTGGTCCGAGAGTGGATAATGTGGAAAGACAAGAGTTCGTTATAGAAACTGTATTTTGACTGTTTGTAAATGACTATTTTATGTCAAGAATGCTGGGGAAGCATTTTGACCGTCTTGAGGATTAAGGTCATGAAGACCGAACTGATAAAGTTGCAACTGCTGACGGAGAGTCAATGGAGGACGTCTCGCGTAGCAAGGTCGATCGAGGTCTTGACCAGCCTCGGTTCGATTTAAATGGTGAGCTTCTGGTACGGTGGATGAGGGACCAAGGAAGCGGCCTATGAGTGAAGCGCTAGGTTACCTGCAAAGGATCCTAGAGGGTGCTGACCATACGGTGGATGAGGGACTAAGGAAGCGGCCTATGAGTGAAGCGCTAGGTTACCTGCGAAGGATCCTAGAGGGTGCTGACCATACGGTGCTCAGGCTTTGGGTCGCCGAAGATACCCACACGTTCGTCGTGGAAGATATTGGAACAAGGAGTAAGAGTTGTTTTCTGAAATCGGGCATAGATCTGGTTGATTGACCTTGCTCCTCAACGGATGAGTCCATGGCTCTTTTATATGGATCTGTGGGTTGATCTTGCTGATCTTCCATGGAGATTCCATTCTGTTATATGAATATATTGCCGGTTACTATGAGCTAGGAACTATGGAAAAGGCCCCTGAGTGAACAGGTGGTGAGCCTTCTGGTTGCCAATAATGCCATAAGTACACCGATGAATGAATGACGGGAAATAAGGATTCAACCAGAGACTTTGAGGATTGTCATCAGTGACATAATGGTTTCATTAAAGGATTGTTTGAAAGTTAGTTGATGCTGAGAAAAAGGCAATTTCATATTGGGTGTGTAAGTGGTGTGACTAGTTTTATGTTTGCATGAGCTTCTGGCTAGGGGGCCTAGGAACTCTTTTCCCTGGTACCCGGGACAAAACCTAACCAAATTCCTAATTGGATCCCATCACTACAGTGGTTGGGAGGTTGGCTAACCCATGGGACTGGATGGGGTTAGGCTAGACTGATGGATCTGTAAACCGAGACTCAAATTCTGTTATTACAATAGATAAAGTAAATCCCGGATAGTAATTGTTCTATGGATAGGAATCAACGGGGCTGTGCCTCTTGATGGGGAAAAAAGCGTTGATCCCAATGATCCAAGTGCAAGTTTCTTCCTTGATCTGACCGAGTATCTTTATAGGTGCAGTCAGATCAGCTTGATCAGTAATGGTCTTGACTACGTTAGAGTAAAGAGTTATCCTGGTGGAATCGCCTGTGCTTTTCGGGTGTAGGAAGTTTTTCCGGGTTCAGTTTTGGAAAAACCGACGGATTAGTCTCTTGTCCGGATATCCGTGGGGCAAGGCCCTGAGTGTGGGACCCTGGCCCGCGCAAGATGTGCTACTTCCGCTGCTAGCATCCGAATCTGTTGCGTGGTGGGGGCAGGGATCTCACAGTTGGTATCAGAGCATTTGGTTAATGAGGATCAACTGAGAAGCCAAATATGTCAAAATTTTTTCAAGAATCACAAAAAGGTTGTAATTATGTGATATAATTCATACAAATTGATATTCAAACTGAAAAATTCGTAAATTAGTAATTGGGTCTTCAAATGGAAGTACCGCAATTCTATGGAACCCTGACTTGCTTGAGGCCTAGACATGATGGTATTTACCTAATAGTTCCAAGTATCATGACTATCCGTATATACCGAGGGTATAACTGTATCTCTTTACCGACAGTATATATGAGTAAATCTAAGACTTGAAATTATAAGCATTAATGCTATCCAGTTGATGAATTCGAATGTGGTTGATATGATTTTTAATTCTGTTTGTGAACTGATAAATTGATTGGGATTCTGATTGAAAAATGATGATTTCTGAAATTTAGTTGAAATGTAATAAGTTGAGCGAAACCACAATGTGGATGATTGGGACGAGTCCCTATGATGATAAATGATGATAATGATTTCAGCAAATCACTATGAGATTAGTGGATTGTGCTGTCAAATTGCTACTGTTAACACTTGACACGGTAGATCAAGTTAAGGGATGGCAAATTGAGAACTTACTTAACTGAAATTCCCGTGGAGGAATGTTCAGAAGGAAATTTTTCGGTCTAATGGACCATTATCGTGTTAAAAATATGAATGATATGATCTAAATGAATTGTTATTTAATGATGAGTTCTATATAAGGGATATTTATCCCAGTATTCTGTTGGGTTGACCAGAATATAAGGAACCCCTGAATAAATTGGATCTTAAGAAAAAGAGTTGTCCTCTACCTTGTGAGATGAGGACATCTCGCACTTTTTTAAGTGGGGTAGAATGTAAGATTCCTCCCCAGCCTTCGAGGTATGCAGGAGTAAGAATCTCCCTTTTCTGATCTTATAATAAAAGAAAGATTCTGTTTAAAAAAGGAAGACCCTTTCCCCATAATACTTCTCAGGAATCCCACCTATTTTAAGGATTCAGAATGATGAGTTCAGAAGTGAGAACCGGTGTTTTGGATGCCAAGGTTTTGGTCATCAGTTAAAAGACTGCCCGACTCCTACCATGAAAAGGGCACAGGGAAGTCTAGAACCCAAATTCAGAGACCAATTCCTTCATACCAATCTAGTTAGGGTCCGTCTCGGACAAGATTGCTTAACTCCATTAACTAGTTAACTCCATTAACTAGTTCCGACCCATTGATTAGGGTCGAGATGACCAGTCAAATGCTTGGCGACATAGAGCAACAGATGCAGGCAATTCATAAAGATATAAAAGCTGCCCAAGATCGACAGAAACAGTATACAGATAAGAAGAGGACAGTCAGAGAATTCAAAGAAGCAGATATGGTCTTCATTGAGTACGGACCAAAAGAAGTTCTTTATCTCTTGGGGAGTATAAGTAGTTATCCCCCAGATATTGTGGACCAAAGAAAGTAGGTGACTTAGCCTACGAACTTCTTTTATCTCCTCATCTCAAAATTCTTAATGCCTTCTATAGAAAAATGTGCCAAAACCAAATCATGGAAAGACGGTAAAACTTCAGTGGCAAGATACCGTTGGCTTCTAAGTTATGCTAGCTCCTTCCTTTATATAAGTCGTACCTTTTACTTGCCGCTCGCAGTAATCTTACTTCCATCGATCTCCTTTCTTCTTAATCTCCTTCATGGCTTGGCAGCAGGAATTGGTTTTATCCATGATGATTTCTCACCTTCAAGACGCAAGTGAGTCTGTGAAGAAGGATTTTATAGAACTGTATGAGCGCTCACTTTTCCCTCACTTGGGAACTTCTATAGCTCAGACCAAATGGCGGACCTATCAAGACATAACTAGGGTAACACCCTGGGGTCAGCAGCACTTTTGTAACAATGTCCTCTTGGCTATGGTTATTGAAGCTTTGGGTTTGGTTCCCCGATACTACTGCGTGATGAGATCAAGGCATATTGGGTTTTTCGAGCGGGTCTTCTTACTGGCGTGTTTTCTTCCTCATCAGAAGATATGCCTTTACCTCGTTTTTGGCTAGCCTCTAAGAGGTCCTTTTGTTAGATCACCTCATACCACTGAGGTAGGTGCGGCAATAACCAACCGAATTATTCCCATAGATGAATTACCTTATACGTGTGCAGCTTGTGAGTGCTGCTTTTGTGACCATATGATGGACGGGCTTATGGAAGTGTAAAAAGTACTTCTATCTTAATGTATATGTTCCAAGAATGAATAAAGTTGAAATCTTTGTTCTTGTCTTGAGTCTTGCTCTCTTTGAGACTTTTCTTGGTGATTAATCTTAATTAAAAATTTTCTCTCAGTCTCATATTCATGCATCTTGCGAAATTACCCCCAGTTTGCGAGATGAGGGCATCTCGCGTTTTTCAAGTGGGAGAGAATGTAAGATTCCTCCCCAGCCTCTCAAGATGTCCAGCATCTTCCCTTGTAATCAATCCCCTCTTCAGAAATATAAAAGATCTTGTCTCTGCCTATTTTGACATAGAGAGAGAAAATATTCTAGAGAGAGAATATTCAGATTTTGAATATTTTTAGATAGAAAAATTTCTCATATTATTAAAATGAATTCCCTTGAAACAGAAATTCAAAAAGAACTTTCCAATGTGCAATTGAAATTTATTGGAAATGGGTATAAAGGACCTTAGCCTAAGGGTCTAGATTTTCAGAAATTTTTGGATTATTGTCCAATTAAGGTTCCTATGGGCCAATAGCATCAATCCATGTGTAGGGAGGAGATAAATCCAATTTGTAAAAGAAGATACCAAAAAATGAGTAAATGCTCACATAAGATGAAGAGTTGACTATGTACAAGGTTTATTAGTAAGAAACTATGAGTAATATCAAAAATATGAGATATTTTGGGTATCCAAAAATGAGTAAATGCTCACATAAAATGAAGAGTTGAAAATGTACAAGGTTTATTAGTAAAAAACTATGAGCAATATTAAAAATATGAGATATTTTGGATATAATGATTCCATTTTGACACATATGTAAGGAAGGGGAGTCCCTTAAAGGAGGTGCATACTTCACATGCTTGAAGGAGTTTTAAACTCAAAAATAATGTGATATTTTTATCTCTCCTCTCTCTTGAATCAAACCAAATCAAAATGGAACCAAACCGAATAAAAAAGGAACCAAACTAGGTCCAAATCTAGTCCAAATTCAACCAAACTGAATCTAGAAAATTCTAGAATTCAGTTAGCTTTGGTTAGATCTTCCCTCTCCTATAAATAGAACATGAGTCCTTTGAAAAAAAGAGGAGAATTTTACTATACTAAAGTTATGCTGAAATAATGCTAATTTCTACTATTCTCTAAAATTCTCTCCAAATTGAAGAAATTGGAGCTTCCCTCTTTCTTCAATCCCCATTGGTGGCTCCATCAACATACTTAACCAATTGATTGGTTGGGGGCCTCTACCGTGAACAAAGAATCAAGCAATTTGTAAGGTAAATGGTGAATTTTGATCTTTTCTATAATCTCTCAATGCTTCTCTCTTCTCAACCCCTCTCAAGCTTGAGAAGCTTATTTGGAATGGTTTTTGAATGCTATTGAAGTTAATTGATGAATGGTAGTGAAGAGTTACATAATTTGATGAATGCTATTGAAGTTAATTGATTAATGATAGTTAAGAATTACATAAATTTCTATTTATGCTTAATTCTAACGGTTTTTATGTAATTTCTCTCTCTCACTCAAGAAATGGTCATACTCATGACCCATTCTCAATCCAAATGAAGCTTTTCATAAAGCTTTTTCTTAATCCAAGATTAATCTATACTTGAGGCCAAATTAATGGCTTTTTTCTATGCTTTTAGTTTATGTATTTCATGAATATTGATGATTCAATCCATTATGGATTATTGATCCAATAAGGGATCATTCTAATTATTTCTTAATGATAAGCTTTATCCCTTAGAAAAATTGAGATTTATCAGTCATAGCAGCGGAGCTATGGCAAAATTTTTATAAAAATTACGCATAAAATAATTTCATTCAAAGCATGAAAAGAGGACTTCCTACCATATTCTAGGAATTATCATCCTAGATTAATTGAAAGATATTCATTGTAATCATAGAGAAATTAATTTTTATATTATGCATAATTGGATTTCATGTATAGAGATATGCATAAAAGATTATTACTTTAATGTAAAAGTGTTACTTTTATCATAATTGGATTTCATGCATAGAGGTATGCATAAAAGATTATTACTTTAATGTAAAAGTGTTACTTTTATCATAATTGGATTTCATGCATAGAGGTATGCATAAAAGTTTATTATTTTAATGTAAAAGTGTTACTTTTATCATATTTGGATTTCATGCATAGAGGTATGCATAAAAGATTATTATTTTAATGTAAAAGTGTTACTTTTATCATATTTGGATTTCGTGCATAGAGGTATGCATAAAAGTTGATTATTTTATTATAAAAGTGTTACTTTTATCATATTTGGATTTCATGCATAGAGGTATGCATAAAAATTCATTAATTTATTATAAACGTGTGACTTTTATCATATTTGGATTTCATGCATAGAGGTATGCATAAAAGTTGATTATTTTATTATAAAAGTGTGACTTTTATCATATTTGAATTCCATGCATAGAGGTATGCATAAAAGTTGATTATTTTATTATAAAAGTGTGACTTTTATCATATTTGAATTCCATGCATAGAGGTATGCATAAAAGTTGATTATTTTATTATAAAAGTGTGACTTTTATCGTATTTGAATCTCATGCATAGAGGTATGCATAAAAGTTGATTATTTTATTATAAAAATGTGACTTTTATCATATTTGAATTTCATGCATAGAGGTATGCATAAAAGTTGATTATTTTATTGTAAAAGTGTTACTTTTATCATATTGGATTTCATGTATAGAGGTATGCATAAAAGATATTCTTTTTATACTAAAAGTGTGATTTTCATCATAAATGGATTTTATGTATAACTTAGATGCATAAGAGAAATTCTTTTATTCTAAAAGTGTAATTCCTACCAAATTGAGTTTATGCATAAGAAAATGCATAAAAGATTGATTTTTAAATTCAAAGTATCATTCTCATCTAAATTGAATTTATGCATAGGAAGATACATAAAAGAATGGAATTTCAATTCAAAAGTGTTATTCTCATCCAAATTGAATTTATGCATAGGAAGATGCATAAAAGATGGATTTTTAATTCAAAAGTGTCAATTCTCATCTAAATTGAGTTTCTGCATAGGAAGATGCATAAGAGATGGAATTTTAATTCAAAAGTGTCATTTTCATTTAAAATGAATTTATGCATAGGAAGATGCATAAAAGATTGATTTTTATTTTGAAAATGTTAGTCTCCTTAAATGGAATTTATGCATAAATAAATGTGTAGAGAAATCTTATATCAAATATAAGAATTCTCTTGTATTCTATAAAAAGATATGAAATGTGATAAGATGTGATAAGAGGTGTATGAGATGTGATAAGATGTGATGAGATGCGTATGGGAAGTGATAGGATGTGATAAGAGGTGTATGAGATGTGAAAAGATATGATAAGATGTGTATGAGATGTGATAGGATATGATAAGAGGTGTAGAGATGTGATAGAATGTGTTAAGATGAGTTAGGATGTGTTAAGATGTGTGTGGGATGAGGTAGAGAGTGTATCTGATGGGATAAGATGTATATGGGATGTGTTAGGGCGAGAATGGATGTATGAATGTAGGATATGGATGTATGAATGTGAATATGGATGTGTGGATGTGGAAATGAAAGTGTGGATGTATGAATGTGGATGTGAATGTATGCATGTAGGTGTGTATGTATGAATGTGAATATGGATGTGGATGTGGATGTATGGATGTAGATACGGATGTGTATGTATGTATGTGGATGTGGATGTATGAATGAGGATGTGAAAATGGATGTATGTATGTAGACGTGGATGTATGGATGTGAATGTGAATGAAGATGTGGATGTGGATGTATGGATGTAGATACAGATGTGGATGTATGTATGTGAATGTGGATGTATGAATGAGGATGTGAAAATGGATGTATGCATGTGAATGTGGATGTATGAATGTGAATGTGGATGTGTGGAAGTGGAAATGGAAGTATCGATGTATGAATGTGGATGTGGATGTATGCATGTAGATGCGTATGTATGAATGTGAAATTGGAAGTATGATGTGGACGTACGAACATGGATATGTATGTAGAATAATGAATGTGAAGGTGTATGTGAAATAATGTGTAGTCTATATGAGTGAATGGATGAGAATGAGTACACATTGAATGGAATGTGGAATAAGTAATGTGGTCCGAGAGTGGATAATGTGAAAAGACGAGAGTTCGTTATAGAAACTGTATTTTGTGACTGTTTGTAAATGACTGTTTTATGTCAAGAATGCTGGGGAAGCATTTTGACCGTCTTGAGGATTAAGGTCATGAAGACCGAACCGATAAAGTTGCAACTGCTGACGGAGAGTCAATGGAGGACGTCTCGCGTAGCAAGGTCGATCGAGGTCTTGACCAGCCTCGGTTCGATTTAAATAGTGAGCTTCCGGTACTGTGGATGAGGGACCAAGGAAGCGGCCTATGAGTGAAGCGCTAGGTTACCTGCGATCCTAGAGGGTGCTGACCATACGGTGCTTGAGCTCTGGGTCGCCGAAGATACCCACACGTGCGTCGTGGAAGATATTGGAACAAGGAGTAAGAGTTGTTTTCTGAAACCGGGCATGGATCTGGTTGGTTGACCTTGCTGGTCCTCAACGGATGAGTCGATGACTCTTTTATATGGATCTGTGGGTTGATCTTGCTGATCTTCCACGGAGATTCCATTCTGTTATATGAATATATTGCCGGTTACTATGAGCTAGGAACTATGGAAAAGGCCCCTGAGTGAACAGGTGGTGAGCGTTCTGGTTACCAATGATGCCATAAGTATACCGACGAATGAATGACGGGAAATAAGGATTCAACCAGAGACTTTGAGGATTGTCATCAGTGACATAATGGTTTCATTAAAGGATTGTTTGAAAGTTAGTCGATGCTGAGAAAAAGGCAATTTCATATTGGGTGTGTAAGTGGTGTGACTAGTTTTATGTTTGCATGAACTTCCGGCTAGGGGGCCTAGGAACTCTTTTCCCTGGTACCTGGGACAAAACCTAACCAAATTCCTAATTGGATCCCATCACTACAGTGGTTGGGAGGTTGGCTAACCCATGGGACTGGATGGGGTTAGGCTGGACTGATGGATCTGTAAACCGAGACTCAAATTCTGTTATTACGATAGATAAAGTAAATCCCGGATAGTAATTGTTCTATGGATAGGAATCAACGGTTGTGCCTCTTGATGGGGAAAAAAGCGTTGATCCCAATGATCCAAGTGCAAGTTTCTTCCTTGATGTGACGGAGTATCTTTATAGGTGCAGTCAGATCAGCTTGATCAGTAATGGTCTTGACTACGTTAGAGTAAAGAGTTATCCTGGTGGAATCGCCCGTGCTTTCCGGGTGTAGGAAGTTTTTCCGGGTTCGGATTAGTCTCTTGTCCAGATATCCGTGGGGGCGAGGCCCCGAGTGTGGGACCCTGGCCCGTGCAAGATGTGCTACTTCCGCTGCTAGCATCCGAATCTGTTGCGTGGTGGGGACAGGGATCTCACAGTATCCTCAATTTATGTCTTCCAAAACATCATATGAAATTCAAGTATGTGATGTGCCAAGACACTAGGATGTTCTTTGGCTATGAGCATGCTTACCACAAGAACCTACCAGCAATCTGGATATATTTTCAAGACTTGGATGGAGACAACACTTTGATTTTTGATGACACACCATATCAAATTATGTGGAACATGCTAGGTTCCTATCTTGTATTTCCAAAGCCGTGGAATCAGACATGTTGAAGGAACTTCAAGGCTTCTTAAAAACCACAACTATCCATTGGTTGTGTCAATGGTTATATGCTCATAATAAGAGATGCTACACACAGAACAATGTCTTTCAGACTAAGATTAATCTTGAAACAAAGATTGTATTGGAGGAATATTTACGGAGGTGACGTCATTAAAGGAAAGGTGCTTTGGACACAAAAGCATTAAATATTTCAAGCCAAAAGACCCATCTTGACATACAAAATCTCAATGGGTATCCCTTCACTTGCATAATAGAAATGTAATTCTATTGTGTACTCTCGTTTATGAGATAATGTACATTTCTCACCAGAAATAATAATTTAATGTTATTTGCTAGAGCCTCAAGTCTTATGTATCTTATTTATTGGTCTTCCTCTTTTCTTTATTATTCATGTATAAGTCTCAAATTTGATTACAAATGCAAGTTATTTGAATCATTCTAGTTTATACTAATTCAAGTGTCAAGATCAGTAACTATCATGCATGGCCTATTGTTATTTGAATCATTCTAGTTTATACCAATTTAAGTGTCAAGATCAGTAACTATCATGCATGGTATTGCTATTTGAATCATTCTAGTTTATACCAATTTAAGTGTCATGATCAGTAGCCATAATGCATGGCGTATCGTTTGTTGGTGTCTCCTTTCACATTATTTTTTATTTTCATATTTTTCTCATCTTGTACCACTCCCATTATAAACAATCAGAGGTACAAAATGGTCCTAGGGACATTCCTCTATTAATACACATTTTTGTTCTTAAATTTAAGAGAGTCTTGAGCAAGCATGCACTCATATTTAGCACTTCTAATGCCAGATAAGGCACATAGTTTAAGCGACCTATGTAGTAGCGTCTAGCGTAAAACTTATTCTATTATTCGAACTAAAACTTTACTTATTATTTGAAAGCGCTAGAATGGTTGATTGCCCACAAACTCTCATCTAACTTCAATGTGTTGCATATAGGGTTTGTTCTACTTTTATTTCAAAGCACCAAATTACAGGGGTTTCTCTTTACTCTATAGCCTTAGAATGGCCCTAGGACCATTCTTTTATCTTGTTCTTGGACTATTAAAATAACCGTGTGGCATATGGGGCTCCTAATTTCATAGTATATATCATATATTTCCTAACAAGTTTGCACAGTCTTTTAATATTTTTCCACACAGAAAGCACACAAAAATGAGAAACACGACCAACCTGGGAACGAGATTTTTCCCACTTTATCTAATATGGTATTAATTACTAAATACATCTTATGATGATATTAAATCCTCTAATATTGGTTGACTTCAAGTGTTGTAGCAACCAATGCAACTGGAAAGTGTACCACCTTATCATGCTTGAGCTGAAATTCAAAAATCATTAACAAAATTTTCATTGCTAATCTTATCAAATCAAGAAATTAGAAAATCAAGAAATTATGAAAAAATCAATTCTAAAAATGATTAACACTAATCATGATCAAGAACAATTGCATTTTTGAAAATTAAGTTAACAGTAATTCAAAAATGATTAATCTCCTAATCAAAGCATTAAGATCTAAGCCTAGAGATCTAGTACCAATGAAAGAAAGTAGCATCTAGCTTAGCCCTTAGATTAGCCTAATTAGCTTGTATTAGGAAAAGCTTGAGATATTAGCACTAAGACCATGGAAAGTAAAGTGTAATGATAGTCCAAAAGTCAAAGGGTTTAAAATGTACCATAGTCCAAAAGTCAAAGGGTTTAAAATGTACCATAGTCCTAGAGCACATGCCTTTTATAGTCTCAAGGTCCATGTGCCCTAATCCCACATGTAAATTACCCTAAGACCATGTGCCTAAGCCCATCCCATGTGCATCCTAAGAACACTGTTACATACATGAGCACAATGAATGTGCAATAAAACCATACACAAAATGATGTTAACCAACTAATATTAGTATTCTTCAAATTACAAAATTAGGCTATAAAATGCAATATGGGTCTATAGTAAATGTCATGCTTGATACAAGCAAAATGCAAGTACTATTGCAAGTTTTTGTAATTTTTACTCAAGTTCAATCAGGCATAAAAAATAGTACACGTTCAATTAGGCATAAAAAGTAATACAAGTTTTTGTGATTTTTATGAAAGTTCAATCAGGCATAAAAAACAATACAAGCATCCATATGCTTGGACATGTGCATCCTCTTATAGTTATGAAAGCATTTGATGAGTTTTGTGTTGAGTTCCTCCACACAAAACTTGGACATCCATATGCTTAGACATGTTCATCCTTCTATAGTTATGCAAGCATTATATGAGTTCTTCAACACAAAGCTTTACAAAGAGAGTGAATTTCAAGTAACTGAAGATTGTAAAAAGCACATATCTTTATTACATTAAATTGAATAACAATTTGAAGTCTTATCTCAAGAATTGAAAGAAGATGAACATGTAGAATAGCTAAATGGTAGATTAACTATCATATTGGTCATACTTTTGCATATAACATTTTAAATTTAATATAAAAAAGCACTAAAAATAAAAACAAAGAAAATAAGTGATTTAGTTTGGATTACGCTATAAATCAAATAGTGCTTAGAAATTTGTGTGCCTCCTTTTGATTATAAAGAAAACCTTAAAAATAATTTTTTTGATAATGGGACAATTAGACCATCCTACATTTTTTCATAACTTTATTTAGTGCTAAAATATATTGATCCTACTTAGGAAATGTGTAAAAGAAACAGACCAAAATATTCACCATATTCAAACACACACACATGCTTCAAAAAGGCAAAGAGTAACTCTTGTTATTTTGGCTACCCTCCTTACCATTTGACTTAACAATGTTATTAGAAACATTAGCTTATCTTCATGTTTGACTAATCATTAAAAAAAAATTTCACTAGAAGAGAAGAGTTTCGTAACACTATATAACTCTAATATGTTATCATTTGATAAGTGGCATGATCATGCACTTTGAAGTTCACCAGAAAATCAAATACTATTCTAAAAATGTGAAACTAAAGATACTTTCATTAATAATTCCATTTTGGCATGCACTTTGAGGTTCACACTTTGAAGTTCACTAGAAAAATCCTTTGGCATGATTTTTCAAGTTCACTAGAAAATCAAATACTAAAAAACATGGAACTAAAGATAGTTTCATTAATAAATTCAATCAAACAATAGGTTGCCTTTTGCAAGCTATGTGAATTTTAATTTTTTGTGGATCTATATGATGTTGTGTCTATTGCACATTATTCATAATAAAAATGGTTAGTACAATAATTGAAGCATTAAAAAATGAAATGAAGAAAGATTTAGAAAATTGAGAGACGTTGTAAAACAAGGAATTTTTTTTTGAAAAATGAGGGGATGGGAAAATACAAGATTTCAAAAAAAACCACTAATGACAAAGAAAATACAATGAATATTTAAAACAAAACACAAGAAGAAAAACAAACCACTAATGATATAAACAATAATTGGGCCTAAGTTGTTGAGTTCACAGTGCACACTAACCATCCCTTCTTTATACCACACAAACAAGGACAATGATACATGAAATATACAAATATTTGAACAAATGGAAAATGGTATAATAATGCAAAAGATACTTTATCCCCAAAATTTCCACTAGGTTTTATATTGCCAAATAATTCAAAAACGACTACAAGTTTTGCAAAAGTACAAAATTCTTGTAGAGATATGTGTAACTAATAAATATAAGTAATGGGATAGTTAGCATGGAGTAGATGGAATATTAAAAGCATATATTACACATAACCAAGCTTAAATAATTTTGATAAATTTTCAAAATAAAAAATCATTTAGAAAGCAAAAGAATATGTCGAACTTGTATGTAAATACTATAAAAAGAAATTGGTTCCTAAGGAGATAGAAATATGCAATATTGTAGCTTACACATCAAAATTCCCATCCACACAAATAATTTGCCGAGAAGAAGGACTCACAAAGGAAACATTAGTGTAAACTCTAAAGGTGTTAAAGGGCATTGTCTAACATATACGACTTTGTCTACAATTAAAGAAATGAAGGACTTATATCTACTTTAGTCTTTGACTATTATTATTTTTTAAGTTGATCAATAAAGTCCTTACAAAAATGCAAAATCTGGAAACAAAGGAATGGAATTTTAGCATACCTAACCTTGAAGAAATGGAACTTAAATTGATATCATATGGCTCAATCATTACAGAACATTATCTCGAGGCTATTGCACCCCATTACCTAATAAAGTCTCATATATACAGAACTTACATAATACAAGTCAATATATGAAAATAATTTTACATTTCATGAAACCCATGAGCAGCCTTATTAATTAAAAAACAGAAAGATACCAATAACTACAAACAGACAGTTACAAACTTTGAAAATATAAGGGTCCTATAAAACTAACAATTATTGCTGAATATCGTCGTCCACAAACAAACTTGCATAATACAAGTCAATATATGAAAATAATTTTACATTTCATGAAACCCATGAGCAGCCTTATTAATTAAAAAACAGAAAGATACCAATAACTACAAACAGACAGTTACAAACTTTGAAAATATAAGGGTCCTATAAAACTAACAATTATTGCTGAATATCATCGTCCACAAACAAACTTGAACACATTTTTTGAAGTTATAAAAAAACTATGCAAAATACATCCAAACAACAATAATTAAATATAATAAGAGATTTCAACATTTACTTTTGTTAGTAGAAACCATATAAAACAAATATGGTATCAACATTAATGAACCATGTAACGAACAATATAAATAATTTAAATGTTGAAACATGACACACACATGTTAAGCCGTCCACTTCTATATGTCGATCTTGCTAATAGCACCTAAAATTGCTTTGTTATAAGCTTGTTAATAGTCTCTGTGCTTATGCGGTCCGAGCTACACAGATCGCTGATCACACCATGACGATGATCTGCAATGTGGAGAAGGCGCTGGCGCTGAGAAGGTTAGGAAGGCCTTTGTTTCATGTCTGCTGCTGCAGATCCTCCAGGCAGATGAAACAAGTAAAGAACTCAAGGCAGTTTAGGTTGCAGTAGTTACAATATGAGACGGCATGCATAGCCAGTGTTCAGATTCATGACACGTAGAATGGATTCCTCTTTGAAAACATCTTTCTCTTTTGGAAGGCTATATAGAGTGGCAAGGCAAGTAATCAGTCGTTCCACTTCTTGATTTTGACCTCATTTTTGGAAGGCTTATGACATTCATTTAAAGCAGATACTAACAGACTTTGGCACTCGTATATGAGGATTCAGGCATCTCCCTTCACTGGGAGGCGTATCACATTATACCCCTCATTCAAAGGAGATTCTGGTAGAGACTCTGGCACACTTGTATAGGAGCAGCTAGATATCCTGCTTCTTCTAGCCGTTTGTACATGATGGGAAACCCACCAACCATTTTTAGTGCAAATGCCATTTTTAGTGCGGATGCCAAGCTTCATTCTAGACAGTGTATCATTGCCTATGGGACAGCATAGGAGCATACAGGATCTAGGTATATATAGGCCAACTCTTGGGTAGATTGAGGATTTCTCTATCAATGAAGACAATGAATCATTGCGTATGGGAGTGCAAAGGAGCATATAGAGGATATGGTTATATATGGCCCACCGCTTGAACAAATCTGAGTATTAGTATAACCCAACTCTTGGGCATATTAACGATTGATCCTATCTCTATTACTTGAGGATCGATCCTACCTATATTACTTGAGTTGCAATTGCAGGTTGACTCAGTTTGGCACACAGTTGCTTTTTTATGAAAAGGGAGTAGATCCTGTTATACGTGTTCGCCGTAGGGACATAGCTTAGAGATGTTTTGTTAACGATATCCCCTAGTCATGATACACATCACCTTCACTGAATATAACCACCACTTGGGAGATTATTTCTAGTATCATGGTGTGGCATATTTTGAAGGCGAGATGCTCACAGATGCCTTCGAGGGTGTTCGGGTTTATGAGACCCAGTGTATTTGTAGTAGTATATGGAGTGACATCTAGTGTATTTGTAGTAATATATGCTCACAGAGGCCTTCGAGGGTATTCAAGTTTATGACACCTAGTGTATATGTAGTAGAATATGGAGTGACATTGTCCACACTCTTTTAGCCACCTAGTCCTACATGCAAGGATTTTCTAGAGCTATGCAAATAAGGCACAACAGGTTTATGAGAGAGTTAAAGCATGTTATTTTCTTCTTCTCTACTCGTATGCGACTTTTATGGAAGCATAGTGCCCCCAATTGGTTGAAATTTCCCTACCTTTTATTTAATAGACGTCTCCCTTTTAGGGAAAAAAAGAGGCCATCAAAAGAAACCAGTGTTTTGGTGTACATCTCGTCGAATATGGGGAGCGAACACACTTTCCAAAGGTCTCAAAAGACTAATGTGAAAAGGATTATGGATATGCCAATTAGAGGCTAGCTCCAACTTAAATGCATTATCATTTATCTTGGCAATAATCTTGAAAGCTAGGATTATGGATATGCTAATTGGAGGGTAGCTCTAACTTCAATGCATTATCATTTATCTTGGCAATAATCTTGAAATCTAGGAGCTAACTTAACTACAGGATTGGTCTTTACTACGGACTCTAGTCTCTTTTCTTTATAGCAAGTCTAGGCATACTTGGATGATCAAAAACATTCTCATGTTCAGAATTACCCTCTTGCTTGAGAGAGAAGTCATCATCTTGGCCTTGCTTTGAATTTGTTTCAGGATAAAATGTGGCGAAATGGCGCTCATGTGTACAAACACTACAAGAGGTTGAGGACATACCGACGCCAAAATACCGACGCAAATGTCGAACGTCGGTATGTCCGTCGTCATGTTGGAGGAGACAAGTATGGCGGGGTTTTTTTAAATTTTCATTTCCCGTCGCGTATACCGACGCCTATACCGACGCTTATTCCGACGCCGATACCGACGCATATTCCGTAGCATATACCGACGAATATTCCGACACATATTCCGTCGCATATACCGACGCTCGTAAGTTTTTCACAAGCCGAGAGCCTATTTTCTGGTTTTTCGCAGAAATCAAGCGGAAGAGGTAATTTCTCTCCCTCTTCTCTTTCCCTCTCTCTCCTCTTTTTTCCTCTCTCCTCTTTTCTCCTTCATTCTTCTTTTCTCCTCTTCTCCTTCTCCTAACATGTTATTGCAATTGCTTTTAGTTTTTAATTGAAAAATTAAGACATTTAGGGTTTTGTGTTTTTTTTGGCTCTCTATGCATGTTGAGATCTAGAGCTCTCTATGTATGCATAGATCTCCTAATGCATGCATAGAGATTTTAGGGTTTTGTATTAGTTCTTTTTTTTGTGTTTAATTTACTAATTAGTTTGTTTAATATTTTGTTTTGCAGCTCTTTCACCTCACCAATCTTTCACCAATCCTCGAGCTCTCCTTCAGCTTTGCGAAAAAGAGGTAGATCCTCTTTTGATTTTTCTTGTTTATGCTATTTCATATGAATTTTTGCATCCTTGTTTTATGGTTTAGGGTTAGTTTTGGGTTCTTGTAAGCTTACAACACATACGATTAATTTAATATCTATGCATAAAACCTATAATAAGCTTGCAATCTTTATTATCCATGTACGTAAAACAAGATCATGTTTATTACACCATTGGGTGATGGGATTAAGGGTTAGCATAGTGCATAAGGCATATAGCATAGAGCTTATGCATAGAGCTTATGCATAAGTCTTGCATAGAGCGTATGCAAGAGACTTATGCATAGAGGGTATGCATAAGACTTATGCATATGACTTATGCATAGAGTTTATGCATATGGCTTATGCATAGAGCGTACGCATAAGACTTATGCATATGGCTTATGCATAGAGCTTATGCATAAGGCTTATGCATAGAGCGTGTGCATAAGGCTTATGCATAGAGCGTAATTGCATAGAGCGTGTGCATAAGGCTTATGTTTAAGGGATTAAGGGTTAGCATAATAGTGCATAAGGCATATAGCATAGAGCTTATGCATAGAGCTTATGCATAAGTCTTGCATAGAGCGTATGCATAAGACTTATGCATAGAGCGTATGCATAAGACTTATGCATATGACTTATGCATATGGCTTATGCATAGAGCGTACGCAGGTAGACTTATGCATATGGCTTATGCATAGAGCTTATGCATAA
The DNA here is from genome assembly GCF_041138505.1 of Cibotium barometz. Classification (NCBI taxonomy): domain Eukaryota; kingdom Viridiplantae; phylum Streptophyta; class Polypodiopsida; order Cyatheales; family Cibotiaceae; genus Cibotium; species Cibotium barometz. The sequence goes on from NC_141104.1 coordinate 28,430,421, forward strand.
GGCTTATGCATAGAGCGTGTGCATAAGGCTTATGCATAGAGCTTATGCATAAGGCTTATGCATAGAGCGTGTGCATAAGGCTTATGCATAGAGCGTGTGCGTAAGGCTTATGTGAAAGGGATTAAGGGTTAGCATAATAGTGCATAAGGCATATAGCATAGAGCTTATGCATAGAGATTATGCATAAGTCTTGCATAGAGCGTATGCATAAGACTTATGCATAGAGCGTATGCATAAGGCTTATGCATATGACTTATGCATATGGCTTATGCATAGAGCGTACGCAGGTAGACTTATGCATATGGCTTATATGAAAGGGATTGTTAAAATGCAATTGCAAATGCCTTGATTGTGGTTAACAAATGCTTATGCAAATGCCATGGTGAGGGCATTGTGAATTGTTAATTTCCAATGGAGCTTTTGGATGATGGATTGAGGCATGAGTCCATGCTTTATTGCTGAGTTCTAAATTGTAAAAGGGCATGAGTCATGCTCAATGCTTGTAAGCCAACAAACTTGTTCTATCATTTGATATTATCCACATCATTTTGTACCTACACTCACCATTGCAACCACTTCAAGTTTCTATAGAATCTAGCAATGTGTAAGGGTACCTTGGCATTGGTTGGAGAGGCCAAGGGGAGAATGGCTTGAACTCTTTGTGCCGTGATTGCTTGGTAAAGCGGTACGAAGGGGGATTAGGTACACCGGTGTGAAGAAATGGCCTCAACCTTCACCTTGGAGGAAAACTCGGTGAAGGGGTGAGAAGAGCTTGGCCGGGAGATCGGCAAGCTTCAACGCGCGTCCTCAACAATCCTCACCATCGACTTTGTGGATGCATTTGGGCAATGGGGCCCCTTTTCTGTCATATTGTGTGGATATTGCAAATGCATATGATCTTTCATGACATTGTGGGATGCAAAGAGTATTGCGTACAAGTTTTAAGAAGTTGCATTTTCAATTGAGATTTGGTTTCAATTACAAAGGAGACTCTGGCGGAATTTACAAAACCGTAATTCAATCCTTATTATGCAAGCTTATACTTATAATATGCATTTAGATTATTGCATAAGGTCTTTATATATAAACAGCTATTTATGAATAGAGATAGCTTCTCTCTCCATCCTTGTGCAAATTCTATTTACTTTTGTATGGAGAGGAGATAAGCTGATTTGTGTTTAACGAGCTGCATATACATGTTATCCTGCTAGATGGAGCCTCTCAATCTTGAAGAGAGAATAGCGTGTCCATGCATGCGATGTAAGTACCAAATCTTTCGAAAACGAAGGATTTGCAACGAGCATGTTCATGATGCTGGAATATTTCCAATGGAGCGCTTGCAAAATTTACGGTTTCAATCGTACAACCAAGCAAGTGTGCAGCCGCATCTTGATAACATTGCGCCTGTGAATTCTCGTCCCCAACAAAGGATGAGGATATCGCAGGAGGGAGTGACAGAGGGAGCTCAATTAACTTTTTGTGCTCATTGTAGTATCACAAATATGGGGCGTTTTGGTCACATGGACGTCATTTTCGAGTAGAACGAATAGACCAAAGAAGAGCAACCTTTGATTGTGGTGTCACAGCACAGTTTGTTCAAGAAAGTCGTGCAAGTGCAAGTGATGATAACACAATTACTGGAATGCTTGATTACTTTGGAACCATTCAAGATATATTGAAGGTTGGCTTCAGAAGTTTTGAGTTGTTTATCTTCGATGTGAAGTGGTTCAAGGTAATCATGAATGGGCCACATGCATCTGTACGTAGAGACAAGAGTGGCCTCATCCAAGTGGACTCCACAAAGGTATGGACCGATCAGCAAGATACTTTTGTGCGCCCAGAGCATTGTGAGCAGGTTGTCTTTAAAGCGGATCCAAAAGATCCACGCTGGCTGTTTGTGGTTCAAGTCGCCCCCCGCAGCAAGCAAATTTTTGAAGAATTTGAGCTACAACAAGGTGATGTGGATGCACAGGGTAATGGAGAGCAGCAAGAACATCTCGATATCAACAATGAAGAGGAGCAAGCAAATGAAGAGAAGGAACTAGAGCAAGATCCAAATGAAGAGGTGCAAACGAAGGAAGCTGAAAATCAAGTTGAGGAAGAAGACATAGATGATGAAGACATCCTTCATCAAGGGACTTTTAATGATGAGGATGCTGAAATGTGCATAGACATAGATCTCTTTGGGGCTACTGATCTTAATGAGGATGATAGAATAGATAATGATTTATAAAATGATGTATCTTAATGATTATGCAAATAGTTATGACATATTTGTAATGGTTTTATGACATTGAAGGTCCATTCATTGTTCACCATTGTTAATGTTTACCATCATAATCACTACTGTAGGAGCAAGTTGATATAGTTTTACCAATGTTGTTTATCAATGTTAATGTTTATCTTATGGTTCTTTCATTCATTGTTTACCGTGTAATTTTCATTCCGTACAAGTTTGTCATATGGTTTTTTGTCCAACAGGCCATGGGTGACTCACCGCCCTACGACTACAGTCCAGATTTCTCATTTAATCCTACACCGCAGGGCATGAGTCCCCAGCAGTTATATGGTTTTCTTTCGTCCATGACTCCAGAGCAGAGAGCCATGGCTCAGAGTTATTGGGGTTCTGGAGCAGGGACATCTGCCTCACCATCTGGATTCCCGACGCCAGTTCCCACACCCGTGGGTACGACAGCAGCTCCCACACCTCGTACCACACAGCCTTCCACTCCTGTTACAGCTCGATCTACCACGTCTTCACATAGACGGCGCTCACGTAGTAGGTCTTCAGGTGGAGGTTGTTGTGGTGGTAGTGCCACAGATGCTGTGACACCACCACCACGTGAGCGTCGTCCTTCGCTCTCATCTGTTGATAGCACACCCATAGGGTCACCTTCCACTCCCTGGGGTGCACATGACCATGACAACAGCAAGATTTACACAATTAGGGATGGGGCACCAATAATGGATAGTGCAGGGAAGGCAATGAAGACACGCATTCGACAATTGTGCACTATACAGTTTCATGACTCTGTCATGACTAAATGGGATCAGCAAGACAAGGGAAAGAAAAATTATATAAACACAAAGATAAAGCAAGAGTTCCAGCCATCTGACCCTATGAATGTCGTCTCTAATGAGTGGATACAGTATACAGCTCGCATTTTGATGGGGCATCGTAGGTCAGAGGCGAGGGACGCATTCAGAGAGGGGAAGGAGAAACCTGTTTGGCTAGATGACACGGAGTGGGCAGCCATTGCTCAGGAGCTCACCGAGACACCAGACAGGTTTCAACAACAAAGAGAGGCGGCAAGGGCAAGACTGCAAACAATAGGGGCTTCTCATCTCGGGAGTGGTGGTTACGAAACCATGCGCCATGAATTCGTAAGTGTTTGTAGCAATTTTATTTATTTGAATGTATGTATGTGGGCTAAATGTTGATTTTTTAAAAGTTATAATTGTTAATCGTGTGTGCAGGAGTTGGCCATGAATCGCCCACCAAGCAGGCGAGAGGAGAAGTACGCTCACAAACATGGCCTTGTGGCCTTGTTTGAGATGCTTGAAGAAGAAGGAGAGACCGTCAATTGGGAGGCATTACCATGATGTAAGATGACCTTCAAACTAATGAAATATGATCAAAACATTCTTGAGTATTAATGTTTAATTTAATTTCTTGTTTGTCGATATCAGGAAAATATGCAAACGAGCACGGTTGTTTTTGTGCTCTATTGTAGACAGAATGGTGCTGTCTGTCTGCTGTTGTTGATCCTGCTCATTGCAGGCAGCTAGGCAACAGCCAGGCAGCACTATTCTGCCCAAAAAAAAATTTCTGCTACAGCGTCGGTATTTGCCCTGGTATCAGCGTCGGTATATACCTAGGTATAGGTGCCGGTTTAAGCGCCGGTATACAGGTCGGTATAAAGGCCGGTTTAAGCGTCGGTATATACCTAGGTATAGGCGTCGGTTTAGACGTCGGTATACAGGTCGGTATAAAGGCCGGTTTAAGCGCCGGTATTACCCCCGGTTAGCGTCGGTATAGGCGCCGGTATCTGCGCCGGTATTATCCCCCGACAGGTATACCGACGGTACGATACCGGCGCTTATACCGGCGCTTATACCGATGACGAGGCTTTTTTAGACCCCGTTTAATAGCGCCGGTACAAGCCCCGGTATTAGGCTAATATGTAGTAGTGAAAGTAGAAGCTCTATCTACACGGTTGGAATTGTGAAAAGCTCAACATAGCTCAGAGATGTTTTGTTCGTGATATCCCCTAATGATACACACACCTTCACTGAATATTGACCCCACCTCGGAGATTATTGCCAGTATCATGGTGTGGAATATCTGGAATGCGAGATTCACAGATGCCTTCAAGGGTATTAAGGTTTATGACACCCAATGTATTTGCAGTAGTAGTATATGGAGTGACACCTAGTGTATTTGTAGTAGTGTATGCTCCCAGAGGCCTTTGAGGGTATTCAAGTTTATGACACCGAGTGTATTTGTAGTATAGTAAGTGGAGTGACATCATCCACATTCTTTTGGCCACCTAGTTCTACATGCAGGGATAGAGCTATGAAAATAAGGGATAGAGCTATGAAAATAAAGCACAAAAGATTTATGAGAGAGTGAAAGCATGGTATTATTTTCTTCTCCTGTACTCCTATGGGACTTTTATGGAAGCATAGTGCCCCCAATTGATCGAAACTCCCCTACTTTTTGGGTTTTATTTTAGTTCATAGAAGTGTCCCCGAATAAACAACACTTTGTGGCGAGGGCTGGGCACGGTTGAAATGTGATTCGATTGGATGAAAGAATTAATAAATGGGGTCGCTTGGTGCAGCTACCGATCGGCGCAAGTTCAGCTGGCGCAGGTTGATTGGATTGGTAGGGACCGGAATTGCCTTGGCAAGCAGAGCGATGGGCCAGCTGAGGGACGCCAGAGCTATGCAGACTAGCCAATGCTGCCAGTCCAAGCGTACAGTGGATGCGAACCTCTCCAAGAACTCCACCATCACCACCTGCAGGACGAGCGTCGTAGCCACGATGCCCATGAACAAGCGGTTGTCGAGTAGGCCCCGGAAGATGTTACGCCGGTAGGGCTGGCGAGCATTCACCTCGTTGAAGAGCTGGCATAGCACGAATGTGTTGAAGATGACCGTGCGGTTGATCATGTCGGCGTCGGGATTTCCTGAGAGACCGAGGATTGTCACTCCGCGGAATTGGAGAGTAAGGAGGACAACAACTTGGTAGGCGGCTTGGACAGCCAAGTTTCGCCACATGGTGTTGGTGATGAGGGGCTGTTGGCGACCCACAGGTGGGCGTGCCATGAGCTCATCAGTGGGGGGCTCCGTGGCGAGCGCCAAGGCGCCCAACGTATCCATGATCAGGTTCACCCACAACAACTGCACGGCCGTCAGTGGCACGTCCCCGGACGTCACGGCCGCCACGAAGTTGATCGTTAGAGCTGCCACATTGACCGTAAGCTGGAACTGGAGGAACTTTTGTATGTTGAAGTAAACAGATCGCCCCCACCTTACCACCTTGACAACGGAGCTGAAATTGTCGTCCAGGATTATGATGTCAGAGCTCTCCTTGGCAACTTCCGTTCCTTCGACTCCCATAGACAAGCCTATGTCCGCCTTTTGGAGCGCAGGAGCGTCGTTGGTCCCGTCGCCCGTCACGGCTACCACCTCCCCCATGGACTGCAGAGTCTCCACTAGCAACAGCTTGTCCGAGGGCAGCGCCCGGGCCACTACTGCCACTCTCGGCAGCTTCTCCTGCCTCTCACTTTTCGTCCAGCTCCGGAGGGTGGCCCCCTCCACGGCCATCTGCTCTGTTGCCTCCAAAATCCCACACTCCTTAGCGATGGCCTTGGCGGTGGCTAAGTTGTCACCCGTTACCATTCTCACCTTCACGCCTGCTGCTTTTACAACCTCCACTGCAGTCTTCACCCCAGGCCTGCATGGGTCTTTCATTCCCACCACCGCCAGCAACGTCAGATCAGCCTCCGGTAGCTGACTCCATTGATCCACACCCTCACCAGTTACCTTCATGCTGCGTTTCTGTGTCATGTCATAGTACGCAAATGCCACGCATCGCAAACTACAAGATGCCATACCCTCAATCGTGGCTTCGAGCTCCCTCCTCTTCTCAGCAGACATCGGCTTCTCAATTGCAATGTTGTCTTCGATGTCCACCCACCTGTGGCACATGGACAGAATGATCTCCGCAGCTCCCTTCCAGTGAACCAAAACTGTCTCGTCGGACATCTTCACGGCCACACCAGCACGTTTCTTTGTTGAATTGAATGTTTCCACCTGCAGGATGGTCGACTCTGCCCTCACCTCCTGGAAGCTCATGCCGGCTCTCAAGCCCCACCAAAGGATAGCCTTCTCCGTTGGAGACCCAGTGACTTCGAACTGTTTCTCTACTCGTTCTTTTCCAGTAGCTCCGGTTATACCATGCCGGCTAGAAGAGCTGGGCATGAAGATACTCCCCATACTGTTTTGGGCAATGCCTTGGAATAGTAGGCTCTGCAATTTGCTGGGCAGGCTGCGCATCAATATATCCAACTCCTCTTCCTCCTCAGACATGTTTATTTTCCCTGCAATCCATGCCTTCACCACCGTCATCTGGTTCATGGTGAGCGTGCCCGTCTTGTCGCTGCATATGGTCGTGGCTGAACCCATGGTTTCACAAGCCGCAAGCCGGCGCACCAAAGCATTATCAGCCATCATCTTACGCATGGAGTAAGCTAGTGTGAGAGTCACAGCGAGTGGAAGGCCTTCTGGCACTGCCACCACCACTATGGTCACAGCAATAGAGAGGATGTGGACTATAGCATCCATAATTTCAGTAGCACTGGTTTGTCCCGCTTGGAACTTGGCAATTGCACCACCGCTACTGGAATGGCCAGTGAAATAAAATACAAGCAGGATGATGAGAACCACAAATGCCACGGAGAGGCCCACCTTACCGATCAAGGTCGCTGCCTTCGTCAAGCGTGCTTGGAGAGGGGTCTCCTCGGCAGTGCTGTTGTCGCTGAGCAGGGCCATCATACGCCCCCATTCAGTGTTGATTCCGACAGCGGTGACGAGCATAGAGCCATAGCCATCTTGCACCTTGGACCCGGACCGGAGGAATGCTTGCTCTTCAGAATCAGGGAGGTAGTGATCGCTCTCTCCAGTGAAGCTAGACTCGTCGATGGCAAGGGATCGACCTTGCACAAACAATCCGTCGGCAGGCACTTGATCTCCGATGCTCAGCTCCACGATGTCCCCGACCACGACATCGAATATGGGCACAGCAACCCTCCGGCCGCCTCTCACCACCTGCACTTGGATGTTGCCCCTGTCCTCGGATAGGCGCTGAAATTGCCTCGATTGTTTGTAGTCGCTCACGGCGGTGACCACCACCACCAGAACCACCGCAAAAGCGATGCTAGCTCCGTCATACCACCCTTCCTTGAGGCCATCGCTCTTGATGCCGAATCCAAGCGAAAGGGCAGCGCAGAGCATAAGGATGATGAGGGTAGTATCATTGCAGGCCACCCACAAAAATCCCCAAAGTGTTTTGCCCACCTTTCGGGGATATGAGTTCTCTCCGAACACGCGCTTCCGCCTGCTGGCGAGACTGTCGGGCTGATCTGGAGCTGCTTGATCAATGGGCAAGCCCTCGGCCAGGTTGGTGTGAAGCTGCCGGGCCAGCCCCTGCAACCCTCCCAACTGCTGCAATTTCTCAGCATCACGGCTTTGTACAATAGCCGCTATCGAGTTGACAAGTTCTGGATCGAATTCTTTATCTACGTGCAGCTGGCTTGAGTGGGCAATAATATTGAGTTGGAGCTTAACGTCTTTGTCTTGCTTGCGACCAGCTATAAATTTAGCGCTTAAACGCAACCCCGCTATTAGGGCAGTCGTTGCTACCTTGAAAGTGATATTGTTGTGGTGGGGAGCCTCCAACGCTTCCACAAGGACGTCCAGAACTACTTCCCGTAGTGAATTTTGAGCCCCCAATGTCGCGCTGCGCCGCCCTGATCCTGGCTTCAGCAGGTGGTGCAGCTGCGACGTACTACTAGTGTTGGAAGCTGTTGGGCGGAAGCTACCGGTTCCATCAGGAGACATGAAGCGTGGGAGTATAGATGGGAGCGATGACCAGATTCCAGAAGAGAGAAATGATCCGACAGAGTATAGATGATCAGAATCCGAGGCACAAGACGTGATTGGGTGAAAAAGAGGAAGAAGAATAAGAAGAAGAAGAGGGCGAGAGAGAGTAAGGATTTCCGCAAGCTGCTGCTCTTTCCCGCCTTATAGCAAATCCTGTCGGTCTGTTCGTGGCGTGTACGCTGCTTGTACGCTGCAAATTCGGTGCTGCACCTTCTCGGCTGGCACCCGAAAATCTACCTAGAGCCGGCACGCGTAAAACGTGTAGGTGACGGAATCGGCAGTTTCTAAAACGTGTAGGTGACTCCGTCCGATTCCGTCGGGTCGTGGGGGACTAATTTGATTTATCAGCCACCTTCTGCTTATAAATCTAGTGCAGGGCCCTTTGTTATGTGTTTTGCACCGCTTGGACAACTCAAATGTACTTGCCTAGCAATGTAACATTAAGTCGACTTCTTGCTTTGCCCTAACTGCTTCTAAATCTAATGCCTAGCCCTCAGAGAGGTAGCTGCCCGCAATGGACAAAGAAACACCTAGCTTTGAGCATTACGCTTTTTGTCGATGTTAATTAAGAGGACCTAGTCCCCTGCACACAAAACAATGCAAACATAAGTTGTGATAGATGAAATTGTTAAATTGCTGATAATAATAGTTCTTAAAGATTGTATAGCTTTCAAAATATCATATCCATGTGGCCTTATAAGGCATGCATGTCAACCACTTTAGCTTACATGCCTACCCACGGTGTGTGCATTTGCCAATGCCCCATGGTATGCCCAAATAGTAGGTACTACACCAAATATCTAGCACACAAATATATAACCTTTACTTTAAATTAAGTGAAATGGTCCTTTGACTCTAGCACATGACTTATGACCTTGAATTTAAATTTAAGATAAGAGATAGGTCATGCCTTCAAAGTTTTACAAATTAGCACAAGACAAGAATCTTTTTTAAAACAAAACTTGCTTACCATTATCACCAAAACTTTAACATCTTTGAATCCCATCAACCCTACATCACTACAATAGAATGAGGTTCTAGCAAAAAAATAGCAATGCTTTTATAACTACAAAGGCACGGAGATTTTGGGTCTATTTTGCTACAAGAAACGTTGTTATTTTCACTGGAAACGGGATCGCATCTTAGTAGCGAAAATTTATTGTGCGAAATTTTTGCTGTTCAGCAAAAATTAACGATCCCGTAATCTATTTAAAAAAAGCGAGGGAAGTCTGGGGAGTCATCATAGGACTCCCACTCTACCCTAACTTTTTTGTTTTTAATATAGATACAATAAACTTCTTAAATACATCAAGTTCAATTCATACTCATCATCATCGACATATATAACGTAAAACTTTACAAAAACAAAAAAAAAAAGACAATTGAAATTCATACTTGGCGAATGTTATAATTCTATTACAATACTTGGTAAAATTACATAAGCGTATGAGTCCAAAAAGATCATATATAAAATAAAGCATAAAGAAAATCTATGGAGTTAGGGGCTTCATTGAGAGCTCCACATCATGCATTTCAATTGTTATTGTCCCTTGCAGTTGTAGTACACTCTTCTCTCACATTTCCATTACTTCTCGCTTGCACATTTGCACCACCATTTGTAGTAACAGTTTGTAGTAATATGATGCTAAAACATAATAAAACTAACACAAGTGAAAAACATTTTTGAAAAACCAAAGAGGTTTGGCTAAACATCTAGTTTGTAGTAACATGATCCTAAAATACAATAAAACTAACATAAGTGAAAATTAGTTTTGAAAAAACAAACAGGTTATGGTTTTAGGAATGTACTTACTTGTTAAGCTTGCCATGCATGGCCTCCAGAAATAACAATCCATCCTTCATCTTACACCCTTTCAAAGAGAGCTTTCAAACCCCGTTGTAATGCAAAATCATATTTATCTTGCATAGGGAGGTGGTCCACTGCTTCAAGCTATAGACATACAAACAAATGAACATTGATTTTATGTTGTTATTTAAGGTAACCTTTTTTTCTTAAAAGATAAAACACAGTTTGAGGCAGTATACTTGTAAAGATTATTGGGATATCTACTCCTCCTTCACGTGTAACTTCATGCTGCAAGTTGTTTGCCATCTATCCATGCATAAATGTAAATACTTAAAAACTCTTATGCATGCATAAAGCATATATATGCATGCTTAGGTAGCACCCGGTATGTAATGGGTGCTCCCGATGCATGTTGGTAGCACCCGGCATGCCTAGTAGCTCTTAGAACATGCCGGTAGCATCCGACATGTAATGGGAACTCCTGGTGCATGTTAGTAACTATTGGCATGCCTAGGTAGCACGCGGCATGAATTGGAAGCTACCGACATGCCTAGGTAGCACACGCGGCATGCATTGGAAGCTACCCGACATGCCTAGGTAGCTCCTAGTGCATGTCGATAGCACCCGACATGTAATGGAAACTCCTAATGCATGTCAGTAGCTACTGGCATGCCTAGGTAGCACCTATCATGCATTGGAAGCTCCCATTATGTATTGGGTGCTACCAATGCATGCGAATACTGACACTAAGAGCTTCCAATGCATGTCAGATGTTACCTAGGCAAGCTGGGAGCTCCCAATGCATGTCGGTAGCTATCAACATGCAGCGAGAGTTCCCAATGCATGCAGGGTGCTACCAACATGCGCTAGGAGTTTCTAATGCATGCCGAGAGTTTCGAATACACTAGGAGCTTCCAATGCATATCGAATGCTACCTAGGCATGCTTGGAGCTCTCGAAGCTACCGGCATACATTGGTAGCACACTTGGCATGTAATGGGAGCTCTGGGTGCATCTCGGTAGTTATCGGCATGTATTTGTAGCTACCAGCATGCCTAAATAGCACCCCTCATGCATTGGAAGCTACCTAGGCATGTCGATTTAGTAGGCTACACCGGCGGCATGCTTAGATAGCACCCAAGATGTAATGGGAGCTCCCAGTGCATGTTGGTAGCTACCGACATGCACTGGAAGCTCTCGGCATGCCTAGGTTGCACCTAGCATACATTGGGAGCTCGCGATGTATATTGGTAGCTTACAAGCATACCATTGGCTACCGCCATGCTTAGGTAGCACCTGCCATGTAATGGGAGCTCCCAATGCATGTCGGTAGCACCTGCCATGTAATGGGAGCTCCCAATGCATGTCGGTAGCTATCGGCATGCATTAGAAGCTATCGGCATGCCTAGGTAGTACCCAGCATACATTGGGAGCTCTCGAGGTATGTTGGTAGCTTACAATCATACGGTGGCTACCGTCATCATGCTTCGGTAGCACATGGCATGCCTAGGTATCTTTTAGTGCATGTCGATAATTATTGGCATACATTGGGAGCTCCTTGTGCATATCAGTAGTACCGGCATGCCTATGTAGCACTCCACATACATTGGAAGCTACCTCGGCATGCCTATGTAGCACTCGACATACGTTGGAAGCTACCTAGGCATGTTGGTAGCACCCATCTAATGCATAAGCCTTATGCATGCAGCTAATGCATAAGCCTCATGTATGCGGCTTATGTATGAGCTTAAATACATAAGCCTCATGTATGCGGCTTATATATGAGCTTAAATACATAAGCCTCATATATGTGGCTTATGCATAAGGTTTATGCATGTGGCTTATGCATATGGCTAATGTATAAGCTTTATGCATAAGCCTCATGCATGAGGCTTATACTTAAGCTGCGTGCATATGGCTAATATATAGGCCTCATGCATGAGACTTATGAAGTTATGCATATGGCTAATGTATATGTCTCATGCATGAGACTTATTCATATGGCTAATGCATAAGCTTTAGGCATTAGCCCCATATAAATGTAAATGCATGAGGCATATGGCCACCTCTTGAGAGATTCATAGCTCTCTAAAGGCTATGCATAGAGGCTTATTGCTAATGCATAAGCCTCATGCATAAGCTTTATACATGAGGCTTATGCATGAGGCCTTGTGTACAATTCTTATGCATGTGGCTTATTCATGAGGCTTATGCATGAGCTTAAATATATAAGCCTCATATATGTGGCTTATGCATGTGGCTTTATACATGAGGCTTATGCATATGGCTAATGCATAAGCCTTATGTATAAGCTTTATGTATAAGCCTCATACATATGGCTAATGCATAAGGCTCATGCATGAGGCTTATGCTTAAGCTACATGCATGAGGCTTATGCATATGGCTAATGTATAGGCCTCATGCATGAGATTTATACACGAGCCTCATGCATATGGCTAATGCATAAGTCTCATGCATGAGACTTATTCATATGGCTAATGCATATGCTTTAGGCATTAGCCCCATATATGTAAATGCATGAGGCATATGGCCACCTCTTGAGAGATGCATATCTCTCTAAAGGCTATGCATAGAGGCTTATGGCTAATGCATAAGCCTCATGCATAGGCTTTATATATGAGGCTTATTCATGAGTCCTTGTGCACAAGTCTTATGCATGTGGCTTATTCATAAGCCTCATGCGCAAACCTTATGTATAAGCCTATGCATATGGCCTTATGCATATGGATAATGCATGTCTCATGCATGAGGTTTATGCACTAGTCCTCATGCATAAGCTTTATGCCCTAGCCTCATGCGTAAGGCTAAGGCATATGGATACCTCTTGAGAGAAGCATTAGATCTTAAAAGGCTATCTATAGAGGGAAGAAAAAATAACAAACCCTTATCTTAAAAGCCTTAAAACTTACAAACCCTATAACATATAAAAGCATTAGAGAGGAAACATAAAAGAAAGAGATCTCTTACCTTATAAGGCTTATATGTGTCTATAACCTATAAAATAAAACCAAATAAATAAAAATAATATTAGTAATGCTAATCTTAGCCCTATTAGAAAGCATATACAAAACCCTAATCTTAATAGAAATCTCCATGAAAGCTTTTGGACATAACATAGAAAACTTATTGAATCTTTTTTTCCCTTCTCATTGAAGCTTAACCCTAACCATAGATTCTACATAAAAATCCTAACAAAGAGATTTGATGGATAGCTTAACCCTAACCCTAGATTGTACATATATAAACCCTCATAAAGAGCTTTGATGGAGAGAGCTATCTATCAAAGCTCTTTATGAGGGTTTCTATGTAGAATATAGGGTTAGGGTTAAGCTCTCCATCAAATCTCTTTATGAGGGTTTCTATGTCGAATGTAGGGTTAGGGTTAAGCTCTCCATCAAAGCTCTTTATTAGGGTTTCTACGTAGAATCTAGGTTTAGGGTAAAGCTTCAATGACAAGGGAAAAAGAAGAAAAGAAAAACTTAAACGAGAGGAAAGAGAAGGGTAATAATCACTAGAAAGCTTTCACGGAAAGGTTGTTTTCATAGGAGATAAAGAAAAAGAGAAGACATATCTTACTTAAGCTTGAGGAGAATAAGGTGGTAGAAGGATAGGGTGGGAGAGAAAGAAGTGATAGACTAGACATAAACTTGCAAAAATCCCAAAGTATCAACTTTAGGAAATTCAAAAGAAAAAATTGGCATGGTGGCAAAAGAAGCAGGTTGAGCACTATTTTATTTTGTACAGTGTAGCATTGTTTTGCTGCTATGTAACGTTAAAAGCCTCGACATTTTCCTTCCAAAAACACTGCTAAAATGCTGATAAAAAACATTGCTATGCCCCCAATGTGTTGTAGTTAATTTCAACAAATAAAGTAAGAATTAAAACTTTCAATATTTACTAATAAGTATCTCAAAAATCTAAGCAACATATCTTGTGCTTTCACCATAGATATCACCAAAATGACTAACTTCTTTGAATCCCATTATCATACATTTAAACAAATAAAGTAATACTTAACACTTTCAATGTTTACTAATGAGTATCTCACAAATCTAAGCAACATACCTTGTTCTTTCACCATAGATATTGAAACTTGTTTTTACACTACTTCTCTACATATCAATGGCAATGCTGAAATCATAATCAATAAGAGAGGACCTTCGATCGACATACATATGAGTGCATCCAAACTTCTTGAACTCAAAGAATTTCCAAGCTTGACTTGATTATGTTTTGGATGTTGAAACCCCTTTCATATTTTGCTAAACTAGCAATGGAAGCATGAAATATGTGTTAATATAAGCAATGTTGGGATAATTGGCACACGTGGTTTGACTTCTACCTATAAACACCCAAGCATCCCACAAGCTACATTAATTCTATTCGTAAGGTGCTTGTGCCTTGAAATATTCTTTTGACTTCCCTCTTATCAACAAGAGGACCAATTTCCTCTCCACTTTCCAGCAATTTTGGTTCACCACAATAAGAGGCTAATGTTTCCGTTTCAGCAAATCATAATTTTTGAACGATTTACCTTTTGGAAAGGAAGAAGGTGCCAATGCTTCGAACCATCCTATGAGATCCTTATTCAAAAAACTTTCAAGAAAATTATTTATCACCAAATTTGCAAACTCTTTCTAAGATTCAATGGCTTTGTCCATGCTGTTATCATCAAGCTTTATTTGAATCAAAAGAGACCTATACCTATGGCCATGAAGAGGACTAAAAGGCAGTGAGCTAACCCTTGGGAGGCCTTGGTCAATAATAATGTGATACATGTAGAAGTATTTAGATCGACTTATGGTCAGGAATAATGTGAAACATGTAGAAGCATTTACATCCACTTATGGATTCTCAATGAATTTCACACAAATTAGGCATATTTATGTTTCTAAAAGCCTAACCACATTTGTTATGTCAACAAAATTGCTTTGAAAAGTTTTGTTGAGTATAGCCAACCTTTAAAGGATATTCAGCCATGAAATGAATGCAAACTAAAAGTTGCTCACTCTCCCATATAAATCTACATTCTCAGATTTTACAAACACTACGAGAGGGCTTGTAATATTCAGGTACTTTATGAATTGTAGTGGATCTACTCAACCATCTCACTTTGTGGATGCGACTCATGTACAACTTAGCACAACTTAGCACAACCATCTCACTTTGTGGATGTGACTCATGTACAACTTAGCACAACCAAACTCCAACTCTAGGCTCTTTAATGAGGCACTTTTCAAGGCGTTTTTGGAGAAGATTTGATTTATCTCATTTACTATCTTATCAATATGTTGTGCACATGGTGATCTCTTTACAAATTTTATTCAAAAGTTTTTTCTACACATAATAATATTTCCATGATATATCAAATTCCAAAAATCAAATTTTAAAATGAAATAACATGGACTTTAAAAAATGATTATTTTTCTAATTTAAAAAATATAATCCTTTAAAATTAGTGATTTTAAAATCTTTTATATTTATAAGATATATATTTCATTCTTTAAATTGTTATATTTTTTATTCTCTTGTATTTTTTAAAAATACAAAAAATATATTAAAATTCCATATTTTTATTCTCTTTCTATGTATGTTTCTCATGTATGATGTTATCCTCAAAATACTATTATATATGAAGTTAATTTTAAAAAATAAAAATAAAAAAAATTAATGGGAAGGTGGGAGGGAGGTGGCACAGGCATGTATGCCATGTGGTATGGATCATGTGGCTATATGGAGGGATAATGTGGAATGATGCATGACATGGCATTCCAAGATGTGGCATGCCATGTCCCCAATTGTGAGGTGGCATGCAAATGTGGTAAGAAGATGTAGCATTACTGATGACTAGGATGATGAGGTGGGAAGTCAACTTGGTTGACCATGTTCACATGGAGGGTGGAGGTGGCAAGGTGAGGTGGCATGGTGCTACTTATGTGAATCCTCTCTAAGCTGATGTGGACATAAAGTGGCATGAACATATAAGATTTGTGGCCACCCAAGGCGCACACATGGCATGATCTCTAGGCTTTGAAAATTACCAAGCCTAGATTTCCAAACCTAACTAGGAATGTTTTTAGAATAGAGGGGACACAATATAGGGATTTTCACTTGGGAGGATTGAAAATGGACCTCCTTGTACACTCAAATTAAACCATTTTTTAAAATAAATTCATGGTAACAAGTATACTAGTCCCTAGATTTTTTAGATCAAAAGATTAAATATTTGATTTTCTATAATTAAATTACAATTGATTTAATGGGTCTCTAATAGTTAAAATAAAATTTACATACAAAAATCCAACCACAAGATTTGTAATTTTACCTTAGATTCTACTAATATTTCCCAATACAATCATCACAATATCCATACTGTTGAGAATAGGTTGATCTAAATCCATTACTTAGTGTGTATCCATGGGTTAGATACATTTATGCTTAGAGTATGAGCTAAGCTAAACCGTGGGTTAGCTTGTAACCCATGGTCATTGACCAGCAATCAAGGCACCTCCTCTAGGTGGCATGAGAGGGGCAATTGGGTGTGATCTAGGCGCCTTCCTTGACACAGCTGAGTGCTGCAGAGCATGAGGCTTTAGCTTCATGCACAACAACAGCCTTCTGCACAGTAGCAATTAGTATCTCTAAGGTGTCTTTAGAGAAGGGTCAACTCTTAGGTTCTTCTATCCCCCAGGCAACTCCATCTTTTCCTGTGACTCTTGGTCATCTTTGATAACGTCCATAGGCAGCACACTACCTAGCGACCCTCTACTACGTGTATGTTTTCCACTCCATCTCACTCGTGTCTATAACAACTTTAAGGTTGTAGGAGTGCTCAGAGATGCCTTCTGCAAATGATTCTGCATTGACTGAGGAGGTGAAGCCTTCTGTAGCTGTAACAAGATGTGCCTTGTATAGCCAAAGCAGAGGAGAGTGACATGGAAGCAATTAACCTCCAGCCAGCTAACAACATGTCTTGGCATCTTCACAAGCCAAGAATAGCAACTGCGTGTTGCCCACACGATTGCAGCCGCACTGCAGCAACAACTGACGTAAGGATACTACTATTTTCAGTTAGTGGATTTATTTCCTTTATTTTCAGTTGTTGGTGGGTTTATCTCCTTTCCAAAGAACGTTGACCATAATCACTTTGTGGGCTATAACTCACAAAAGCTTTGTGTTGTCATCTTTTCTTTTGGAAATAACACCAACCTATGTAACAAAGTGCAATTTCTATAAAGGACACTCCCATGCCTAGTTCTTGTGAGTCAAGTAACCGCAAAAGCAAAAGATAAAAATCCAAAAATCCAAAATAAAAAAATCAAACAAATCTCTGCAAAAAGTTTGGGATTTTCATCCTTTTTATGTGAAAATATACATTTGTATGGGGAAGGTGCTTGGTGAAGTTGGGTGAAAACAACATATTTATAATAACCCTCCAACTATAAAGGGTATGTTTGCTAGAGAGGGACTTTGTGGCAAAATGTCAAGTCACCTTTGAACAATGTGTTTCAGTCATTTCAAAACAACCTAACCTCACACTTGTCTCAGCAGCATCTTCTTTAATCTTAGAGGAAACAAGAATGGAGGCAAGTTCATCATCTTCAACAACTACACCTCATCTATTGGTGGGCGACCAGGCTTTGATTACAGACCAAGATAAAAAGAAGGCTCCAAGAATTTGCTACTACTGGAAAAAAAGGGGGATATGATCAAAAATTACAGAAAAAAGAAGAGTGATGAAAAGAAAGGGAACTCCGTTGACACCAACAAAGACAAAGAAAAAGCAAAGGCAAAGTCAAATCTGAGGTGGAGGCTAATATTGTTGATTTAGATTGGTCCTTTTAGTTTCTTTGTAAAGATTTTTTTTTGTGGGAATTTTTCTTAGTGGTACTAAGTGCCTATGTGATTCCTTGATCTACACACCCTGCATGGTATATATGTAGATCAAGAGAGGGTGTTGAGAATAGGTTGATCTACATCCATTACTTAGTGTGTATCCATGGATTAGATACATTTATTCTTAAAGTATGGGCTAAGGTGTAAACCATGGGTTAGCTTGCAACCCATGCTCATTGACCAGCATTCAAGGCACCTCGTCTAGGTAGCATGAGAGGGGTAAGTGGACAAGTGGGTGTGATCTAGGCACCTTCCTTCACAAGGTCTATAAAAGCATGGTCTCTACACCTTCTTTAGTGTGTGAGAGCTCTAACATCCTTGTATGCACTTTGTGTCTAATCCAATCTTAGTGTTACTTTGTGAACTTTGGCTCTTGTCACCGTTTTGGATTCCTATTGAGTACTATTTCATTTCCATGTGTTAAGTAGCTAAATGACATGTGTTAAGTCTCTTTGCTACTTATTGAGTGTTCTCTAACTTAATCATGTGTTGATGTATAACTTAGTCTTGTCACAAGCTATCACTATATCTATTGGTGATTAGCTTGCTAACTAAGTGACTCCAACACATACAAATTGAGTATTTCAAATGGTAGATGTGATGGGAGAGCAAAATAGTATGTTTTTTAATAATTCTAACACCTTTAAATAATATAAAAAATAGAAAAATACATAACAAATTATTTGATAAATAATGTTAAGCTCTATATTATGTGAATTTGTGATATGCAAAGTGGGAACATCATACGAGTAATAATATAAAAGTTATAGGTAATTTACTTATATTTAGTGTACCTGTTTAAACCTTGGAACAGGGCCTCCATACAATTTTTGTACCCAAACAAAAGGAGCTTTATAATTATTGGATATTTGACCAAATTATATTTTTGGCTGTCCAACTTTGCATATGATATTTTTTGACTCCTCAATTTCTCTTCTTCCCTCATTAACTATATCATCCACATTTGCCTCATCAATAAGCTGATCTGTGGGCTGAAAGTATGCTGATTTGTAACCTTTGTGGACTAATTTTCAGCATTCCTTTGAGTACCCAAATGCTCTACATCAATGTGTCCTGCATTGAACAATGCAAGGAAAGTGTCGAATATGTCCTGCAAACATACATTTTGATGTTTTTTTATACAAAAGCAAGGGATGAATTGCATCTTGCACAAATAAAACATCTATACTCACAAGAATCGGCTTGGCAAGTAGCAAGATGATAGGGGACGGTAACCTTTACTTTCTAAGTTGTACCACCCCACAAAAGTACATTTAAAAGCCTTATCATCAAGCTTGCTACGAATTTGCTCAAGCACAAGTACATAAACAAGACAACCAAAAATGTGTAAGTGTGAGACACAGAGGGCTTTCTACCATTCTAAGCTTTAGAGGCATAATTGTATGCAAACACACCTATTCAAAACATATGTTGCACACATGATTGCTTCTAGCCATAAACCATGAGGTAACTCCGTGTGCCATCTCCACGAGAGACCTATTTTTGCATTCATCTACACCATTCTGGTGAGGTGTATAGGACACAGTACATTGGTGTTTTATCCTATGATCAGCCATGTATGCATGAAACTCCTTAGACATATACGCTCCCCCTTGGTCAGTACGCAAGGTACCAATCTTACATATATAATTATTTTCAACCATAGCAACAAAGTGCTTAAAAGACATAAAAACCCTATGATTTCTGTTTCAATGGATATACCCAGGCATTCCATGTTTGGAGTAATCATCAATGAATGTGACAAAATAGAGACAACCTCTAATAGATAGTGTCCTCATAGGACCACATACATCATTGTGTATAAGCTATAATTTTTGGACAGCTCTAACTAAACCGTTTTTGGGAAATGATGCCCACTGCTTTTTTCCAATAATACAACCCTCACAAACATGTTTGATAGGGGCTTCAAGATATGGGAGCTCAGACACCATGTCATGTTTATGCAAACACACCAAACTGCCAAAGTTCAAGTGACCAAAGCGTACATGCTAGAGCTTAGCATCACCCATGATTACCTTTGTGATATACACCAACACATTAGGAGCACAACAATGTTTTTTAGCAGCATTTTGGAAGAGGGAGTATCGGGATTCTTAATACTGCTAAGCAGCAAAGATTTTGCTGCCAACATTTTTAGAAGTGAAAAAATGTTGCTACACTGTAAAAAATAAACGCTGCTCAGCAGCATGGCCTGAAAAAAGTAATCTTACTTCTTTTGCCGCCGCATCGAGTTTATCATTTCAATGTCCTAACGTTAAACCTTGGGTTTTTTTGCAGGTTCATATCTAATCTATCTCTTATACCTCTCCTACTCTATCCTCCTCAAGCTCAAGCAAGGTATATCTTCTCTTTTCCTTTATCTCCTATGCAAACAAGCTTTCCATAAAAGCTTTCATGTGAGTATTTTCCTTATCTTTCCTCTTTTGAGTTTTTCTTTTCTTCTTTTTTCCTTCTCATTGATGGATATTTGGATTAATGGATATTTTTTATTTAATTTTTAAGAGAAAATTTAGTTAAATTTATTTTTATGCATGAAAAATTTAAATGATAAAAGAGGAATTCCCATCATAATTGGAATTCAATCATTTAAATGGAAAAAAAGGAATTTTTATCATATTTGGATTAATGGATATTTTTATTTAATTTTAAGAGAAATTTTAGTGAAATATATTTTTATGCATAGGAAAAATTTAAATGATAAAAGAGAAATTCCCAACATATTTGGAATTCAATCATTTAAATGGAAAAGAGAATTCTTGGAATATTTGGAATATTGAATATTATTAGAGAAATTTTAGATAGATTTAATTTATGATAAAAGAGGAATTCCCATGATATTTGTATTGCACTCATTAAATGAGAAAAAGAAGGATTTCAAGCTTATTAAAAAAATATATATATTGGTATTTAGTTAAAAGAAGAATTTTTTATGATATTTAAGAAAGGAAGGATTTGAATTAATTTCTAGTGTCAAAAGATGAATTTCCACCATAATTCTACCTAGGGAATTAAGGTCGAGAAATAAAGTGGCAGAAAGAATATCTTTAGATATTTCATTTGGTTAAATCACTAAATTAGTATTTACCAAAAAATCGATGATTATTTGAAGGGAACCCTTGTTAGAACTAAACCGAATGAATTTGGTTAGACTACGAGAGGGAAGTGAATCTACTTGTCCATCTCCCGATCTGAATGAAGCAAAAACTTCATGACCAATTCTAGTTTCCAAATACAAAGAATAGACTACCGTTGAACT
The DNA here is from genome assembly GCF_041138505.1 of Cibotium barometz. Lineage (NCBI taxonomy): Eukaryota > Viridiplantae > Streptophyta > Polypodiopsida > Cyatheales > Cibotiaceae > Cibotium > Cibotium barometz. Next base: position 28,451,590 of record NC_141104.1, read on the forward strand.
AAACTAGTTTTCCTTTAGCCGAAATCACCAAGAATCTAGTTGGACAATCAGTCAAATGATGGGTAGATTACCCTGATGAGAGATCAAGGATTCTCATTATGAAATTGGAAAATAAGGAAAAAGGGGTTTGTGGAACCAATCTCAAACTGGGAATTTTACTTGCATTGGAAGCTCTATTTTTCATTTAAAGGACTATTTTACGCCAGAATGCTGGAGGAAGCATTTGGCATGTGTTTTACTAAGAGGAGGTTCGTTGCAATAGTTGGCGAGGAGTCGTCGCTCGAGGGACATCGCTCGCGGCAAAGCCTACCGAGGTCTTGACCAGCCTCAGTACAGTTAAAATGGTGCGCTTCTAGCTGACAAAGCGGTCCCTGAGTGAAGTGCAAGGACACCTAAGGAGGATCCTAGAGGGTTCTAACTAGGTAATGCATGGGCTCACGGTTGCTAGGACATCCATGCGTGCATCGAGGAAGATTCAGATGGACTAAAAGGAAAGATTTTTGTGAATCAAATTTTGATAGTGGATCTCATTGGTTGGCCAGCTGGTCTTCAACAGAGAGTCCAGAGGACACATTTTGTAATACAATGGACTCAGAATTTTGGAGGATGATGATCAGTAATATTACGATCTCTATTGAAGGAGTGTTTTAAAGCCAGCCGAATTTGTTTTAAATGGCAATTTCTATTGAAGGAGTGGTTTAAAGCCTGCCGAATTTGTTATAAATGGCAATTTCATATTGGTGGGTGTGTACGTGGTATGCCTACCTTAATTTTTGCATGAATCACTGGCTAGGGGGCCTGGGAACTCTTTTTCTCAGTACTCGGGTAAAACACAATCAAATCTTTATAAAGGAATCCCACCAATATAGTGGTCGGGTGGTTGGCTATAACCCGTGGGCCGTTAGGGTTAGGCTAGATCGGGGGATTCCTGTGAAACAATTAAGATATGATTAGTTAGGTTAGTTAGAGTAAGTCCTGAGAAGACCTTGTTCTGTGGGTGGGGATCAGCCGGCTATGCCTCATTAAAGGAGGAAAAAAGCGGTGATTCCATGGACCAAGTGCAAGTCTCTTCTTGATCTGACCATGTGATTTCAGGTTCAGTCAGATCAGTTTAACTAGTTAAGACTTTGACTCCCCCGTTAGAAAATTTTCACACGGTGGAATTGCCCATGCCTTCCGGGCGAGGGGAGTTTTTTTGGGCTCCGTTTCAGAGGAACCGCCGAGCTAGACTCTCGTCCGGACATCCGCATGCGAGGCCCCGACTGTGGATCCCCGCCCTGCATGGGAGGTCGACGCTGCTTCCACCGCCGGCGCCCCCGGAGGGGGATCCCACACATGATATGACCTTTCTTGATTGCCACCCATGGAGGGAGGTTGTAATTCATGAGTACAATAGGCCAAGTAGACCATGAGGTTGTAATTCACCAGTACAATAGGCCAAGTAGACCATGATGTGGAATTGAAGCTTAACACCATCCATGCCCAAGCCAAGACGTAAGTGACGAGGCTCATCTTTAAACTCTAGCCATTGATGCTCCACATGTTGCCATGCTAGTAAATCAGCTTACGATCCTCATGATGCCATCGGTCGAGCGATGAGTAGCATGCCATGTCATGAGTTTTGTAATCTCCTTACATATGTAAACATGTGTTGGATGCGAGGAATGATACGAAAGTGTCTCAAAACCTTTTGAGGAACTTTATCTCCTAGCAAATCAACCCTATAGAGCGGCTCTCCCTACATTGTAGACATTGTTGTGTAGCATCTTTATTAACCCCTCTAAATAGCATGCAATCATTGAGATGCATGTATTTTTGTGTAATCCATACCTAGCATAGAGAGCATTTTACGACACCCATCTCGTGAGTTTGGTAATAGATTTTGAGGGGGAAGAATCTTCTTAAGAAGCCTACAACATAACATAAGAAATCATATGTCAAAATATTAGCAGGAGAGTATATAGAACATGAAACATTTTCTATTTGAGAGAATAGAACGAGGCAGTCTTACTGAAGAAGACTTGTGACACTTGCGTCACTCCATCCATAAGTTGTCTGTAAGTTCAATAGCTCCAAGTTTGCTCGCAAGTGTGGAGTACGAACATCCCTCATGTAAGATACATCTTCCCTCCCTAGCTTTTGAGATGTACAAGTGTAAGAACCTTCCCTTCAGTCTCTTGTAATCATCCCCCCTCAGAAATGGAAAAAGATCTTGTTTTACCCTATTTTGGCCTTGAGAGAGAAAATGTCTAGAGAGAGGTAATTCAAAATTGAGATATTTTTGGATACAAAAATTCTCCTGATATCTAAAACGAATTCCCCTGAAACAGAAGTTCAAAATGAACTTTCCAATGTGCATTAGGAATTAATTGAATACGTGTATAAGAGACCTTAACCTATGGGTCCACATTTTCAGAAATTTTTGGATTAAGGTCCAAATAAGGTTCCAAAGGGCCAATAGGATTAATCCAAGTGTTGGGATGACAAAAATGCAAAGAATAAAAGAAAACACCCCAAAAATGAGTAAATGCTCACATAACATGAAGAGTTGACTGAGTACAGGGTTTATTAGTTAAAAATTAAGGTATATTAGTAAAAAAATGGGATATTTTGGTAAAATGATGCATTTTTGACACCTCAGTAATAATAGGGAGGGAAAGCCACTTGAGGTAGGCTCCTTTTTTATCATCATTCCTTAACATTTTTAATTCAAACAAATCAAGATATTTCATCTCTCCTCTCTCGTAATGCAAACTAGATAAAAAAGGGAACCAAACTTATCAAAATCTTATTCAAATTGGGTCAATTGGAAACCTCTACAACCCAATTGGACTTGGTTGGTGGCCTCCCTCACCTATAAATAGACTCCCATTCCTTTGTATTTTCACATGGAATAACTTTATGCTAGTGTAATTTTTAGTTTAGTATATTTCTATTATCTCTCTACCTTGCCTCTCCATTGTGAAGCTTGAGGCTTCACTAAACCTCTTCTTTCTTGAAGATTATCCTTTCCCCTTGCTGCTGGTGGCCAAGCCTCTTCCATGAGGGCTAAACCATTTTAACAAGGTAAAGAATCAAGAAAACAAAGGGTAAGCCTAAACAATGTTGTTTATGCTCTCTTTTTAATGTTATTCTTCTTCCCAACCTCCCTCATGATTGGGAAGAATTTTATTTTGTGGTTTTTCTCTTAAAACCATGCTTTTCTTGATTATGATGAATTAATGTTTATGTTTAAGCTTAGGTTTATACATAAACTAATTCTTAGATTAAAAGTGTCATTTTAACCATTCTCAATTCTCCCATGGAGTACTGTTGAGATGGAAATTTTGGTCTTATAGATCATTATTGTGTTAAAGATATGAATGATATGTTCTGAATGAATTGTTATCTGATAATGCGAGTATCTTTATCCCATGATTTCTGTGGGGAGCCGACCTATCTAAAGAACCCAAGAGTCAGATGAATCAAAAATCGAGTTTGAATCATAAATAAAAGGGACTTAACAAGATTTTTCATATTGATAAGAACATGGATCCAGGTCGTCGTGGTAGAAATGATAACCCCCAACTCGATGAGGAAGAGCTCCACTTGGATGTTCGTAAAACTCTTCATAGTTCGCAGCCTAGACCTTTCAAGGGTGAAAAGTTGGGCGAGGCTGTGAGAAGTGGATCGAAGCAATGGAAGAGTACTTTGATGTCACCGGGTTCAACGAGGAGCAAAATGGCTCTCGCAGCCTGGACCTTTCAAGGGGAAAAGTTGGGCGAGGCTGTGGAGAAGTGGATCGAGGCAATGGAAGAGTTCTTTGATGTCACCGGGTTCAACGAGAAGAGCAAAATGGCTCTTGCAAGGCTGAAGATAGTAGAAACAGCCAGAGTGGCATGGAGAAACCACTACGAGACAAACCATCTGGATCGGAATACCCAAACATGGAATGATCTCAAAATTTACCTAAGGATGAGGTTCTGTCGTCTCCGGCTTTTTGGAAACTAAGATGAATGAATTCTTGGAGTTAACCCAGGGGAGCAAAACTATTGAAGTATATCACCAAGCGTTCGCTCTTCTCCTTAAATACTCGCCACCGCTAAAAAGAACAGTAGATGGCCAGGTTCATTCGGGGACTGAACGAACCTTTGAATATTTTGGTGAAGAACGCCAAGCCAGTTTCCATGGCCGAAGCCATGCGGATGGCCACGCAAGTTTCCATGGGGCCAAAGCCGTGCGGATGGCAAAGGATTTCTCCAAGGCCTTTGATGTCAAGGTCCCACCAAAGCCAGCACCATCACCTTTCAAAAGGTTTTTAGTTCCAGAAGGTGATTCCAACCTTCCACCGCCTAAGAGATATCAGAGTCAATCCTAGGATAGGGGAAGTTCCAAAATGGAAGAAATGTCCTTTTCCCGGAACTCAATCCCCTTGGAATTCAACTACAGAAGTTCCACCCTTGAACAAGGGAGTGAAACGCTATAACTGTCAAGGATTTTGACATCACAGTATGGATTGCCCAACTCCTTTTGGATCAAGGTTTTCAAGGCAGGGAAATCAGGGATCAAGATTCTAGACTCCAGCTCCTTCCTTCCACAGTAATCAGGTTTCTATCAGCCAAATTCAGGGAAATCCCGGAGGTAGACACTAACCCGCAGTTTCAAACCAAAGTAATGCAAGACCTTTGCCTTAAAATAGGGGAAGTCAAAGAGAGTTGTTCCCAAATCGACCGTCCACTTCCAAGGCAGTAACACTGGAAGTGAAAGACATCTCGCATTTTTTAAGAGGGTAGGATGTAAGATTCCTCCCCCAGCCCCTCAAGATGTCCAATTTCTCTTCCTGTAATCAATCCCCTTTTCAGATTAATATCACATCTTGTTTCTATCTGTTGTGGCCTAGAGAGAGAAAATATTCTAGAGAGAGATAATTCACTTTTGTAGATATCTTTGGATGGAAAAATATCCCTTCTTATTAAAATTATTTTCCTTGAAATAGAAGTTCAAAAAGAATTTCAGAAGGTGCATTAGAAATAAATTATAATATGTTCAAAAGGCCTTAGCCTAAGGTTCCAGATTTTTTGAAAACTTTAGATTAAGGTTCTGAGGGGCCAATGAGATTAATCCAAATGTAGGGAGGAGATAAATTGAAGAAATAAAGAAAATCCCCTCAAAAATGAGTAAATACTCACATAAGATGAAGAGTTGACTAAGGACAAGGTTATTAGTTAAAAAAGAAGAGATATTTAGAGGAAATGATGCATTTTTGACACCTCAGTGTGGGGGAATTCCCCTCATGAAGGAGGCACCTATTTTACATATGTGGATGAGTTTTAAACTCACAAATGATGAGATATTTTTATCTCTCCTCTCTCTTGTTTCAACTAGATCCAAAAAGTGAGCTAAACTGACCTAAAAATGGTCAAAAAGTGACCAACCTGATCTGGAAAATTCTAGAATCAGTTTGCTTGGTTAGAGGCTCACTTTTTCCTATGAATAGAAGCCTCCCCCTTTGTAAAAGCTTAATAGTGTTTTATGCACTGTTACTCTACTTCTCTCCCCAGAGGCCAAAAACATTGAATTCATTGATAATTCACTTGTTTTTGACTATTTCCTCTACAAAGAATTGGTGGCCACTCTTGATCCAAGCAAGAGTAGAACCCTCAATCCATCAAGCCAAAGGATAGCTCACAAAACTCCATGTAAGTTAGAAATTCTACTTTTTTCTAATTCAACCCGCAGTTTCAAACCAAAGTAATGCAAGACTTTTGCCTCAGAATAGGGGAAGTCAAAGAGAGTTGTTTCCAAATCGACCGTCCACTTTCAAGGCAGTAACGCTAGAAGTGATTGAAGAAGATGAAAGAGATCATACTCCACCTGTGCGAGATGAGGACATCTTGCATTTTTTAAGAGGGGTAGAATGTAAGATTCCTCCCCCAGCCCCTCAAGATGTCTAGTTTCTCCCCCTGTAAAAATCAATCCCCTTTTCAGATTAATATCAGATCTTGTTTCTATCTGTTTTGGCCTAGAGAGAGAAAATATTCTAGAGAGAGATAATTCAGTTTCTAGATATCTTTGGATGGAAAAATATCCCTTCTTATTAAAATTATTTCCCTTGAAACAGAAGTTCAAAAAGAATTTCAGAAGGTGCATTAGAAATAAATTATAATCTGTTCAAAAGGCCTTAGCCTAAGGGTCCAGATTTTCTGAAAATTTTAGATTAAGGTTCTGAGGGGCTAATTAGATTAACCCAAATGTAGGGAGGAGATAAATTGAAGAAATAAATAAAATCCTCCCAAAAATGAGTAAATACTCACATAAGATGAAGAGTTGACTAAGGACAAGGTTATTAGTTAAAAAAGAAGAGATATTTAGAGGAAATGATGCATTTTTGACACCTCAGTGTGCGAGAATTCCCCTCATGAAGGAGGCACCTATTTCACATGTGTGGATGAGTTTTAAACTCACAAATGATGAGATATTTTTATCTCTCCTCTCTCTTGTTTCAACTAGATCCAAAAAGTGAGCTAAACTGACCTAAAAATGGTCAAAAAGTGACCAAACTGATCTTGGAAATTCTAGAATCAATTTGCTTTGTTAGAGGCTCACTTTTTCCTATAAATAGAAGCCTCCTCCTTTGTAAAAGCTTAACAGTGTTTTATGCACTGTTACTCTACTCCTCCCTAGAGCCAAAAACATTGAATTCATTGATAATTCACTTGTTTTTGACTATTTCCTCTGCAAAGAACTGGTGGCCACTCTTGATCCAAGCAAGAGTAGAACCCTCAATCCATCAAGCCAAAGGATAGCTCACAAAACTCCATGTAAGTTAGAAATTCTACCTTTCTTTTATTCTATTCTATGGTTTTATGATTTCTTGCTTCTTTTAAATTAAAATTGGATGTTATGCCTTGATGTAAAGGCTTTCCCCTTCTCTTCATTGAATTCAGCCCTTCTCTATCCAAGATGTGTAATCAAATAAATAGAGTTAAAATTTTTGTATTGTTTACTCTTTTAAAAAAAATGTGAATTGATTAGATTAGAGAGTTAAATTCATCTTGGAGTAAATTCTAAGTAGATTTAGAATGTAAAAATTAAAAAATGGTGAGCCATACAAAGGAGGTTATGGTAAAATTTTCTTAAATTTTGTAGAAATAAGTTTTATCTTTATGTTATTCAAAAAGAGTAATCCCCTCCGTTTGTGTATTCTAAAAGTGTGATTTTCATTAGAATTAAATTCTATGCTAAGAATTAAATTCTATGCATAGAAAGATGCATATTGGATGATTTTTAATTATAAAAGTGTGATTTTCATTAGATTCAATTTCTATGCATAGAAAGATGCATATTGGATATTTTTTTAATATAAAAGTGTGATTTTTATTAGATTCAAATTCTATGCATAGAAAGATGCATATTGGATATTTTTTTATTATAAAAGTGTGATTTTCATTAGATTTAATTTCTATGTATAGAAAGATGCATATTGGAAATATTTTTATTATAAAAGCGTTATTTTCATTAAAATTAATTTCTATGCATAGAAAGATGCATAAAGGAATTCATTTTTATTTCAAAAGAGTTATTCTCATTAATTTTGATTTTATGCATAGAAAGATGCATAAAGGAATTTATTTTTAATTCAAAAGGGTACTACTTGTAGTTCTCATAGTTTACCTGGCAATGTTTATGTGGGTATAGTGCATATATTTGAGCACTCAGGCATTAATCCATGAGGGTAGTGTTCACTTTACTGAGGTAAGAATTCATAAGAGATATATGATTATGTATATGGATCTAGAGAGTTTTACATTTTCTTAGATCCAGTGTATTGATGGAGATAGACCCTACCTATGAGGATTGCTTTTCTGAGTGACGACCTTGGACAATCTAGGATTAGTGACTTCTACATGATGACTCCACTTATCTCTTATGTGCGGATATGAAAGATGCATAAAGGAATTCATTTTTATTTCAAAAGAGTTATTCTCATTAATTTTGATTTTATGCATAGAAAGATGCATAAAGGAATTCATTTTTAATTCAAAAGAGTTATTCTCAGTAGTTTTAATTTTATGCATAGAAAGATGCATAAAGGAATTCATTTTAATTCAAAAGAGTTATTCTCATTAATTTTGATTTTATGCATAGAAAGATGCATAAAGGAATTTATTTTTATTTTGAAAAGTGTTATTTTCATTAAAATTAATTTTATGCATAGAAAGATGCATAAAGGATTTATTTTTATTTTGAAAGTGTTATTTTTCTTAAAATTGAATTTATGCATAAACAGATGTATAAAAGGATTTTTATAAAAATGTTATTCCCACTGAAGTTGATTTTTATAAAAGAATGAATGGATGGATAGATGTGATGTGAATCAGATAAATGTGAATGAATGGATGGATAGATGTGATGTGAATCAGATAAATGTGAATGAATGGATGGATGTGATGTGAATCAGATAAATATGAATGAATGGATGGATGGATGTGATGTGAATAGATGTGATGAGATGTCATGTGAATCAGGATGTAAATGAATGATATGGGTTGGATGTGGATGTATGTGAAGAATGGATGTGGATGTATGTGAAGAATGAAAGTGAATGTATATGAAAGAATGGATGTGGATGTATGTATGTGAAAGGATGGATTTGGATGTATGTATGTGAAAGGATAGATGTGGATGCATGTGAAGAATGGATGTGGATGTATGTGAAAGAATGGATGTGGATGCATGTAAGGTATGGATGTGGATGTATGTGGAAGAATATATGTGGATGTGAATGCGATGGATATGAACGAGAATAGAGGCGATGAGATGTGATGTAAATTAGATAGATATGAATGATAAGGGATGTGAATGAATGATATGGGATGTGAATGAATGTGATAGCATGTGAATCAAGATGTGAATGAATGACAAGGGATGTGAATAAATGTGATAGCTTGTGAATCGGGATGTGAATGAATGATAAGGGATGTGAATGAATGATATGGGATGTGAATGAATGTGATAGCATGTGAATCAGGATGTGAATGAATGATAAGGGATGTGAATGAATGTGATGGCATGTGAATCGAGATGAGAATGAATAGTATGGGATGTGAATGGATGTGATGTGATGTGAATCGGGATGTGAATGAATGAGATGTGATGTGAAATGGATGTGATAAGATGCGATGTAAACTGGATAGATGTTAATGAATGTGATGTGATGAGATGTATGGGTAAATGCGAGTAGATGAGATCTGATGAGGTTAATTGAGGAAAGAAGTGTGGAGATGGAAAATGATGTCATTGGATGAGAATGGGAATGCATATGAAATGAATGTGGATTAAGTAATGTAGATTGATGTGGAAAGACGAGAGTTCGTTATAGAAATTATATTTATGACTTGTTTTTAAATGACTGTTTTATGTCAAGAATGCTGGGGAAGCATTTTGACCTTCTTGTGAATGAGGTCATGGAGACCTAGCGATAAAGTTGCAACAGCTGACGGAGAGTCAACGGAGGACGTCTCATGTAGCAAGGTCGGCCGAGGTCTTCGATTTAAATGGTGAGCTTCCGGTACGGTGGATGAGAAACCAAGGAAGCGGCCTATGAGTGAAGCACTAGGTGAGCTGCGAAGGATCCTAGAGGGTGTTGACCATACGGTGCTTGGGCTTTGGGTGGCCGAAGATACCCACAAGTACGTCAGGGAAGATATTGGAACAAGGAGAAAGAGTTGTTTTCTGAATTTAGGCATGGATTTGGTTGACTGACCTTGCTGGTCCTTAACGGATGAGTCCATGGCTCTTTAATGTGGATCCGTTGGTTGATCTTGCTGATCTTTAATGGAGATTTCATTTTTGATATGTGAATATATTACTGGTTACTACAATAGATGAAGTAAATCTCGGATAAAAATTAATCTATGGAAAAGAATCAACGGCTGTGCCTCTTAATGAGGAAAAAAGCATTGGTCTCTATGATCCAAGTGCAATCTTTCCCTTGATCTGACTATGGGACTTACGGGTTTGGTTAGATCAGTTCAGTTAGTTAAGGTTTTTGACTACGTTAGAGAAAAGTTATCCTGGTGTGGAACGCCCGTGCTTTCCGGGCAAGGGAAGTTTTTCCGGGTTCGGTTTTGGAAGAACCGATGGATTAGTCTCTTGTCCGGATATCCACGGTCGAGGATATCCACAGGCGAGGCCTCGAGTGTGAGACCCTGGCCCGTGTAAGAAGTGTTACTTCCGTTGCTAGCACCCCTGAATTCATTGCGCGGTGGGGACAGGGATTTTACATCTCTATTCTCTTGATGTACATGTGTATTCTCTTTATTTAAGTTTTGATGGATTATTTTAGTATTTAGGGTCTTGAGCTTTGTTGCCTTTTTTCTAGTGCTAGCCTATAGTGGGCGTGCATCCTATTCTAAGGAGGCTCCTTTATTGCAAATTTTCTCATATTTTGTCAGACAATTTCTTCCTTGTCTCGCAGTGCACCCTACTTCTTCGTCGGAGTGCACACCCTTGAGGCTTGCTCATAATAAGTATGTTCACAACATAAAGTTTATATACCACTTGTTTCTTATAATGTACCTAAAAGCCATTCTACAATCTATATCTTGTCTTTTTTCCTTCTATAATTTAAAGCCCCTCGCTCAAGGTTTGATTAGCACCTTGTACTAATAGCTTTGCACAAGGAGTTTTGAATGGCCCTAGGACCATTCTATAACATGCACCTAGGGCCATTCTTTTATGGTAAATAATGCCACTATTTTCCCTTGAAGGTCTCAAAGAGCATGCATGAGTGGCCATGGGGCATCTTTATGCACAACAAGAGCAAGAATGGCCTAGGACATTCTTGCATGACCCCAAGTCCTCAAGGTTGTGTTGGAGATGGCCATGGGGCATCCAAGAATGGGCCTCGGGCCATTCTAGCACTGGCTTCATGGATCACCTAAATTTCATGCATCCTTCTAGGCATCGAAGAATGGCCCTAGGGCCATTCTTGGATCATCCAAATTTCTTGCATTCTCCTCAGCATCAAAGAATGGCTTAGGGCCATTCTTTTCATGCACAACAGGTGTAAGAATGGCCACGGGGCCTTTCTTTTTCATGGCAAATAAGGCCCTTATTTAGCCTTAAAGGCCTTAAAGAGCATTCAAGAGTGGCCTTGGGGCATCCAAGAATGGCCCTAGGGGCATTCTTTTCATGTAGAACAAGTGCAAGAATGGCCCTAGGGTCATTTTTGCATAACCACAAGTCCTCAAGTCCTTTGTGTGTAAGTTTTCTCAAGGTCGAGATTAGCATGCCTTACTAGGACTATTATATTGTGGTAATATATTGTTGTGTAAGAAGGGGTATAGAATGATCCTAGGGCCATCCTACTATACACACTTTTGTACTATTTCACTTTGAAATGGCCCCAAGATCACTATACCACAGTAAGCCCTTGTTTGAGCCTAGACATAAAGGGTTTTTATTCTTTCCTTGTCTTGTAAATAATGAATGAAGGAATTTGGCTAATTATGTGTGTTCCTATTTTAGACGATAGCATAGGAGAAATCTTGGCAAATCAAATGTTCGAGCCGTCAAATCCGTTGATGCTATGTTGACATGTTTCATTCTCTTTGGTACCACGACAACCAATGTTTGCATGTGTGCCTTCACTTGAAAGATCAAAGAAGGGTTCTCATTCTTGATATGATTGGAATACTTCTTGAATCATTTGAGCTAGACCATGTTAATAAGATGCCAGATTGGACTAAGCATATGCGAATAGTTCAAGAAAGCAATGAATTGTACCATGCTATGCGTTTGGATGCAGAAAATTTCGTAGACTTTTGCTTTAAATGGTTCGAGGTTTGGATTTGGAGTAGATGAAAATTAGATGATATTCTCCGTATTTGTAAGATTCCTCCCCAGCCTCTCAAGATGTCCAGCATCTTCCCCTGTAATCAATCCCCTCTTCAGAAATATAAAAGTTCTTGTCTCTGCCTATTTTGACATAGAGAGAGAAAATATTCTAGAGAGAGAATATTCAGATTTTGAATACTTTTAGATAGAAAAATTTCTCATATTATTAAAATGAATTCCCCTGAAACAGAAATTCAAAAAGAACTTTCCAATGTGCAATTGGAATTTATTGGAAAATGGGTATAAAGGACCTTAGCCTAAGGGTCTAGATTTTCAAAAATTTTTGGATTATGGTCCAATTAAGGTTCCTATGGGCCAATAGCATCAATCCATGTGTAGGGAGGAGATAAATCCAATTTGTAAAAGAAGATACCCAAAAATGAGTAAATGCTCACATAAGATAAAGAGTTGACTATGTACAAGGTTTATTAGTAAGAAACTATGAGTAATATCAAAAATATGAGATATTTTGGGTATCCAAAAATAAGTAAATGCTCACATAAGATGAAGAGTTGAAAATGTACAAGGTTTATTAGTAAAAAACTATGAGCAATATTAAAAATATGAGATATTTTGGGTATAATGATTCCATTTTGACACATATGTAAGGAAGGGGAGTCCCTTAAAGGAGGTGCATACTTCACATGCTTGAATGAGTTTTAAACTCAAAAGTAATGTGATATTTTTATCTCTCCTCTCTCTTGAATCAAACCAAATCAAAATGGAACCAAACCGAATAAAAAAGGAACTAAACTAGGTCCAAATCTAGTCCAAATTCAACCAAACTGAATCTGGAAAATTGTAGAATTCAGTTAGCTTTGGTTAAATCTTCCCTCTCCTATAAATAGAACATGAGTCCTTTGAAAAAAAGAGGAGAATTTTACTATACTAAAGTTATGATGAAATAATGCTAATTTCTACTATTCTCTAAAATTCTCTCCAAATTGAAGAAATTGGAGCTTTCCTCTTTCTTTAATCCCCATTGGTGACTCCATCAACATACTAAACCAATTGATTGGTTGGGGGCCTCTACCGTGAATAAAGAATCAAGCAATTTGTAAGGTAATTGGTGAATTTTGATCTTTTCTATAATTTCTCAACGTTTCTCTCTTCTCAGCCCCTCTCAAGCTTGAGAAGCTTAATTGGAATGGTTTTTGAATGCTATTGAAGTTAATTGATTAATGGTAGTGAAGAATTACATAATTTGATGAATGCTATTGAAGTTAATTGATTAATGATAGTAAAGAATTACATAAAATTTCATTTATGCTTAATTCTAATGGTTTTTATGTAATTTCTCTCTCTCACTCAAGAAATGGTCATACTCATGACCCATTCTCAATCCAAATGAAGCTTTTCATAAAGCTTTTCTTTAATCCAAGATTAATCTATACTTGAGGGTCAAATTAATGCCTTTTTTCTATGCTTTTAGTTTATGTATTTCATGAATATTGATGATTCAATCCATTATGGATTAATGATCCAATTAGGGATCATTCTAATTATTTTCTTAATGATAAGCTTTATCCCTTAGAAAAAATGAAATTTATCAGTCATAGCAGCGGAGCTATGGCAAAATTTTTATAAAGATTACGCATAAAATAATTTCATTCAAAGCATGAAAAGAGGACTTTCTACCATATTCTAGGAATTATCATCCTAGATTAATTGAAAGATATTCATTGTAATCATAGAGAAATTGATTTTTATATTATGCATAATTGGATTTCATGCATAGAGGTATGCATAAAAGATTATTACTTTAATGTAAAAGTGTTACTTTTATCATAATTGGATTTCATGCATAGAGGTATGCATAAAAGATTATTATTTTAATGTAAAAGTGTTACTTTTATCATATTTGGATTTCATGCATAGAGGTATGCATAAAAGTTGATTATTTTATTATAAAAGTGTTACTTTTATCATATTTGGATTTCATGCATAGAGGTATGCATAAAACTTAATTATTTTATTATAAAAGTGTGACTTTTATCATATTTGGATTTCATGCATAGAGGTATGCATAAAAGTTGATTATTTTATTATAAAAGTGTGACTTTTATCATATTTGGATTTCATGCATAGAGGTATGCATAAAAGTTAATTATTTCATTATAAAAGTGTGACTTTTATCATATTTGAATTTCATGCATAGAGGTATGCATAAAAGTTGATTATTTTATTATAAAAGTGTGACTTTTATCATATTTGAATTTCATGTATAGGGGTATGCATAAAAGTTGAATATTTTATTGTAAAAGTGTTACTTTTATCATATTGGATTTCATGTATAGAGGTATGCATAAAAGATATTCTTTTTATACTAAAAGTGTGATTTTCATCATAAATGGATTTTATGCATAACTTAGATGCATAAGAGAAATTATTTTATTCAAAAAGTGTAATTCCTACCAAATTGAATTTATGCATAAGAAGATGCATAAAAGATTGATTTTTAAATTCAAAGTGTCATTCTCATCTAAATTGAATTTATGCATAGGAAGATGCATAAAAGAATGGAATTTCAATTCAAAAGTGTTATTCTCATCCAAATTGAATTTATGCATAGGAAGATGCATAAAAGATGGATTTTTAATTCAAAAGTGTCAATTCTCATCTAAATTGAGTTTATGCATAGGAAGATGCATAAGAGATGGAATTTTAATTCAAAAGTGTCATTTTCATTTAAAATGAATTTATGCATAGGAAGATGCATAAAAGATTGATTTTTAATTCGAAAATGTTAGTCTCCTTAAATAGAATTTATGCATAAATAAATGTGTAGAGAAATCTTATATCAAATATAAGAATTCTCTTGTATTCTATAAAAAGATATGAAATGTGATAAGAGGTGTATGAGATGTGATAAGAGGTGTATGATATGTGATAAGATGTGATAAGATGCGTATGGGATGTGATAGGATGTGATAAGAGGTGTATGAGATGTGAAAAGATGTGATAAGATGTGTATGAGATGTGATAGGATATGATAAGAGGTGTATGAGATGTGATAGAATGTGTTAAGATGAGTTAGGATGTGTTAAGATGTGTATGGGATGAGGTAGAGAGTGTATCTCATGGGATAAGATGTGTTAGGGCGAGAATGGATGTATGAATGTAGATATGGATGTATGAATGTGAATATGGATGTGTGGATGTGGAAATGGAAGTGTGGATGTATGAATGTGGATATGGATGTGGATGTATGCATGTAGATGTGTATGTATGAATGTGAATGTGGATGTGGATGTGGATGTATGGATGTAGATACGGATGTGTATGTATGTATGTGGATGTGGATGTATGAATGAGGATGTGAAAATGGATGTATGTATGTAGACGTGGATGTATGGATGTGAATGTGAATGAAGATGTGGATGTGGATGTATGGATGTAGATAAGGATGTGGATGTATGTATGTGAATGTGGATGTATGAATGAGGATGTGAAAATGGATGTATGCATGTGAATGTGGATGTATGAATGTGAATGTGGATGTGTGGAAGTGGAAATGGAAGTATGGATGTATGAATGTGGATGTGGATGTATGCATGTAGATGCGTATGTATGAATGTGAAATTGGAAGTATGATGTGGACGTACGAACATGGATATGTATGAAGAATAATGAATGTGAAGGTGTATGTGAAATAATGTGTAGTCTATATGAGTGAATGGATGAGAATGAGTACACATTAAATGGAATGTGGAATAAGTAATGTGGTCCGAGAGTGGATAATGTGGAAAGACGAGAGTTCGTTATAGAAACTGTATTTTGTGACTGTTTGTAAATGACTGTTTTATGTCAAGAATGCTGGGGAAGCATTTTGACCGTCTTGAGGATTAAGGTCATGAAGACCGAACTGATAAAGTTACAACTGTTGGACGGAGAGTCAATGGAGGACGTCTCGTGTAGCAAGGTCGATCGAGGTCTTGACCAGCCTCGGTTCGATTTAAATGGTGAGCTTCCGGTACGGTGGATGAGGGACCAAGGAAGCGGCCTATGAGTGAAGCGCTAGGTTACCTGCGAAGGATCATACGGTGCTGGGGCTCTGGGTCGCCGAAGATACCCACACGTGCATCGTGGAAGATATTGGAACAAGAAGTAAGAGTTGTTTTCTGAAACCGGGCATAGATCTGGTTGATTGACCTTGCTGGTCCTCAACGGATGAGTCCATGGCTCTTTTATATGGATTTGTGGGTTGATCTTGCTGATCTTCCACGGAGATTCCATTCTGTTATATGAATATATTGCCGGTTACTATGAGCTAGGAACTATGGAAAAGGTCCCTGAGTGAACAGGTGGTGAGCGTTCTGGTTGCCAATGATGCCATAAGTACACCGATGAATGAATGACGGGAAATAAGGATTCAACCAGAGACTTTGAGGATTGTCATCAGTGACATAATGGTTTTATTAAAGGATTGTTTGAAAGTTAGTTGATGCTGAGAAAAAGGCAATTTCATATTGGGTGTGTAAGTGGTGTGACTAGTTTTATGTTTGCATGAGCTTCTGGCTAGGGGGCCTAGGAACTCTTTTCCCTGGTACCCGGGACAAAACCTAACCAAATTCTTAATTGGATCCCATCACTACAGTGGTTGGGAGGTTGGCTAACCCATGGGACTGGATGGGGTTAGGCTGGACTGATGGATCCGTAAACCGAGACTCAAATTCTGTTATTATGATAGATAAAGTAAATCCCGAATAGTAATTGTTCTATGGATAGGAATCAACGGCTGTGCCTCTCTTGATGGGAAAAAAAGCGTTGATCCCAATGATCCAAGTGCAAGTTTCTTCCTTGATCTGACCGAGTATCTTTATAGGTGCAGTCAGATCAGCTTGATCAGTAATGGTCTTGACTACATTAGAGTAAAGAGTTATCCTGGTGGAATCGCCCGTGCTTTCCGGGTGTAGGAAGTTTTTCCGGGTTCGGTTTTGGAAAAACCGACGGATTAGTCTCTTGTCCGGATATCCATGGGCGAGGCCCCGAGTGTGGGACCCTGGCCCGCGCAAGATGTGCTACTTCCGCTGCTAGCATCCGAATCTGTTGTGTGGTGGAGACAAGGATCTCACTGTTGGTATCAGAGAATGTAAGATTTCTCCCAGCCTTCGAGGTATGCAGGAGTAAGAATCTATATTCTTTTTATACTAAAAGTGTGATTTTCATCATAAATGGATGTATGAATGTAGATATGGATGTATGAATGTGAATATGGATGTGTGGATGTGAAAATGGAAGTGTGGATGTATGAATGTGGATGTGGATGTATGCATGTAGATGTGTATGTATGAATGTGAATGTGGATGTGGATGTGGATGTATGGATGTAGATACGGATGTGTATGTATGTATGTGGATGTGGATGTATGAATGAGGATGTGAAAATGGATGTATGTATGTAGACGTGGATGTATGGATGTGAATGTGAATGAAGATGTGGATGTGGATGTATGGATGTAGATACGGATGTGGATGTATGTATGTGAATGTGGATGTATGAATGAGGATGTGAAAATGGATGTATGCATGTGAATGTGGATGTATAAATGTGAATGTGGATGTGTGGAAGTGGAAATGGAAGTATGGATGTATGAATGTGGATGTGGATGTATGCATGTAGATGCGTATGTATGAATGTGAAATTGGAAGTATGATGTGGACATACGAACATGGATATGTATGTAGAATAATGAATGTGAAAGTGTATGTGTAGTCTATATGAGTGAATGGATGAGAATGAGTACACATTGAATGGAATGTGGAATAAGTAATGTGGTCCGAGAGTGGATAATGTGGAAAGACGAGAGTTCGTTATAGAAACTGTATTTTGACTGTTTGTAAATGACTATTTTATGTCAAGAATGCTGGGGAAGCATTTTGACCGTCTTGAGGATTAAGGTCATGAAGACCGAACTGATAAAGTTGCAACTGCTGACGGAGAGTCAATGGAGGACGTCTCGCGTAGCAAGGTCGATCGAGGTCTTGACCAGCCTCGGTTCGATTTAAATGGTGAGCTTCTGGTACGGTGGATGAGGGACCAAGGAAGCGGCCTATGAGTGAAGCGCTAGGTTACCTGCAAAGGATCCTAGAGGGTGCTGACCATACGGTGGATGAGGGACTAAGGAAGCGGCCTATGAGTGAAGCGCTAGGTTACCTGCGAAGGATCCTAGAGGGTGCTGACCATACGGTGCTCAGGCTTTGGGTCGCCGAAGATACCCACACGTTCGTCGTGGAAGATATTGGAACAAGGAGTAAGAGTTGTTTTCTGAAACCGGGCATAGATCTGGTTGATTGACCTTGCTCCTCAACGGATGAGTCCATGGCTCTTTTATATGGATCTGTGGGTTGATCTTGCTGATCTTCCATGGAGATTCCATTCTGTTATATGAATATATTGCCGGTTACTATGAGCTAGGAACTATGGAAAAGGCCCCTGAGTGAACAGGTGGTGAGCCTTCTGGTTGCCAATAATGCCATAAGTACACCGATGAATGAATGACGGGAAATAAGGATTCAACCAGAGACTTTGAGGATTGTCATCAGTGACATAATGGTTTCATTAAAGGATTGTTTGAAAGTTAGTTGATGCTGAGAAAAAGGCAATTTCATATTGGGTGTGTAAGTGGTGTGACTAGTTTTATGTTTGCATGAGCTTCTGGCTAGGGGGCCTAGGAACTCTTTTCCCTGGTACCCGGGACAAAACCTAACCAAATTCCTAATTGGATCCCATCACTACAGTGGTTGGGAGGTTGGCTAACCCATGGGACTGGATGGGGTTAGGCTAGACTGATGGATCTGTAAACCGAGACTCAAATTCTGTTATTACAATAGATAAAGTAAATCCCGGATAGTAATTGTTCTATGGATAGGAATCAACGGGGCTGTGCCTCTTGATGGGGAAAAAAGCGTTGATCCCAATGATCCAAGTGCAAGTTTCTTCCTTGATCTGACCGAGTATCTTTATAGGTGCAGTCAGATCAGCTTGATCAGTAATGGTCTTGACTACGTTAGAGTAAAGAGTTATCCTGGTGGAATCGCCTGTGCTTTTCGGGTGTAGGAAGTTTTTCCGGGTTCAGTTTTGGAAAAACCGACGGATTAGTCTCTTGTCCGGATATCCGTGGGGCAAGGCCCTGAGTGTGGGACCCTGGCCCGCGCAAGATGTGCTACTTCCGCTGCTAGCATCCGAATCTGTTGCGTGGTGGGGGCAGGGATTTGGTATCAGAGCATTTGGTTAATGAGGATCAACTGAGAAGCCAAATATGTCAAAATTTTTTCAAGAATCACAAAAAGGTTGTAATTATGTGATATAATTCATACAAATTGATATTCAAACTGAAAAATTCGTAAATTAGTAATTGGGTCTTCAAATGGAAGTACCGCAATTCTATGGAACCCTGACTTGCTTGAGGCCTAGACATGATGGTATTTACCTAATAGTTCCAAGTATCATGACTATCCGTATATACCGA
Source organism: Cibotium barometz (assembly GCF_041138505.1). Taxonomy (NCBI): domain Eukaryota; kingdom Viridiplantae; phylum Streptophyta; class Polypodiopsida; order Cyatheales; family Cibotiaceae; genus Cibotium; species Cibotium barometz. Next base: position 28,470,941 of record NC_141104.1, read on the forward strand.
GGGTATAACTGTATCTCTTTACCGACAGTATATACGAGTAAATCTAAGACTTGAAATTATAAGCATTAATGCTATCCAGTTGATGAATTCGAATGTGGTTGATATGATTTTTAATTCTGTTTGTGAACTGATAAATTGATTGGGATTCTGATTGAAAAATGATGATTTCTGAAATTTAGTTGAAATGTAATAAGTTGAGCGAAACGACAATGTGGATGATTGGGACGAGTCCCTATGATGATAAATGATGATAATGATTTCAGCAAATCACTATGAGATTAGTGGATTGTGCTGTCAAATTGCTACTGTTAACACTTGACACGGTAGATCAAGTTAAGGGATGGCAAATTGAGAACTTACTTAACTGAAATTCCCGTGGAGGAATGTTCAGAAGGAAATTTTTCGGTCTAATGGACCATTATCGTGTTAAAAATATGAATGATATGATCTAAATGAATTGTTATTTAATGATGAGTTCTATATAAGGGATATTTATCCCAGTATTCTGTTGGGTTGACCAGAATATAAGGAACCCCTGAATAAATTGGATCTTAAGAAAAAGAGTTGTCCTCTACCTTGTGAGATGAGGACATCTCGCACTTTTTTAAGTGGGGTAGAATGTAAGATTCCTCCCCAGCCTTCGAGGTATGCAGGAGTAAGAATCTCCCTTTTCTGATCTTATAATAAAAGAAAGATTCTGTTTAAAAAAGGAAGACCCTTTCCCCATAATACTTCTCAGGAATCCCACCTATTTTAAGGATTCAGAATGATGAGTTCAGAAGTGAGAACCGGTGTTTTGGATGCCAAGGTTTTGGTCATCAGTTAAAAGACTGCCCGACTCCTACCATGAAAAGGGCACAGGGAAGTCTAGAACCCAAATTCAGAGACCAATTCCTTCATACCAATCTAGTCAGGGTCCGTCTCGGACAAGATTGCTTAACTCCATTAACTAGTTCCGACCCATTGATTAGGGTCGAGATGACCAGTCAAATGCTTGGCGACATAGAGCAACAGATGCAGGCAATTCATAAAGATATAAAAGCTGCCCAAGATCGACAGAAACAGTATACAGATAAGAAGAGGACAGTCAGAGAATTCAAAGAAGCAGATATGGTCTTCATTGAGTACGGACCAAAAGAAGTTCTTTATCTCTTGGGGAGTATAAGTAGTTATCCCCCAGATATTGTGGACCAAAGAAAGTAGGTGACTTAGCCTACGAACTTCTTTTATCTCCTCATCTCAAAATTCTTAATGCCTTCTATAGAAAAATGTGCCAAAACCAAATCATGGAAAGACGGTAAAACTTCAGTGGCAAGATACCGTTGGCTTCTAAGTTATGCTAGCTCCTTCCTTTATATAAGTCGTACCTTTTACTTGCCGCTCGCAGTAATCTTACTTCCATCGATCTCCTTTCTTCTTAATCTCCTTCATGGCTTGGCAGCAGGAATTGGTTTTATCCATGATGATTTCTCACCTTCAAGACGCAAGTGAGTCTGTGAAGAAGGATTTTATAGAACTGTATGAGCGCTCACTTTTCCCTCACTTGGGAACTTCTATAGCTCAGACCAAATGGCGGACCTATCAAGACATAACTAGGGTAACACCCTGGGGTCAGCAGCACTTTTGTAACAATGTCCTCTTGGCTATGGTTATTGAAGCTTTGGGTTTGGTTCCCCGATACTACTGCGTGATGAGATCAAGGCATATTGGGTTTTTCGAGCGGGTCTTCTTACTGGCGTGTTTTCTTCCTCATCAGAAGATATGCCTTTACCTCGTTTTTGGCTAGCCTCTAAGAGGTCCTTTTGTTAGATCACCTCATACCACTGAGGTAGGTGCGGCAATAACCAACCGAATTATTCCCATAGATGAATTACCTTATACGTGTGCAGCTTGTGAGTGCTGCTTTTGTGACCATATGATGGACGGGCTTATGGAAGTGTAAAAAGTACTTCTATCTTAATGTATATGTTCCAAGAATGAATAAAGTTGAAATCTTTGTTCTTGTCTTGAGTCTTGCTCTCTTTGAGACTTTTCTTGGTGATTAATCTTAATTAAAAATTTTCTCTCAGTCTCATATTCATGCATCTTGCGAAATTACCCCCAGTTTGCGAGATGAGGGCATCTCGCGTTTTTCAAGTGGGAGAGAATGTAAGATTCCTCCCCAGCCTCTCAAGATGTCCAGCATCTTCCCTTGTAATCAATCCCCTCTTCAGAAATATAAAAGATCTTGTCTCTGCCTATTTTGACATAGAGAGAGAAAATATTCTAGAGAGAGAATATTCAGATTTTGAATATTTTTAGATAGAAAAATTTCTCATATTATTAAAATGAATTCCCTTGAAACAGAAATTCAAAAAGAACTTTCCAATGTGCAATTGAAATTTATTGGAAATGGGTATAAAGGACCTTAGCCTAAGGGTCTAGATTTTCAGAAATTTTTGGATTATTGTCCAATTAAGGTTCCTATGGGCCAATAGCATCAATCCATGTGTAGGGAGGAGATAAATCCAATTTGTAAAAGAAGATACCAAAAAATGAGTAAATGCTCACATAAGATGAAGAGTTGACTATGTACAAGGTTTATTAGTAAGAAACTATGAGTAATATCAAAAATATGAGATATTTTGGGTATCCAAAAATGAGTAAATGCTCACATAAGATGAAGAGTTGAAAATGTACAAGGTTTATTAGTAAAAAACTATGAGCAATATTAAAAATATGAGATATTTTGGATATAATGATTCCATTTTGACACATATGTAAGGAAGGGGAGTCCCTTAAAGGAGGTGCATACTTCACATGCTTGAAGGAGTTTTAAACTCAAAAATAACGTGATATTTTTATCTCTCCTCTCTCTTGAATCAAACCAAATCAAAATGGAACCAAACCGAATAAAAAAGGAACCAAACTAGGTCCAAATCTAGTCCAAATTCAACCAAACTGAATCTAGAAAATTCTAGAATTCAGTTAGCTTTGGTTAGATCTTCCCTCTCCTATAAATAGAACATGAGTCCTTTGAAAAAAAGAGGAGAATTTTACTATACTAAAGTTATGCTGAAATAATGCTAATTTCTACTATTCTCTAAAATTCTCTCCAAATTGAAGAAATTGGAGCTTCCCTCTTTCTTCAATCCCCATTGGTGGCTCCATCAACATACTTAACCAATTGATTGGTTGGGGGCCTCTACCGTGAACAAAGAATCAAGCAATTTGTAAGGTAAATGGTGAATTTTGATCTTTTCTATAATCTCTCAATGCTTCTCTCTTCTCAACCCCTCTCAAGCTTGAGAAGCTTATTTGGAATGGTTTTTGAATGCTATTGAAGTTAATTGATGAATGGTAGTGAAGAGTTACATAATTTGATGAATGCTATTGAAGTTAATTGATTAATGATAGTTAAGAATTACATAAATTTCTATTTATGCTTAATTCTAACGGTTTTTATGTAATTTCTCTCTCTCACTCAAGAAATGGTCATACTCATGACCCATTCTCAATCCAAATGAAGCTTTTCATAAAGCTTTTTCTTAATCCAAGATTAATCTATACTTGAGGCCAAATTAATGGCTTTTTTCTATGCTTTTAGTTTACGTATTTCATGAATATTGATGATTCAATCCATTATGGATTATTGATCCAATAAGGGATCATTCTAATTATTTCTTAATGATAAGCTTTATCCCTTAGAAAAATTGAGATTTATCAGTCATAGCAGCGGAGCTATGGCAAAATTTTTATAAAAATTACGCATAAAATAATTTCATTCAAAGCATGAAAAGAGGACTTCCTACCATATTCTAGGAATTATCATCCTAGATTAATTGAAAGATATTCATTGTAATCATAGAGAAATTAATTTTTATATTATGCATAATTGGATTTCATGTATAGAGATATGCATAAAAGATTAGTACTTTAATGTAAAAGTGTTACTTTTATCATAATTGGATTTCATGCATAGAGGTATGCATAAAAGATTATTACTTTAATGTAAAAGTGTTACTTTTATCATAATTGGATTTCATGCATAGAGGTATGCATAAAAGTTTATTATTTTAATGTAAAAGTGTTACTTTTATCATATTTGGATTTCATGCATAGAGGTATGCATAAAAGATTATTATTTTAATGTAAAAGTGTTACTTTTATCATATTTGGATTTCGTGCATAGAGGTATGCATAAAAGTTGATTATTTTATTATAAAAGTGTTACTTTTATCATATTTGGATTTCATGCATAGAGGTATGCATAAAAATTCATTAATTTATTATAAACGTGTGACTTTTATCATATTTGGATTTCATGCATAGAGGTATGCATAAAAGTTGATTATTTTATTATAAAAGTGTGACTTTTATCATATTTGAATTCCATGCATAGAGGTATGCATAAAAGTTGATTATTTTATTATAAAAGTGTGACTTTTATCATATTTGAATTCCATGCATAGAGGTATGCATAAAAGTTGATTATTTTATTATAAAAGTGTGACTTTTATCGTATTTGAATTTCATGCATAGAGGTATGCATAAAAGTTGATTATTTTATTATAAAAATGTGACTTTTATCATATTTGAATTTCATGCATAGAGGTATGCATAAAAGTTGATTATTTTATTGTAAAAGTGTTACTTTTATCATATTGGATTTCATGTATAGAGGTATGCATAAAAGATATTCTTTTTATACTAAAAGTGTGATTTTCATCATAAATGGATTTTATGTATAACTTAGATGCATAAGAGAAATTCTTTTATTCTAAAAGTGTAATTCCTACCAAATTGAGTTTATGCATAAGAAAATGCATAAAAGATTAATTTTTAAATTCAAAGTATCATTCTCATCTAAATTGAATTTATGCATAGGAAGATGCATAAAAGAATGGAATTTCAATTCAAAAGTGTTATTCTCATCCAAATTGAATTTATGCATAGGAAGATGCATAAAAGATGGATTTTTAATTCAAAAGTGTCAATTCTCATCTAAATTGAGTTTCTGCATAGGAAGATGCATAAGAGATGGAATTTTAATTCAAAAGTGTCATTTTCATTTAAAATGAATTTATGCATAGGAAGATGCATAAAAGATTGATTTTTATTTTGAAAATGTTAGTCTCCTTAAATGGAATTTATGCATAAATAAATGTGTAGAGAAATCTTATATCAAATATAAGAATTCTCTTGTATTCTATAAAAAGATATGAAATGTGATAAGATGTGATAAGAGGTGTATGAGATGTGATAAGATGTGATGAGATGCGTATGGGAAGTGATAGGATGTGATAAGAGGTGTATGAGATGTGAAAAGATATGATAAGATGTGTATGAGATGTGATAGGATATGATAAGAGGTGTAGAGATGTGATAGAATGTGTTAAGATGAGTTAGGATGTGTTAAGATGTGTGTGGGATGAGGTAGAGAGTGTATCTGATGGGATAAGATGTATATGGGATGTGTCAGGGCGAGAATGGATGTATGAATGTAGGATATGGATGTATGAATGTGAATATGGATGTGTGGATGTGGAAATGAAAGTGTGGATGTATGAATGTGGATGTGAATGTATGCATGTAGGTGTGTATGTATGAATGTGAATATGGATGTGGATGTGGATGTATGGATGTAGATACGGATGTGTATGTATGTATGTGGATGTGGATGTATGAATGAGGATGTGAAAATGGATGTATGTATGTAGACGTGGATGTATGGATGTGAATGTGAATGAAGATGTGGATGTGGATGTATGGATGTAGATACAGATGTGGATGTATGTATGTGAATGTGGATGTATGAATGAGGATGTGAAAATGGATGTATGCATGTGAATGTGGATGTATGAATGTGAATGTGGATGTGTGGAAGTGGAAATGGAAGTATCGATGTATGAATGTGGATGTGGATGTATGCATGTAGATGCGTATGTATGAATGTGAAATTGGAAGTATGATGTGGACGTACGAACATGGATATGTATGTAGAATAATGAATGTGAAGGTGTATGTGAAATAATGTGTAGTCTATATGAGTGAATGGATGAGAATGAGTACACATTGAATGGAATGTGGAATAAGTAATGTGGTCCGAGAGTGGATAATGTGGAAAGACGAGAGTTCGTTATAGAAACTGTATTTTGTGACTGTTTGTAAATGACTGTTTTATGTCAAGAATGCTGGGGAAGCATTTTGACCGTCTTGAGGATTAAGGTCATGAAGACCGAACCGATAAAGTTGCAACTGCTGACGGAGAGTCAATGGAGGACGTCTCGCGTAGCAAGGTCGATCGAGGTCTTGACCAGCCTCGGTTCGATTTAAATAGTGAGCTTCCGGTACTGTGGATGAGGGACCAAGGAAGCGGCCTATGAGTGAAGCGCTAGGTTACCTGCGATCCTAGAGGGTGCTGACCATACGGTGCTTGAGCTCTGGGTCGCCGAAGATACCCACACGTGCGTCGTGGAAGATATTGGAACAAGGAGTAAGAGTTGTTTTCTGAAACCGGGCATGGATCTGGTTGGTTGACCTTGCTGGTCCTCAACGGATGAGTCGATGACTCTTTTATATGGATCTGTGGGTTGATCTTGCTGATCTTCCACGGAGATTCCATTCTGTTATATGAATATATTGCCGGTTACTATGAGCTAGGAACTATGGAAAAGGCCCCTGAGTGAACAGGTGGTGAGCGTTCTGGTTACCAATGATGCCATAAGTATACCGACGAATGAATGACGGGAAATAAGGATTCAACCAGAGACTTCGAGGATTGTCATCAGTGACATAATGGTTTCATTAAAGGATTGTTTGAAAGTTAGTCGATGCTGAGAAAAAGGCAATTTCATATTGGGTGTGTAAGTGGTGTGACTAGTTTTATGTTTGCATGAACTTCCGGCTAGGGGGCCTAGGAACTCTTTTCCCTGGTACCTGGGACAAAACCTAACCAAATTCCTAATTGGATCCCATCACTACAGTGGTTGGGAGGTTGGCTAACCCATGGGACTGGATGGGGTTAGGCTGGACTGATGGATCTGTAAACCGAGATTCAAATTCTGTTATTACGATAGATAAAGTAAATCCCGGATAGTAATTGTTCTATGGATAGGAATCAACGGCTGTGCCTCTTGATGGGGAAAAAAGCGTTGATCCCAATGATCCAAGTGCAAGTTTCTTCCTTGATGTGACGGAGTATCTTTATAGGTGCAGTCAGATCAGCTTGATCAGTAATGGTCTTGACTACGTTAGAGTAAAGAGTTATCCTGGTGGAATCGCCCGTGCTTTCCGGGTGTAGGAAGTTTTTCCGGGTTCGGATTAGTCTCTTGTCCAGATATCCGTGGGGGCGAGGCCCCGAGTGTGGGACCCTGGCCCGTGCAAGATGTGCTACTTCCGCTGCTAGCATCCGAATCTGTTGCGTGGTGGGGACAGGGATCTCACAGTATCCTCAATTTATGTCTTCCAAAACATCATATGAAATTCAAGTATGTGATGTGCCAAGACACTAGGATGTTCTTTGGCTATGAGCATGCTTACCACAAGAACCTACCAGCAATCTGGATATATTTTCAAGACTTGGATGGAGACAACACTTTGATTTTTGATGACACACCATATCAAATTATGTGGAACATGCTAGGTTCCTATCTTGTATTTCCAAAGCCGTGGAATCAGACATGTTGAAGGAACTTCAAGGCTTCTTAAAAACCACAACTATCCATTGGTTGTGTCAATGGTTATATGCTCATAATAAGAGATGCTACACACAGAACAATGTCTTTCAGACTAAGATTAATCTTGAAACAAAGATTGTATTGGAGGAATATTTACGGAGGTGACGTCATTAAAGGAAAGGTGCTTTGGACACAAAAGCATTAAATATTTCAAGCCAAAAGACCCATCTTGACATACAAAATCTCAATGGGTATCCCTTCACTTGCATAATAGAAATGTAATTCTATTGTGTACTCTCGTTTATGAGATAATGTACATTTCTCACCAGAAATAATAATTTAATGTTATTTGCTAGAGCCTCAAGTCTTATGTATCTTATTTATTGGTCTTCCTCTTTTCTTTATTATTCATGTATAAGTCTCAAATTTGATTACAAATGCAAGTTATTTGAATCATTCTAGTTTATACTAATTCAAGTGTCAAGATCAGTAACTATCATGCATGGCCTATTGTTATTTGAATCATTCTAGTTTATACCAATTTAAGTGTCAAGATCAGTAACTATCATGCATGGTATTGCTATTTGAATCATTCTAGTTTATACCAATTTAAGTGTCATGATCAGTAGCCATAATGCATGGCGTATCGTTTGTTGGTGTCTCCTTTCACATTATTTTTTATTTTCATATTTTTCTCATCTTGTACCACTCCCATTATAAACAATCAGAGGTACAAAATGGTCCTAGGGACATTCCTCTATTAATACACATTTTTGTTCTTAAATTTAAGAGAGTCTTGAGCAAGCATGCACTCATATTTAGCACTTCTAATGCCAGATAAGGCACATAGTTTAAGCGACCTATGTAGTAGCGTCTAGCGTAAAACTTATTCTATTATTCGAACTAAAACTTTACTTATTATTTGAAAGCGCTAGAATGGTTGATTGCCCACAAACTCTCATCTAACTTCAATGTGTTGCATATAGGGTTTGTTCTACTTTTATTTCAAAGCACCAAATTACAGGGGTTTCTCTTTACTCTATAGCCTTAGAATGGCCCTAGGACCATTCTTTTATCTTGTTCTTGGACTATTAAAATAACCGTGTGGCATATGGGGCTCCTAATTTCATAGTATATATCATATATTTCCTAACAAGTTTGCACAGTCTTTTAATATTTTTCCACACAGAAAGCACACAAAAATGAGAAACACGACCAACCTGGGAACGAGATTTTTCCCACTTTATCTAATATGGTATTAATTACTAAATACATCTTATGATGATATTAAATCCTCTAATATTGGTTGACTTCAAGTGTTGTAGCAACCAATGCAACTGGAAAGTGTACCACCTTATCATGCTTGAGCTGAAATTCAAAAATCATTAACAAAATTTTCATTGCTAATCTTATCAAATCAAGAAATTAGAAAATCAAGAAATTATGAAAAAATCAATTCTAAAAATGATTAACACTAATCATGATCAAGAACAATTGCATTTTTGAAAATTAAGTTAACAGTAATTCAAAAATGATTAATCTCCTAATCAAAGCATTAAGATCTAAGCCTAGAGATCTAGTACCAATGAAAGAAAGTAGCATCTAGCTTAGCCCTTAGATTAGCCTAATTAGCTTGTATTAGGAAAAGCTTGAGATATTAGCACTAAGACCATGGAAAGTAAAGTGTAATGATAGTCCAAAAGTCAAAGGGTTTAAAATGTACCATAGTCCAAAAGTCAAAGGGTTTAAAATGTACCATAGTCCTAGAGCACATGCCTTTTATAGTCTCAAGGTCCATGTGCCCTAATCCCACATGTAAATTACCCTAAGACCATGTGCCTAAGCCCATCCCATGTGCATCCTAAGAACACTGTTACATACATGAGCACAATGAATGTGCAATAAAACCATACACAAAATGATGTTAACCAACTAATATTAGTATTCTTCAAATTACAAAATTAGGCTATAAAATGCAATATGGGTCTATAGTAAATGTCATGCTTGATACAAGCAAAATGCAAGTACTATTGCAAGTTTTTGTAATTTTTACTCAAGTTCAATCAGGCATAAAAAATAGTACACGTTCAATTAGGCATAAAAAGTAATACAAGTTTTTGTGATTTTTATGAAAGTTCAATCAGGCATAAAAAACAATACAAGCATCCATATGCTTGGACATGTGCATCCTCTTATAGTTATGAAAGCATTTGATGAGTTTTGTGTTGAGTTCCTCCACACAAAACTTGGACATCCATATGCTTAGACATGTTCATCCTTCTATAGTTATGCAAGCATTATATGAGTTCTTCAACACAAAGCTTTACAAAGAGAGTGAATTTCAAGTAACTGAAGATTGTAAAAAGCACATATCTTTATTACATTAAATTGAATAACAATTTGAAGTCTTATCTCAAGAATTGAAAGAAGATGAACATGTAGAATAGCTAAATGGTAGATTAACTATCATATTGGTCATACTTTTGCATATAACATTTTAAATTTAATATAAAAAAGCACTAAAAATAAAAACAAAGAAAATAAGTGATTTAGTTTGGATTACGCTATAAATCAAATAGTGCTTAGAAATTTGTGTGCCTCCTTTTGATTATAAAGAAAACCTTAAAAATAATTTTTTTGATAATGGGACAATTAGACCATCCTACATTTTTTCATAACTTTATTTAGTGCTAAAATATATTGATCCTACTTAGGAAATGTGTAAAAGAAACAGACCAAAATATTCACCATATTCAAACACACACACATGCTTCAAAAAGGCAAAGAGTAACTCTTGTTATTTTGGCTACCCTCCTTACCATTTGACTTAACAATGTTATTAGAAACATTAGCTTATCTTCATGTTTGACTAATCATTAAAAAAAAATTTCACTAGAAGAGAAGAGTTTCGTAACACTATATAACTCTAATATGTTATCATTTGATAAGTGGCATGATCATGCACTTTGAAGTTCACCAGAAAATCAAATACTATTCTAAAAATGTGAAACTAAAGATACTTTCATTAATAATTCCATTTTGGCATGCACTTTGAGGTTCACACTTTGAAGTTCACTAGAAAAATCCTTTGGCATGATTTTTCAAGTTCACTAGAAAATCAAATACTAAAAAACATGGAACTAAAGATAGTTTCATTAATAAATTCAATCAAACAATAGGTTGCCTTTTGCAAGCTATGTGAATTTTAATTTTTTGTGGATCTATATGATGTTGTGTCTATTGCACATTATTCATAATAAAAATGGTTAGTACAATAATTGAAGCATTAAAAAATGAAATGAAGAAAGATTTAGACAATTGAGAGACGTTGTAAAACAAGGAATTTTTTTTTGAAAAATGAGGGGATGGGAAAATACAAGATTTCAAAAAAAACCACTAATGACAAAGAAAATACAATGAATATTTAAAACAAAACACAAGAAGAAAAACAAACCACTAATGATATAAACAATAATTGGGCCTAAGTTGTTGAGTTCACAGTGCACACTAACCATCCCTTCTTTATACCACACAAACAAGGACAATGATACATGAAATATACAAATATTTGAACAAATGGAAAATGGTATAATAATGCAAAAGATACTTTATCCCCAAAATTTCCACTAGGTTTTATATTGCCAAATAATTCAAAAACGACTACAAGTTTTGCAAAAGTACAAAATTCTTGTAGAGATATGTGTAACTAATAAATATAAGTAATGGGATAGTTAGCATGGAGTAGATGGAATATTAAAAGCATATATTACACATAACCAAGCTTAAATAGTTTTGATAAATTTTCAAAATAAAAAATCATTTAGAAAGCAAAAGAATATGTCGAACTTGTATGTAAATACTATAAAAAGAAATTGGTTCCTAAGGAGATAGAAATATGCAATATTGTAGCTTACACATCAAAATTCCCATCCACACAAATAATTTGCCGAGAAGAAGGACTCACAAAGGAAACATTAGTGTAAACTCTAAAGGTGTTAAAGGGCATTGTCTAACATATACGACTTTGTCTACAATTAAAGAAATGAAGGACTTATATCTACTTTAGTCTTTGACTATTATTATTTTTTAAGTTGATCAATAAAGTCCTTACAAAAATGCAAAATCTGGAAACAACAAAGGAATGGAATTTTAGCATACCTAACCTTGAAGAAATGGAACTTAAATTGATATCATATGGCTCAAACACAAGATCATTACAGAACATTATCTCGAGGCTATTGCACCCCATTACCTAATAAAGTCTCATATATACAGAACTTACATAATACAAGTCAATATATGAAAATAATTTTACATTTCATGAAACCCATGAGCAGCCTTATTAATTAAAAAACAGAAAGATACCAATAACTACAAACAGACAGTTACAAACTTTGAAAATATAAGGGTCCTATAAAACTAACAATTATTGCTGAATATCGTCGTCCACAAACAAACTTGCATAATACAAGTCAATATATGAAAATAATTTTACATTTCATGAAACCCATGAGCAGCCTTATTAATTAAAAAACAGAAAGATACCAATAACTACAAACAGACAGTTACAAACTTTGAAAATATAAGGGTCCTATAAAACTAACAATTATTGCTGAATATCATCGTCCACAAACAAACTTGAACACATTTTTTGAAGTTATAAAAAAACTATGCAAAATACATCCAAACAACAATAATTAAATATAATAAGAGATTTCAACATTTACTTTTGTTAGTAGAAACCATATAAAACAAATATGGTATCAACATTAATGAACCATGTAACGAACAATATAAATAATTTAAATGTTGAAACATGACACACACATGTTAAGCCGTCCACTTCTATATGTCGATCTTGCTAATAGCACCTAAAATTGCTTTGTTATAAGCTTGTTAATAGTCTCTGTGCTTATGCGGTCCGAGCTACACAGATCGCTGATCACACCATGACGATGATCTGCAATGTGGAGAAGGCGCTGGCGCTGAGAAGGTTAGGAAGGCCTTTGTTTCATGTCTGCTGCTGCAGATCCTCCAGGCAGATGAAACAAGTAAAGAACTCAAGGCAGTTTAGGTTGCAGTAGTTACAATATGAGACGGCATGCATAGCCAGTGTTCAGATTCATGACACGTAGAATGGATTCCTCTTTGATAACATCTTTCTCTTTTGGAAGGCTATATAGAGTGGCAAGGCAAGTAATCAGTCGTTCCACTTCTTGATTTTGACCTCATTTTTGGAAGGCTTATGACATTCATTTAAAGCAGATACTAACAGACTTTGGCACTCGTATATGAGGATTCAGGCATCTCCCTTCACTGGGAGGCGTATCACATTATACCCCTCATTCAAAGGAGATTCTGGTAGAGACTCTGGCACACTTGTATAGGAGCAGCTAGATATCCTGCTTCTTCTAGCCGTTTGTACATGATGGGAAACCCACCAACCATTTTTAGTGCAAATGCCATTTTTAGTGCGGATGCCAAGCTTCATTCTAGACAGTGTATCATTGCCTATGGGACAGCATAGGAGCATACAGGATCTAGGTATATATAGGCCAACTCTTGGGTAGATTGAGGATTTCTCTATCGATGAAGACAATGAATCATTGCGTATGGGAGTGCAAAGGAGCATATAGAGGATATGGTTATATATGGCCCACCGCTTGAACAAATCTGAGTATTAGTATAACCCAACTCTTGGGCATATTAACGATTGATCCTATCTCTATTACTTGAGGATCGATCCTACCTATATTACTTGAGTTGCAATTGCAGGTTGACTCAGTTTGGCCCACAGTTGCTTTTTTATGAAAAGGGAGTAGATCCTGTTATACGTGTTCGCCGTAGGGACATAGCTTAGAGATGTTTTGTTAACGATATCCCCTAGTCATGATACACATCACCTTCACTGAATATAACCACCACTTGGGAGATTATTTCTAGTATCATGGTGTGGCATATTTTGAAGGCGAGATGCTCACAGATGCCTTCGAGGGTGTTCGGGTTTATGAGACCCAGTGTATTTGTAGTAGTATATGGAGTGACATCTAGTGTATTTGTAGTAATATATGCTCACAGAGGCCTTCGAGGGTATTCAAGTTTATGACACCTAGTGTATATGTAGTAGAATATGGAGTGACATTGTCCACACTCTTTTAGCCACCTAGTCCTACATGCAAGGATTTTCTAGAGCTATGCAAATAAGGCACAACAGGTTTATGAGAGAGTTAAAGCATGTTATTTTCTTCTTCTCTACTCGTATGCGACTTTTATGGAAGCATAGTGCCCCCAATTGGTTGAAATTTCCCTACCTTTTATTTAATAGACGTCTCCCTTTTAGGGAAAAAAAGAGGCCATCAAAAGAAACCAGTGTTTTGGTGTACATCTCGTCGAATATGGGGAGCGAACACACTTTCCAGTTTCAGGATAAAATGTGGCGAAATGGCGCTCATGTGTACAAAGTAGAAGCTCTATCTGCACGGTTGGAATTGTGAAAAGCTCAACATAGCTCAGAGATGTTTTGTTCGTGATATCCCCTAGTAATGATACACACACCTTCACTGAATATTGACCCCACCTCGGAGATTATTGCCAGTATCATGGTGTGGAATATCTGGAATGCGAGATTCACAGATGCCTTCAAGGGTATTAAGGTTTATGACACCCAATGTATTTGCAGTAGTAGTATATGGAGTGACACCTAGTGTATTTGTAGTAGTGTATGCTCCCAGAGGCCTTTGAGGGTATTCAAGTTTATGACACCGAGTGTATTTGTAGTATAGTAAGTGGAGTGACATCATCCACATTCTTTTGGCCACCTAGTTCTACATGCAGGGATAGAGCTATGAAAATAAGGGATAGAGCTATGAAAATAAAGCACAAAAGATTTATGAGAGAGTGAAAGCATGGTATTATTTTCTTCTCCTGTACTCCTATGGGACTTTTATGGAAGCATAGTGCCCCCAATTGATCGAAACTCCCCTACTTTTTGGGTTTTATTTTAGTTCATAGAAGTGTCCCCGAATAAACAACACTTTGTGGCGAGGGCTGGGCACGGTTGAAATGTGATTCGATTGGATGAAAGAATTAATAAATGGGGTCGCTTGGTGCAGCTACCGATCGGCGCAAGTTCAGCTGGCGCAGGTTGATTGGATTGGTAGGGACCGGAATTGCCTTGGCAAGCAGAGCGATGGGCCAGCTGAGGGACGCCAGAGCTATGCAGACTAGCCAATGCTGCCAGTCCAAGCGTACAGTGGATGCGAACCTCTCCAAGAACTCCACCATCACCACCTGCAGGACGAGCGTCGTAGCCACGATGCCCATGAACAAGCGGTTGTCGAGTAGGCCCCGGAAGATGTTACGCCGGTAGGGCTGGCGAGCATTCACCTCGTTGAAGAGCTGGCATAGCACGAATGTGTTGAAGATGACCGTGCGGTTGATCATGTCGGCGTCGGGATTTCCTGAGAGACCGAGGATTGTCACTCCGCGGAATTGGAGAGTAAGGAGGACAACAACTTGGTAGGCGGCTTGGACAGCCAAGTTTCGCCACATGGTGTTGGTGATGAGGGGCTGTTGGCGACCCACAGGTGGGCGTGCCATGAGCTCATCAGTGGGGGGCTCCGTGGCGAGCGCCAAGGCGCCCAACGTATCCATGATCAGGTTCACCCACAACAACTGCACGGCCGTCAGTGGCACGTCCCCGGACGTCACGGCCGCCACGAAGTTGATCGTTAGAGCTGCCACATTGACCGTAAGCTGGAACTGGAGGAACTTTTGTATGTTGAAGTAAACAGATCGCCCCCACCTTACCACCTTGACAACGGAGCTGAAATTGTCGTCCAGGATTATGATGTCAGAGCTCTCCTTGGCAACTTCCGTTCCTTCGACTCCCATAGACAAGCCTATGTCCGCCTTTTGGAGCGCAGGAGCGTCGTTGGTCCCGTCGCCCGTCACGGCTACCACCTCCCCCATGGACTGCAGAGTCTCCACTAGCAACAGCTTGTCCGAGGGCAGCGCCCGGGCCACTACTGCCACTCTCGGCAGCTTCTCCTGCCTCTCACTTTTCGTCCAGCTCCGGAGGGTGGCCCCCTCCACGGCCATCTGCTCTGTTGCCTCCAAAATCCCACACTCCTTAGCGATGGCCTTGGCGGTGGCTAAGTTGTCACCCGTTACCATTCTCACCTTCACGCCTGCTGCTTTTACAACCTCCACTGCAGTCTTCACCCCAGGCCTGCATGGGTCTTTCATTCCCACCACCGCCAGCAACGTCAGATCAGCCTCCGGTAGCTGACTCCATTGATCCACACCCTCACCAGTTACCTTCATGCTGCGTTTCTGTGTCATGTCATAGTACGCAAATGCCACGCATCGCAAACTACAAGATGCCATACCCTCAATCGTGGCTTCGAGCTCCCTCCTCTTCTCAGCAGACATCGGCTTCTCAATTGCAATGTTGTCTTCGATGTCCACCCACCTGTGGCACATGGACAGAATGATCTCCGCAGCTCCCTTCCAGTGAACCAAAACTGTCTCGTCGGACATCTTCACGGCCACACCAGCACGTTTCTTTGTTGAATTGAATGTTTCCACCTGCAGGATGGTCGACTCTGCCCTCACCTCCTGGAAGCTCATGCCGGCTCTCAAGCCCCACCAAAGGATAGCCTTCTCCGTTGGAGACCCAGTGACTTCGAACTGTTTCTCTACTCGTTCTTTTCCAGTAGCTCCGGTTATACCATGCCGGCTAGAAGAGCTGGGCATGAAGATACTCCCCATACTGTTTTGGGCAATGCCTTGGAATAGTAGGCTCTGCAATTTGCTGGGCAGGCTGCGCATCAATATATCCAACTCCTCTTCCTCCTCAGACATGTTTATTTTCCCTGCAATCCATGCCTTCACCACCGTCATCTGGTTCATGGTGAGCGTGCCCGTCTTGTCGCTGCATATGGTCGTGGCTGAACCCATGGTTTCACAAGCCGCAAGCCGGCGCACCAAAGCATTATCAGCCATCATCTTACGCATGGAGTAAGCTAGTGTGAGAGTCACAGCGAGTGGAAGGCCTTCTGGCACTGCCACCACCACTATGGTCACAGCAATAGAGAGGATGTGGACTATAGCATCCATAATTTCAGTAGCACTGGTTTGTCCCGCTTGGAACTTGGCAATTGCACCACCGCTACTGGAATGGCCAGTGAAATAAAATACAAGCAGGATGATGAGAACCACAAATGCCACGGAGAGGCCCACCTTACCGATCAAGGTCGCTGCCTTCGTCAAGCGTGCTTGGAGAGGGGTCTCCTCGGCAGTGCTGTTGTCGCTGAGCAGGGCCATCATACGCCCCCATTCAGTGTTGATTCCGACAGCGGTGACGAGCATAGAGCCATAGCCATCTTGCACCTTGGACCCGGACCGGAGGAATGCTTGCTCTTCAGAATCAGGGAGGTAGTGATCGCTCTCTCCAGTGAAGCTAGACTCGTCGATGGCAAGGGATCGACCTTGCACAAACAATCCGTCGGCAGGCACTTGATCTCCGATGCTCAGCTCCACGATGTCCCCGACCACGACATCGAATATGGGCACAGCAACCCTCCGGCCGCCTCTCACCACCTGCACTTGGATGTTGCCCCTGTCCTCGGATAGGCGCTGAAATTGCCTCGATTGTTTGTAGTCGCTCACGGCGGTGACCACCACCACCAGAACCACCGCAAAAGCGATGCTAGCTCCGTCATACCACCCTTCCTTGAGGCCATCGCTCTTGATGCCGAATCCAAGCGAAAGGGCAGCGCAGAGCATGAGGATGATGAGGGTAGTATCATTGCAGGCCACCCACAAAAATCCCCAAAGTGTTTTGCCCACCTTTCGGGGATATGAGTTCTCTCCGAACACGCGCTTCCGCCTGCTGGCGAGACTGTCGGGCTGATCTGGAGCTGCTTGATCAATGGGCAAGCCCTCGGCCAGGTTGGTGTGAAGCTGCCGGGCCAGCCCCTGCAACCCTCCCAACTGCTGCAATTTCTCAGCATCACGGCTTTGTACAATAGCCGCTATCGAGTTGACAAGTTCTGGATCGAATTCTTTATCTACGTGCAGCTGGCTTGAGTGGGCAATAATATTGAGTTGGAGCTTAACGTCTTTGTCTTGCTTGCGACCAGCTATAAATTTAGCGCTTAAACGCAACCCCGCTATTAGGGCAGTCGTTGCTACCTTGAAAGTGATATTGTTGTGGTAGGGAGCCTCCAACGCTTCCACAAGGACATCCAGAACTACTTCCCGTAGTGAATTTTGAGCCCCCAATGTCGCGCTGCGCCGCCCTGATCCTGGCTTCAGCAGGTGGTGCAGCTGCGACGTACTACTAGTGTTGGAAGCTGTTGGGCGGAAGCTACCGGTTCCATCAGGAGACATGAAGCGTGGGAGTTTAGATGGGAGCGATGACCAGATTCCAGAAGAGAGAAATGATCCGACAGAGTATAGATGATCAGAATCCGAGGCACAAGACGTGATTGGGTGAAAAAGAGGAAGAAGAATAAGGATTTCCGCAAGCTGCTGCTCTTTCCCGCCTTATAGCAAGTCCTGTCGGTCTGTTCGTGGCGTGTACGCTGCAAATTAGGTGCTGCACCTTCTCGGCTGGCACCCGGAAATCTACCTAGAGCCGGCACGCGTAAAACGTGTAGGTGACGGAATCGGCAGTTTCTAAAACGTGTAGGTGACTCCGTCCGATTCCGTCGGGTCGTGGGGGACAAGCGACAATTTAAAACTCCAAGGACTAATTTGATTTATCAGCCACCTTCTGCTTATAAATCTAGTGCAGGGCCCTTTGTTATGTGTTTTGCACCGCTTGGACAACTCAAATGTACTTGCCTAGCAATGTAACATTAAGTCGACTTCTTGCTTTGCCCTAACTGCTTCTAAATCTAATGCCTAGCCCTCAGAGAGGTAGCTGCCCGCAATGGACAAAGAAACACCTAGCTTTGAGCATTACGCTTTTTGTCGATGTTAATTAAGAGGACCTAGTCCCCTGCACACAAAACAATGCAAACATAAGTTGTGATAGATGAAATTGTTAAATTGCTGATAATAATAGTTCTTAAAGATTGTATAGCTTTCAAAATATCATATCCATGTGGCCTTATAAGGCATGCATGTCAACCACTTTAGCTTACATGCCTACCCACGGTGTGTGCATTTGCCAATGCCCCATGGTATGCCCAAATAGTAGGTACTACACCAAATATCTAGCACACAAATATATAACCTTTACTTTAAATTAAGTGAAATGGTCCTTTGACTCTAGCACATGACTTATGACCTTGAATTTAAATTTAAGATAAGAGATAGGTCATGCCTTCAAAGTTTTACAAATTAGCACAAGACAAGAATCTTTTTTAAAACAAAACTTGCTTACCATTATCACCAAAACTTTAACATCTTTGAATCCCATCAACCCTACATCACTACAATAGAATGAGGTTCTAGCAAAAAAATAGCAATGCTTTTATAACTATAAAGGCACGGAGATTTTGGGTCTATTTTGCTACAAGAAACGTTGTTATTTTCACTGGAAACGGGATCGCATCTTAGTAGCGAAAATTTATTGTGCGAAATTTTTGCTGTTCAGCAAAAATTAACGATCCCGTAATCTATTTAAAAAAAGCGAGGGAAGTCTGGGGAGTCATCAACTCTGCCCTAACTTTTTTGTTTTTAATATAGATACAATAAACTTCTTAAATACATCAAGTTCAATTCATACTCATCATCATCGACATATATAACGTAAAACTTTACAAATACAAAAAAAAAAGACAATTGAAATTCATACTTGGCGAATGTTATAATTCTATTACAATACTTGGTAAAATTACATAAGCGTATGAGTCCAAAAAGATCATATATAAAATAAAGCATAAAGAAAATCTATGGAGTTAGGGGCTTCATTGAGAGCTCCACATCATGCATTTCAATTGTTATTGTCCCTTGCAGTTGTAGTACACTCTTCTCTCACATTTCCATTACTTCTCGCTTGCACATTTGCACCACCATTTGTAGTAACAGTTTGTAGTAATATGATCCTAAAACATAATAAAACTAACACAAGTGAAAAACATTTTTGAAAAACCAAAGAGGTTTGGCTAAACATCTAGTTTGTAGTAACATGATCCTAAAATACAATAAAACTAACATAAGTGAAAATTAGTTTTGAGAAAACAAATAGGTTATGGTTTTAGGAATGTACTTACTTGTTAAGCTTGCCATGCATGGCCTCCAGAAATAACAATCCATCCTTCATCTTACACCCTTTCAAAGAGAGCTTTCAAACCCCGTTGTAATGCAAAATCATATTTATCTTGCATAGGGAGGTGGTCCACTGCTTCAAGCTATAGACATACAAACAAATGAACATTGATTTTATGTTGTTATTTAAGGTAACCTTTTTTTCTTAAAAGATAAAACACAGTTTGGGATATCTACTCCTCCTTCACATGTAACTTCATGCTGCAAGTTGTTTGCCATCTATCCATGCATAAATGTAAATACTTAAAAACTCTTATGCATGCATAAAGCATATATATGCATGCTTAGGTAGCACCCGGTATGTAATGGGTGCTCCCGATGCATGTTGGTAGCACCCGGCATGCCTAGGTAGCTCTTAGAACATGCCGGTAGCATCCGACATGTAATGGGAACTCTTGGTGCATGTTAGTAACTATTGGCATGCCTAGGTAGCACGCGGCATAAATTGGAAGCTACCGACATGCCTAGGTAGCACACGCGGCATGCATTGGAAGCTACCCGCCGACATGCCTAGGTAGCTCCTAGTGCATGTCGATAGCACCCGACATGTAATGGAAACTCCTAATGCATGTCAGTAGCTACTGGCATGCCTAGGTAGCACCTATCATGCATTGGAAGCTTCCATTATGTATTGGGTGCTACCAATGCATGCGAATACTGACACTAGGAGCTTCCAATGCATGCCAGATGTTACCTAGGCAAGCTGGGAGCTCCCATCAACATGCAGCGAGAGTTCCCAATGCATGCAGGGTGCTACCAACATGCGCTAGGAGTTTCTAATGCATGCCGAGAGTTTCGAATACACTAGGAGCTTCCAATGCATATCGAATGCTACCTAGGCATGCTTGGAGCTCTCGAAGCTACCGACATACATTGGTAGCACACCTGGCATGTAATGGGAGCTCTGGGTGCATCTCGGTAGTTATCGGCATGTATTTGTAGCTACCAGCATGCCTAAATAGCACCCCTCATGCATTGGAAGCTACCTAGGCATGTCGATTTAGTAGGCAACACCGGCGGCATGCTTAGATAGCACCCAAGATGTAATGGGAGCTCCCAGTGCATGTTGGTAGCTACCGACATGCACTGGAAGCTATCGGCATGCCTAGGTTGCACCTAGCATACATTGGGAGCTCGCGATGTATATTGGTAGCTTACAAGCATACCATTGGCTACCGCCATGCTTAGGTAGCACCTGCCATGTAATGGGAGCTCCCAATGCATGTCGGTAGCACCTGCCATGTAATGGGAGCTCCCAATGCATGTCGGTAGCTACCGGCATGCATTAGAAGCTATCGGCATGCCTAGGTAGTACCCAGCATACATTGGGAGCTCTCGAGGTATGTTGGTAGCTTACAATCATACGGTGGCTACCGTCATCATGCTTCGGTAGCACATGGCATGCCTAGGTATCTTTTAGTGCATGTCGATAATTATTGGCATACATTGAGAGCTCCTTGTGCATATCAGTAGTACCGACATGCCTATGTAGCACTCCACATACATTGGAAGCTACCTCGGCATGCCTATGTAGCACTCGACATACGTTGGAAGCTACCTAGGCATGTTGATAGCACCCATCTAATGCATAAGCCTTATGCATGCGGCTAATGCATAAGCCTTATGCATGCGGCTAATGCATAAGCCTCATGTATGCGGCTTATATATGAGCTTAAATACATAAGCCTCATGTATGCGGCTTATATATGAGCTTAAATACATAAGCCTCATATATGTGGCTTATGCATAAGGTTTATGCATGTGGCTTATGCATATGGCTAATGTATAAGCTTTATGCATAAGCCTCATGCATGAGGCTTATACTTAAGCTGCGTGCATATGGCTAATATATAGGCCTCATGCATGAGACTTATGCACAATGATTTTATATTCACGTGATCACAAGATTTTTTTTGTTAATAACACTTGTGAACATGTTATTCACATGTTCACATGTTTTCATGTTCTCAAAATAGCAGGTTACCAGTGACCTGGTAACCTACCGAAGCCCGCCGGGCTTTTTGTTTTCCCGACGGGCCCGCCGGGAAAATCCATTTTCCCGGCGGGAAAAAAAGTTAAAAAAAATGGTCAAAATATTTTCATGCTCACAGTCATTCCTACCATTTTTGGGCCTTCTGGACTCATTTATGATGTCAAAAGTTTAAAATTCTTTGTACAAAAAAAGTTATCTCTAAATTTATCACCTTAAGCTCGATTACCATCAATTAGATCTTATTATACTTTCAATTGAGTCTAATTGACATCAATTAATATCCAATTGAGTCCAATTGGTATCAATTAAGTCTAATTGGGTGTCAATTGATCGATTGGACTCAATTGACATCAATTGACACCCCATTGGACTCAATTGGGCTTAATTGGACTTAATTGGATTCAATCAATTGACACCCAATTGGACACAACTGGGCTTAATTGGACTCAATTGACATCGATTAACACCCAATTGATGTCAATTGAGCTCAATTGACATCAATCCTAGTCAATTGATATCCAATTGATGCCAATTGAGCCGAATTGACACCAATTGCACTCAACTAGTATCCAATTGATGTCAATTGAGTCCTCAATTAACATCAATTAACACCCAATTGAGTCCAATTGACATCAACTAATACCCAATTGAGTCAAATTGATATCAATTAAGTATAATTGGGTGTCAATTAATCAATTCGACTCAACTGATATCAATTGACATCCAATTGGACTCAATTGACATCAATTGGGTGCCAATTGAGTCCAAGTGACACCCAATTGATATCAATTGCATCCAATTGGGCTTAATTGACATCAATTCACACCTAATTGATGTCAATTGAGTCCAATCCCGTTCAATTCACACCTAATTGATGTCAATTAAACTCAATTAACATCAATTAACACCCAATTGATATCAATTCAGCTCAATTGACATCAATCGTAGTTAATTGACACCCAATTGATGTTAATTGAGCCAAATTGGGCTTAATTGACATCAATTGCACTCAATTGGCAACCAATTGATGTCAATTGAGACTCAATTAACATCCAATTGAGTTCAATTGACATCAATTAATACCCAATTGAGTCAAATTGATCTCAATTAAGTCTAATTGGGTGTCAATTGATCAATTGGGCTCAATTGATATCAATTGACATCCAAGTGGACTCAATTGACATCAATTGGGTGCCAATTGAGTCCAATTGACACCAAATTGATATCAATTGCATCCAAGTGGGATCAATTGACATCAATTCACACCTAATTGATGTTAATTGAGTCCAATTAGGTTCAATTTACACCCAATTGATGTGAATTGGGCTCAATTGACACCCAATTGAAATCAATTTGGCTTAATTGATACCTAATTGATATTAATTGGACTCGATTGACATTAATTAACATCCAATTGATGTCAATTGAGCTCAATTGACATCAATTATAGTCAATTGATATCCAATTGATGTCAATTAAGCCAAATTGGGCTTAATGGACATCAATTACACTCAATTAGCACCTAATTGATATCAATTGAGTTTAATTGAGCTCAATTAATATTAATTAGTACCCAATTGAGTCTAATTGATATCAATTAACACCTAATTGAGTCGAATTGATATCAATTAAGTCTAATTGGGTGTCAATTGATCAATTGGGCTCAATTGATATCAATTGACATCCACTTGGACTCAATTGACATCAATTGGGTGCCAATTGAGTCTAATTGACACCCAAGTGATATCAATTGCATCGAATTGGGCTCAATTGACATCAATTCACACCTATTTGATATCAATTGAGCCCAATTGATATTAATTGAGTCTAACTTTAATATCAATTGAGAGCAATTAATGTGAATTGATGTCAATTGAGCTCAATTGCATGGAATTAGGTTTAATTAACACCCAATTAATATCAATTGAGTGCAATTGAGCCCAATTCAGCTCAGTTGTAATCAATTGACACCCAATTGATATCAGTTGCATCCAATTTGGCTCAATTGAAACCCAACTGATGTCAATTGAGTCCAATTGATGTTAATTGGCACCCAATTGATGTCAATAAGGTTCAATTGATGTTAATTGACACCCAATTGATGTCATTTACGTCCAATTGAGCTCAATTGATACCCAAATTATCCAATTGAAGTCAATTAGACTTAATTGACTTCAATTGTGTTAATTGGATATTAATTGATATCAATTAACACCCAATTGCTATCAATTGAGTCTGATTCGGCTCAATTGACACTCAATTTACATCCAATTGGGTGTGAATTGAGCTCAATTGTATCATATTAGGCTCAATTGACATCAATTGACACACAATCGATCACACAATTGAGTGCAATTGAGCCGAATTGAGCCCAATTGATATCAATTGTGATCAATTGACACCCGATTGATGTTAATTGCATCCTATTGGGCTCAATTGAGCACAATAGGATGCAATTAACACCCAATTGAGTGTTAATTGAGTGCAATTGAGCCCAATTGAGCTCAATTGATATCAATTGACACCCAATTGATGTCAACTGAGCTCAATTGAGCTTAATTGACATTAATTGTAATAAATTAACACCCAATTGAAGTCAATTGGACTTAATTAATATCAATTAACATCCAATTATTATCAATTGAGTCCAATTCGACTCAATTGATACTTAGTTTACACCCAATTTATGCAAATTGGGTGTAAATTGGGCTCAATTACGTCGAATTAGGCACAATTGACATCAATTGACACCCAATTAATATCAATTGAGTGTAAATCAAGTGTAATTGAGTCCAATTGGGCTCAATTGAGTGCAATGATGTCATGGACAATTGAGTCAATTGATGTAAGTATGGTTAGATTTAATTGGTGTGTCAATTGAACTTAAGGCCAGCAAATTATACAAAACTTTTTTTTGTGCCAAGTATTTTGAACTTTTGACATCATAAATGAGTCCAGAAGGCCCAAAAATGGTAAGAATGACTGTGAACATGATTTTTTATTTTTTTTTATTTTTTTTATTTTTTTATTTTTTTTATTTTTTTAATTTGTCCACCGAGAAAATGGGTTTTCCCGGCGGGCCCGCCGGGAAATGACATTTTCTCGGCGGGATTACTGGCAGAGAAGGTTTTTGCAGGTCATAAAAAATGCCCGTGAATATACATTGTGATCACAAGAATTTTTATGTTAACAACAGGTTTTGTTAACGTGATCACGAAATTGTAAAGACGTTAATGAAATCCCTGCTTATGCATATGGCTAATGTATATGTCTCATGCATGAGACTTATTCATATGGCTAATGCATAAGCTTTAGGCATTAGCTCCATATAAATGTAAATGCATGAGGCATATGGCCACCTCTTGAGAGATTCATAGCTCTCTAAAGGCTATGCATAGAGGCTTATTGCTAATGCATAAGCCTCATGCATAAGCTTTATACATGAGGCTTATGCATGAGGCCTTGTGTATAATTCTTATGCATGTGGCTTATTCATGAGGCTTATGCATGAGCTTAAATATATAAGCCTCATATATGTGGCTTATGCATGTGGCTTTATACATGAGGCTTATGCATATGGCTAATGCATAAGCTTTATGTATAAGCCTCATACATATGGCTAATGCATAAGGCTCATGCATGAGGCTTATGCTTAAGCTGCATGCATGAGGCTTATGCATATGGCTAATGTATAGGCCTCATGCATGAGATTTATACACGAGCCTCATGCATATGGCTAATGCATAAGTCTCATGCATGAGACTTATTCATATGGCTAATGCATATGCTTTAGGCATTAGCCCCATATATGTAAATGCATGAGGCATATGGCCACCTCTTGAGAGATGCATATCTCTCTAAAGGCTATGCATAGAGGCTTATGGCTAATGCATAAGCCTCATGCATAGGCTTTATATATGAGGCTTATTCATGAGTCCTTGTGCACAAGTCTTATGCATGTGGCTTATTCATAAGCCTCATGCGCAAACCTTATGTATAAGCCTATGCATATGGCCTTATGCATATGGATAATGCATGTCTCATGCATGAGGTTTATGCACTAGTCCTCATGCATAAGCTTTATGCCCTAGCCTCATGCGTAAGGCTAAGGCATATGGATACCTCTTGAGAGAAGCATTAGATCTTAAAAGGCTATCTATAGAGGGAAGAAAAAATAACAAACCCTTATCTTAAAAGCCTTAAAACTTACAAACCCTATAACATATAAAAGCATTAGAGAGGAAACATAAAAGAAAGAGATCTCTTAACTTATAAGGCTTATATGTGTCTATAACCTATAAAATAAAACCAAATAAATAAAAATAATATTAGTAATGCTAATCTTAGCCCTATTAGAAAGCATATACAAAACCCTAATCTTAATAGAAATCTCCATGAAAGCTTTTGGACATAACATAGAAAACTTATTGAATCTTTTTTTCCCTTCTCATTGAAGCTTAACCCTAACCATAGATTCTACATAAAAATCCTAACAAAGAGATTTGATGGATAGCTTAACCCTAACCCTAGATTGTACATATATAAACCCTCATAAAGAGCTTTGATGGAGAGAGCTATCTATCAAAGCTCTTTATGAGGGTTTCTATGTAGAATATAGGGTTAGGGTTAAGCTCTCCATCAAATCTCTTTATGAGGGTTTCTATGTCGAATGTAGGGTTAGGGTTAAGCTCTCCATCAAAGCTCTTTATTTGGGTTTCTACGTAGAATCTAGGTTTAGGGTAAAGCTTCAATGACAAGGGAAAAAGAAGAAAAGAAAAACTTAAACGAGAGGAAAGAGAAGGGTAATAATCACTAGAAAGCTTTCACGGAAAGGTTGTTTTCATAGGAGATAAAGAAAAAGAGAAGACATATCTTACTTAAGCTTGAGGAGAATAAGGTGGTAGAAGGATAGGGTGGGAGAGAAAGAAGTGATAGACTAGACATAAACTTGCAAAAATCCCAAAGTATCAACTTTAGGAAATTCAAAAGAAAAAATTGGCATGGTGGCAAAAGAAGCAGGTTGAGCACTATTTTATTTTGTACAGTGTAGCATTGTTTTGCTGCTATGTAACGTTAAAAGCCTCGACATTTTCCTTCCAAAAACACTGCTAAAATGCTGATAAAAAACATTGCTATGCCCCCAATGTGTTGTAGTTAATTTCAACAAATAAAGTAAGAATTAAAACTTTCAATATTTACTAATAAGTATCTCAAAAATCTAAGCAACGTATCTTGTGCTTTCACCATAGATATCACCAAAATGACTAACTTCTTTGAATCCCATTATCATACATTTAAACAAATAAAGTAATACTTAACACTTTCAATGTTTACTAATGAGTATCTCACAAATCTAAGCAACATACCTTGTTCTTTCACCATAGATATTGAAACTTGTTTTTACACTACTTCTCTACATATCAATGGCAATGCTGAAATCATAATCAATAAGAGAGGACCTTCGATCGACATACATATGAGTGCATCCAAACTTCTTGAACTCAAAGAATTTCCAAGCTTGACTTGATTATGTTTTGGATGTTGAAACCCCTTTCATATTTTGCTAAACTAGCAATGGAAGCATGAAATATGTGTTAATATAAGCAATGTTGGGATAATTGGCACACGTGGTTTGACTTCTACCTATAAACACCCAAGCATCCCACAAGCTACATTAATTCTATTCGTAAGGTTCTTGTGCCTTGAAATATTCTTTTGACTTCCCTCTTATCAACAAGAGGACCAATTTCCTCTCCACTTTCCAGCAATTTTGGTTCACCACAATAAGAGGCTAATGTTTCCGTTTCAGCAAATCATAATTTTTGAACGATTTACCTTTTGGAAAGGAAGAAGGTGCCAATGCTTCGAACCATCCTATGAGATCCTTATTCAAAAAACTTTCAAGAAAATTATTTATCACCAAATTTGCAAACTCTTTCTAAGATTCAATGGCTTTGTCCATGCTGTTATCATCAAGCTTTATTTGAATCAAAAGAGACCTATACCTATGGCCATGAAGAGAGGACTAAAAGGCAGTGAGCTAACCCTTGGGAGGCCTTGGTCAATAATAATGTGATACATGTAGAAGTATTTACATCGACTTATGGTCAGGAATAATGTGAAACATGTAGAAGCATTTACATCCACTTATGGATTCTCAATGAATTTCACACAAATTAGGCATATTTATGTTTCTAAAAGCCTAACCACATTTGTTATGTCAACAAAATTGCTTTGAAAAGTTTTGTTGAGTATAGCCAACCTTTAAAGGATATTCAGCCATGAAATGAATGCAAACTAAAAGTTGCTCACTCTCCCATATAAATCTACATTCTCAGATTTTACAAACACTACGAGAGGGCTTGTAATATTCAGGTACTTTATGAATTGTAGTGGATCTACTCAACCATCTCACTTTGTGGATGCGACTCATGTACAACTTAGCACAACTTAGCACAACCATCTCACTTTGTGGATGTGACTCATGTACAACTTAGCACAACCAAACTCCAACTCTAGGCTCTTTAATGAGGCACTTTTCAAGGCGTTTTTGGAGAAGATTTGATTTATCTCATTTACTATCTTATCAATATGTTGTGCACATGGTGATCTCTTTACAAATTTTATTCAAAAGTTTTTTCTACACATAATAATATTTCCATGATATATCAAATTCCAAAAATCAAATTTTAAAATGAAATAACATGGACTTTAAAAAATGATTATTTTTCTAATTTAAAAAATATAATCCTTTAAAATTAGTGATTTTAAAATCTTTTATATTTATAAGATATATATTTCATTCTTTAAATTGTTATATTTTTTATTCTCTTGTATTTTTTAAAAATACAAAAAATATATTAAAATTCCATATTTTTATTCTCTTTCTATGTATGTTTCTCATGTATGATGTTATCCTCAAAATACTATTATATATGAAGTTAATTTTAAAAAATAAAAATAAAAAAAATTAATGGGAAGGTGGGAGGGAGGTGGCACAGGCATGTATGCCATGTGGTATGGATCATGTGGCTATATGGAGGGATAATGTGGAATGATGCATGACATGGCATTCCAAGATGTGGCATGCCATGTCCCCAATTGTGAGGTGGCATGCAAATGTGGTAAGAAGATGTAGCATTACTGATGACTAGGATGATGAGGTGGGAAGTCAACTTGGTTGACCATGTTCACATGGAGGGTGGAGGTGGCAAGGTGAGGTGGCATGGTGCTACTTATGTGAATCCTCTCTAAGCTGATGTGGACATAAAGTGGCATGAACATATAAGATTTGTGGCCACCCAAGGCGCACACATGGCATGATCTCTAGGCTTTGAAAATTACCAAGCCTAGATTTCCAAACCTAACTAGGAATGTTTTTAGAATAGAGGGGACACAATATAGGGATTTTCACTTGGGAGGATTGAAAATGGACCTCCTTGTACACTCAAATTAAACCATTTTTTAAAATAAATTCATGGTAACAAGTATACTAGTCCCTAGATTTTTTAGATCAAAAGATTAAATATTTGATTTTCTATAATTAAATTACAATTGATTTAATGGGTCTCTAATAGTTAAAATAAAATTTACATACAAAAATCCAACCACAAGATTTGTAATTTTACCTTAGATTCTACTAATATTTCCCAATACAATCATCACAATATCCATACTGTTGAGAATAGGTTGATCTAAATCCATTACTTAGTGTGTATCCATGGGTTAGATACATTTATGCTTAGAGTATGGGCTAAGCTAAACCGTGGGTTAGCTTGTAACCCATGGTCATTGACCAGCAATCAAGGCACCTCCTCTAGGTGGCATGAGAGGGGCAATTGGGTGTGATCTAGGCGCCTTCCTTGACACAGCTGAGTGCTGCAGAGCATGAGGCTTTAGCTTCATGCACAACAACAGCCTTCTGCACAGTAGCAATTAGTATCTCTAAGGTGTCTTTAGAGAAGGGTCAACTCTTAGGTTCTTCTATCCCCCAGGCAACTCCATCTTCTCCTGTGACTCTTGGTCATCTTTGATAACGTCCATAGGCAGCACACTACCTAGCGACCCTCTACTACGTGTATGTTTTCCACTCCATCTCACTCGTGTCTATAACAACTTTAAGGTTGTAGGAGTGCTCAGAGATGCCTTCTGCAAATGATTCTGCATTGACTGAGGAGGTGAAGCCTTCTGTAGCTGTAACAAGATGTGCCTTGTATAGCCAAAGCAGAGGAGAGTGACATGGAAGCAATTAACCTCCAGCCAGCTAACAACATGTCTTGGCATCTTCACAAGCCAAGAATAGCAACTGCGTGTTGCCCACATGATTGCAGCCGCACTGCAGCAACAACTGACGTAAGGATACTACTATTTTCAGTTAGTGGATTTATTTCCTTTATTTTCAGTTGTTGGTGGGTTTATCTCCTTTCCAAAGAACGTTGACCATAATCACTTTGTGGGCTATAACTCACAAAAGCTTTGTGTTGTCATCTTTTCTTTTGGAAATAACACCAACCTATGTAACAAAGTGCAATTTCTATAAAGGACACTCCCATGCCTAGTTCTTGTGAGTCAAGTAACCGCAAAAGCAAAAGATAAAAATCCAAAAATCCAAAATAAAAAAATCAAACAAATCTCTGCAAAAAGTTTGGGATTTTCATCCTTTTTATGTGAAAATATACATTTGTATGGGGAAGGTGCTTGGTGAAGTTGGGTGAAAACAACATATTTATAATAACCCTCCAACTATAAAGGGTATGTTTGCTAGAGAGGGACTTTGTGGCAAAATGTCAAGTCACCTTTGAACAATGTGTTTCAGTCATTTCAAAACAACCTAACCTCACACTTGTCTTAGCAGCATCTTCTTTAATCTTAGAGGAAACAAGAATGGAGGCAAGTTCATCATCTTCAACAACTGCACCTCATCTATTGGTGGGTGACCAGGCTTTGATTACAGACCAAGATAAAAAGAAGGCTCCAAGAATTTGCTACTACTGGAAAAAAAGGGGGATATGATCAAAAATTACAGAAAAAAGAAGAGTGATGGAAAGAAAGGGAACTCCGTTGACACCAACAAAGACAAAGAAAAAGCAAAGGCAAAGTCAAATCTGAGGTGGAGGCTAATATTGTTGATTTAGATTGGTCCTTTTAGTTTCTTTGTAAAGATTTTTTTTGTGGGAATTTTTCTTAGTGGTACTAAGTGCCTATGTGATTCCTTGATCTACACACCCTGCATGGTATATATGTAGATCAAGAGAGGGTGTTGAGAATAGGTTGATCTACATCCATTACTTAGTGTGTATCCATGGATTAGATACATTTATTCTTAAAGTATGGGCTAAGGTGTAAACCATGGGTTAGCTTGCAACCCATGCTCATTGACCAGCATTCAAGGCACCTCGTCTAGGTAGCATGAGAGGGGTAAGTGGACAAGTGGGTGTGATCTAGGCACCTTCCTTCACAAGGTCTATAAAAGCATGGTCTCTACACCTTCTTTAGTGTGTGAGAGCTCTAACATCCTTGTATGCACTTTGTGTCAAATCCAATCTTAGTGTTACTTTGTGAACTTTGGCTCTTGTCACCGTTTTGGATTCCTATTGAGTACTATTTCATTTCCATGTGTTAAGTAGCTAAATGACATGTGTTAAGTCTCTTTGCTACTTATTGAGTGTTCTCTAACTTAATCATGTGTTGATGTATAACTTAGTCTTGTCACAAGCTATCACTATATCTATTGGTGATTAGCTTGCTAACTAAGTGACTCCAACACATACAAATTGAGTATTTCAAATGGTAGATGTGATGGGAGAGCAAAATAGTATGTTTTTTAATAATTCTAACGCCTTTAAATAATATAAAAAATAGAAAAACACATAACAAATTATTTGATAAATAATGTTAAGCTCTATATTATGTGAATTTGTGATATGCAAAGTGGGAACATCATACGAGTAATAATATAAAAGTTATAGGTAATTTACTCATATTTAGTGTACCTGTTTAAACCTTGGAACAGGGCCTCCATACAATTTTTGTACCCAAACAAAAGGAGCTTTACAATTATTGGATATTTGACCAAATTATATTTTTGGCTGTCCAACTTTGCATATGATATTTTTTGACTCCTCAATTTCTCTTCTTCCCTCATTAACTATATCATCCACATTTGCCTCATCAATAAGCTGATCTGTGGGCTGAAAGTATGCTGATTTGTAACCTTTGTGGACTAATTTTCAGCATTCCTTTGAGTACCCAAATGCTCTACATCAATGTGTCCTGCATTGAACAATGCAAGGAAAGTGTCGAATATGTCCTGCAAACATACATTTTGATGTTTTTTTATACAAAAGCAAGGGATGAATTGCATCTTGCACAAATAAAACATCTATACTCACAAGAATCGGCTTGGCAAGTAGCAAGATGATAGGGGACGGTAACCTTTACTTTCTAAGTTGTACCACCCCACAAAAGTACATTTAAAAGCCTTATCATCAAGCTTGCTACGAATTTGCTCAAGCACAAGTACATAAACAAGACAACCAAAAATGTGTAAGTGTGAGACACAGAGGGCTTTCTACCATTCTAAGCTTTAGAGGCATAATTGTATGCAAACACACCTATTCAAAACATATGTTGCACACATGATTGCTTCTAGCCATAAACCATGAGGTAACTCCGTGTGCCATCTCCACGAGAGACCTATTTTTGCATTCATCTACACCATTCTGGTGAGGTGTATAGGACACAGTACATTGGTGTTTTATCCTATGATCAGCCATGTATGCATGAAACTCCTTAGACATATACGC
Source organism: Cibotium barometz (assembly GCF_041138505.1). NCBI lineage: Eukaryota > Viridiplantae > Streptophyta > Polypodiopsida > Cyatheales > Cibotiaceae > Cibotium > Cibotium barometz. The sequence continues at coordinate 28,503,679 of NC_141104.1, forward strand.
TCCCCCTTGGTCAGTACGCAAGGTACCAATCTTACATATATAATTATTTTCAACCATAGCAACAAAGTGCTTAAAAGACATAAAAACCCTATGATTTCTGTTTCAATGGATATACCCAGGCATTCCATGTTTGGAGTAATCATCAATGAATGTGACAAAATAGAGACAACCTCTAATAGATAGTGTCCTCATAGGACCACATACATCGTTGTGTATAAGCTATAATTTTTGGACAGCTCTAACTAAACCGTTTTTGGGAAATGATGCCCATTGCTTTTTTCCAATAATACAACCCTCACAAACATGTTTGATAGGGGCTTCAAGATATGGGAGCTCAGACACCATGTCATGTTTATGCAAACACACCAAACTGCCAAAGTTCAAGTGACCAAAGCGTACATGCTAGAGCTTAGCATCACCCATGATTACCTTTGTGATATACACCAACACATTAGGAGCACAACAATGTTTTTTAGCAGCATTTTGGAAGAGGGAGTATCGAGATTCTTAATACTGCTAAGCAGCAAAGATTTTGCTGCCAACATTTTTAGAAGTGAAAAAATGTTGCTACACTGTAAAAAATAAACGCTGCTCAGCAGCATGGCTTGAAAAAAGTAATCTTACTTCTTTTGCCGCCGCATCGAGTTTATCATTTCAATGTCCTAACGTTAAACCTTGGGTTTTTTTGCAGGTTCATATCTAATCTATCTCTTATACCTCTCCTACTCTATCCTCCTCAAGCTCAAGCAAGGTATATCTTCTCTTTTCCTTTATCTCCTATGCAAACAAGCTTTCCATAAAAGCTTTCATGTGAGTATTTTCCTTATCTTTCCTCTTTTGAGTTTTTCTTTTCTTCTTTTTTCCTTCTCATTGAAGCTCAACCTTAACCCTAGCTTCTACATAGAAACCCTAACACAAATCTTTGATGGAGAGCTCTCCATCAAATCTCTCTATTATTTTTTCTATGTAGAATCCAGGGTTAGGGTTAAGCTATAATGAAAAGGGAAAAAGAAAGATTCAATAAGTTTTCTATGTTATGCAAAATATTTCATTAAGACTTCTATTAAGATTAGGGTTTGTATATGCCTTCTATTCGGGTTAGGATTGGGTTAATAATTTTTTTTCCTTTATTTGGTTTGATTTGTAGGTTATCCACACATGCAATCCTCATAAGGTAAGATATCTCTCCCTTTATTTGGTTTGATTTGTAGGTTATCCACACATGCAATCCTCATAAGGTAAGATATCTCTCCCTTTCATGTTTCCTCTCTTATGCTTTTACATGTTATAGTGTTTGTAAGTTTTAGGATTTGTTATTCTTTCTCCCCTTTATGGATAGCATAGATCCTCTCAAGAGGTGTCCATATCCCTTAGCCTCATGTATGAGGCTAGTGCATAAAGTTTATGCATTAGCAATATGCATAAGCCTCATACATAAGGGTAATGCATAAACCTCATGCATGAGACTTGTGCATTACCAAATGCATAAGTCTCATGCATGAGGCCTATACATAAGGTAGGGACTGGCATTTTGTAAGCAGACTCGGCTAAACTGGCTGAGCTCCGGGGGTTAACTCGATCTCATGATCTACTTCGCGAGTCGGAGGCATCTCAGTCAACTCTTCAGGGAACACATCTGCATACTCACTTAACCATCTGGTTCTTTAGCCTTGCATTTTATATCTACCAGATTCATCTTAACGACATAAACAACTTGCCTCTTTCTGAGCCCTTTTTAATAATTTAGAAGCCTTGACTAATTGGAGCACTGAGGATCCAGAAACTCCAATTCCTTGAACTTTATTCCCGTGAAGGTCAAGGAAAGAGATGGTTCCATTGTGACAATGAATGTCAGCTTGATTCTTATGGACCCAATCCATTCCAAGGATTCCATTATAGATTCCCAAGGGTAGGACTCTGAACTGGCAATTTTTATGTTCCCATCTAGACTAAATTGAATAAGGTATGTCTCAAGGTGTGTGAAAAGAATCTTTCCACTGGCCAATTCCACTTGCGTAGGTTTCCCTGATTTTTGATTTAGGACTAACTTACGCAGCCATCCTAGGAAAACAAAAGAATGAGTAGTGCCTGAATCAATCAAAAGCTTGAATTGCTTACCCTGGTACTCTGCTGGCTGCTGGAGTCTAGAGGATTGAAAATTGATGATTCTTTCCCTGATGCTCAATTGCGACATAGATCTGTCCTATTTCTTCCTCCGCTTCCTCAGCTATAGTGGCTCTAGCTGCTGCAATCTGAGATGGAACTCTCTCTCTTTGGTTTCCCCAATTATGGGAGGGAGTTTGGAGGCTCCTTTGCATGGAGGCTGCAGGCTGAGCTGGCACTCTTCTGGGGTTACCTTGATTTTGGCGTGGGGGACCCTGATTGGACTGATACGAAGGAGTCTGTCTTTGAACTCTAGGACCCTGGCTTCCTTGGCCCCCACAGAAGGATATGGGCAATCCTTGAGCGGTGCCCAAACCCCTGACAACCAGAACACCTATTCTCAGTTTGAAGCTCTTCCCTCTGCATTCTTGAAAGAGCCGGAGTTCCTGAGAAAGAGCTTCGAGAAAAAGGTTCCTTCATTCCTGAAACTTCCTGTCTCCAGATTCTGATTGGGACCTTGGTGTCTCTTTGGAGGCGGAAAGTTGGAAGAACTTCTCGGTGTTTGAAATCTCTTGAAGGATGATGAGGGAGCTGGCTTTGTGGTGGGACTTTAAATGATAAAGGCTTTGGCAAATTCCTTCACCATTCTTACAGCTTCAGCCATAGAAGCTGGCTTGGCATTCTTGACTAGGGTGTTTAAAGGTTCATTCATTTTCTGAATGAACCTGACCATAAGTTGCTCTTCGTCTAGCGGTGGTGAGTACTTGAGGAGAAGAGCAAATGCCTGATGATATTCTTCAATAGTTTTACTCCCCTAGTTTAGCTCTAAGAATTCATTCATCTTGGTTTCTAAAAATCCGGGGGGACAAAATCTCTTCCTTAGATAAGCTTTAAGATCATTCCAAGATTGGGTATTCCTATAATCCAAATGGTTGGTGTTGCAATGGTTTCTCCATGCCACCCTGGCTATTTCCACAATCTTCAGCCTAGCGAGAGCCATTTTGCTCCTCTCATTGTATCCGGTGACATCAAAATATTCCTCCATGGCCTCGACCCACTTCTCCACAGCCTCGCCCAAGTTCTCCCCTTCACCCTTGAAGGGTCTTGGGTGAGTTCTGTGAAGAGCCTTGCAAACGTCGGGGTCAAGCTCTTCCTCATCAGTGAGAGGATCTTGCTGTCGGCCACGGTTGGCTCGCCTCATGATTCTACCAAAAATGATACATTATTAAATTTTTATTTTGATTTCGTCAACGAGATCCTAAGACTTAAGAGGTTCGAAAAAGAACTGCTTAAACAAGATAAACAATCTTATTGGAGATCTATGACATATGTTCGAGTAATAGATCTTGCTTCTTCAATTCGTCATATAATAAACAATCACTTATATAACAGGGAACTTTCCACAAAATATTTCTTTATTTATATAAAGGTTGCAATATGTAAATAGAGCATCTCGGCTCCAGAAAGTCAAAACCTCCTTGGGAAATGCATAAGATGGCGATACTAGGCTACAGACATGCCCCGATATACAAATGTTCCCTTATTACCAAAAGAGCTACTATCTTACTACTTGGGATAAAACATCTAAGAAGTCTATAGATATGGCAGGAAAGTCTGAAATCTCGAGGCGTGGGGTGATACAAAATAACACCATGAATCACTTTTAACCTCAACAGGACCATGGCCAACAAAATATTCTCCCTCAGCATCATGCGATGATTGCAAGAGGCATGGACATATTGCCCTGCGTGCCACTTGTGCTATCGTCTCTCTGCTGGATCTGGGAAATATAAATCCTCGAAATGTCTTACGAACATTAGAATATTTTGGAGGTCATTTGGAGGGCCTTTTAGAAGAGAGAAAATAGAAGTAGACCAATGAGCAAGCGGGCAACGTAACGTTGAAAAATAGCTATATTCAAATAAAAAAATTTAAAAACTTTAACTTATAATAAAAAAGCTATTGTATTCATCTAAAAAGTAGCATTCTTTTGGAGAACGTGACTAACAATAGCAATAAACATGCCTTTTCATCTAAAAAGTAGCGCTTTCTTGGAGAATGTGACTGAGAATAGCAATAAAGAGGCTTAACCAAGTACGAAGCATATATTTTCTTTTGACGTAGAGAGGGAGAACTTTGAATGTTCTCTTCATTCCTCGATCTTCTTCTTCTTGTCTTGCTCTTCTCATCGTCGTGTCTTCTTCTTCTCTTTCTGTTCCTTTTTTCCAAAAATAGCTACAACACACCAATGCTCGAAAAAAGTTGTTTCCCAACACACCAATACATTAGATAGGCATTTTGAGCTAAATGGGTAAGCAGCATTGCTCCCCATTCCCACAACATGCTACTCATCGTGATCTCGGAATCCTCAAGTTGATTCATTCCAACTTGAGTGGCCAATCCCCAACCCCTTCCTTCAATGGATCTCTCTACTACATGCTGATTGTTGATGATTACTCAAGGTACATGTGGGTATATTTCCTAAAGCATAAATCCGACGCTTCTAATACTTTTTCCACATGGGTTTGGTTAGTCACTAATCAAACAAGCATCTCAATTGGGATCACTCGTAGTGACAATGGTGGTGAATTTATCTCCCATCAATTTACAAAGTTCTTACAAGACTAGGGCATTCAAAGCCAAGTCACCTCCACCAACTCTCCCTCACAAAATGGATCGATCGAGCGCGCAAGTACCAAACTGTGTTGGATATGGCACGCTTCATGCTTTTTGCAACTGAGCTACCTGAACGCCTTTGGTCAGAATCAGTCAACACTACGGTGTACCTTTTGAACCGTTGCCCCACGATCGTTGTTCCCCACAGGACTCCATTTGAGGCATTTTCTGGCAAAAAGCCAACCATTTTCATTTTTGTCTCTTTGGGTGTCGTGCATACACTCACACTCCGAATGACACACAAGGGGCAAGCTTGAGCCAAGGAGTGAGTTGCTCATTTTTGTGGGCTACTCTTCTGAATCAAAGGCTTACAAATTTTTTAATCCAAGATCAAACAAAATCTTCGCTTGTCTCGTGATGTTGTCTTTGATGAGCGAGATTTACTTCGCCTTCCGCTGCCCATACCAAACTGAACAAGAATCTCAGATTGTGCCACATGAACCCTATCAGTCACCTACAACTTCGCCTCTTGAGGAGGCTTCGTCCTCTCAATAGCCACCCAAGGACTTCTGACGGACTCGCTCCTCGTTGATCCACCAGACTCGCTCCTCGTGCCTCCTTCACCTCTGTCTTTTCCCTAGACTATGTGGCGCATGATAAGCCAACATTGTGGAAAGATGCTATCAAACTTCCATCTTGGAAATATGCTATGGAACTTGAACTCAAAAGCATTGACCGTAATGGCACGTTGTCCCATGTGAATTGCCCTTGTCCCATAAGAAGGTCATTGGAACGAATGGATCTTCTGAACCAAATTGAAAGCCGATGGTACCTTGGACAAATACAAAGCCCAAATTGTTGTGCAAGGCTTTTGCCAAAAAGAAGGCGTTGATTTCGACGAGACCTTTGCACCCATTGCTCGAATGAGTGTCGAAAATCCTCTTTTACTCAACTTGACTGCTCACCCCATAAATGGCCAGTCTATCAGATGGATGTTAAGAGTGACTTTTTAAATGGCATTCTCGAAGAGGAGATCTACGTCGACCGACCTCCGAGCTTCCCACTCTCGGGTTTGAGGACAAAGTCTTTCGCTTGCATAAAGACTTTGTCCTCAAGCCCCCCGAGCGTGGTATCATCACATCAACAAATTTTTTCATAGCCAACGTTTTCAACCATCTCAGTGTGACCCCAATATCTATATTCACACTGATCAGGGCATGGTTTGCTACCTAGTGTTGTATGTGAATGACCTCATTATTTCTGGTTCACATCAAGTCAAAATGGTTGATATCATGGCACAGCTTAGACAAACTTTTGAGATGACTGATCTCGATCTTCTCTCATATTTCCTTGGCATGGAGGTGGTGCAACATCCAGATGCTATTTTTGTGTCTCAACACAGAAGTATTGTCTCCAACTTATTACTTCCTACTTTCCTGATGGTGCTATCCCTGTGGCTACTCTATTGGATCCCACCATCAAACTATCAAAGGAAGTGGGCTCACCTTCACATGAAGAGCGAGCCTACCACCAAGTGGTTGGGAAACTTATAAGAGAAGGAAAATAGAGAGAGAGATAGATATAGAGAGAGAGAGTGAATAGTAGAAGACATTTAGAATGATTTCGTAAATTCTCCAAGATAGACTAAAATAGTGTGTAGAATTGTTTTGTTTACATTGTCATCTTTGCATGGACGTTTAGCCATAATCACCCAAGTAAAGATAGAGGTAAGAGAGAGAGAGAGAGAGAGAGAGAGAGAGAGAGAGAGAGAGAGAGAGAGAGAGAGAGAGAGAGAGAGAGAGAATATCATCTATTTTTTAGTGTTATTTTGGTTATTACTTTGTTACTTTGATTTTACTATTTCATGAAATGAGACTTGTAGACAATATGATTTAAACTATGACCCCTGTGATACTCAGGCCGCGTTACCGACCAAGTATCGTATGTCTCACATGCAATAAAAACAACACAGGCCGCATCTAGCGAACGACACCATTTTGCTGTGTTACCAACAAGGTGCCGCCCGAATCTATGGGAATAGGAATTAGATACGGACATAAATTAGCCGCGTTACCGACCATATGCCCGCATTTGATAAAGGGAAGGGAAGGTGACATCATCATAATGATACTATGCTTGCCGCGTTACCGACTAGTACCATTACAACGTGCCATACTTACCATAGGACACAACTCGGCCGCGTTACCGACCATGTGCCCCATGATAAGCACCATTCCGAAGAATGGCCTTACACACACATACGCATCTCTCGTGTGGCGGACCACCCACATCTAGCCGCGCACTGCGACTATGGGCGGCTGCCCGCACGAGTACTCACACACCCACACTACCCACATGCAGATAAGACATTACCTGTGTGTAAACAACTGTCAAGTAATAAATCCCCAAGGGGCCCCGCGGGCTTCATATATATAGAAATATGTTGCCCGGCGGGAATTCTGACGGCCCCAGCGGTTCCCGTTGGGTTTTAATTATACCCGACGGGCCCGTCGGGTTTTTCCTAAATCCCGACGGGATTTTGGCCGGTTACCAGGTAACCAGCAATGTGCTATTTTGTGAACGTGTAATCATGTAAACATGTTACTAACATGTTCACATGTGTTATTAACAAGAAAAAACTTGTGATCACGTGAATATTAAATCCTTGGATAGAGGGAGAAGAGTTAGAGGAGACAGTGAGGATGAGGAGGAGGTGAGAGAGGTGGAGGGAGTGATTTACTATGATGTGACGGATAGGGGCGGGGTAGTGATGGATGCGAGGGGGAAAGAGGTAATGGAGTACATGCGTGGAGTAGTTTCAAACTTGTACAGAAATTGTTTTATTAAATTTAAAGATCAAAATAGCCGATTAGTTGGGGAGGTGATAGATGCTGTACATAGTCGGTACCCCAATCCCCCACATGCGACATTCTCGGATGTATGGGGAAGGACGCGAATAAGGGAGATCTTAAGTAATAAAAGATCTCACCTTAAGAAACTCGCGTACGATGATGGGCTAAATGTAGCTCTGCAAGTGGCTATCCTGCCGAGAAACCTACCACTGCACACAAACGCGAGTGGAAGGAGGCAAAGAAACGAGCAGAGGGGGTGGCGTAAAGAGCAAGCAACATGTGGAGGCCTGACGGATCCAGATGGAGACCATTGGATCTTCGCATTTCGGATCTGGCGGCGTCGAGTCATGGGAGGCAGAGTTCGTAAGTATCTTGCCACTTTATTTGATTGTTTACTTAATTCATTGATTCTATGATTGTTTTAATCTTACAAATTGTGTTGATTATGATACAGTGAGGGGTTATGGGGAGGAAGCCCATAGCCCACGATACTGGGTATGCTCGTCGCCATAGCAGACGTGACACGTGGGCCCTCTTCAGAGCTGAGGGACGTATTACGGACGCGCAGTTTGAGATGGTCATGAGACCATACCGGCGACAGGTACTTGAAAACTCTAAACGAATGATTTTGGTTTATTGAATTACATATATATATACTTATACACGATATATTACTTGAACAGGCACAAGCTGCTGTTGCACCTCTGATGCTCCTGCACTGATGATCCACCCGCCACCACTGCTCCTGCTGGACGTGAGCACTACTCATCGGACATGTATACTGATGTGAGCTCATCTGATCATGGAGGGAGCAGCGGGTCATCATCTGGGTCTGAGTAGTACTCAGACTTATAGTATCACATTCTATATTGAGGATGTGGTTGTATATATATTTTTGTAACTGAAGCCATGGGCTTTTTTAGACAAACCAATTTGATTTTGCATATATTTGTTTATAATTGAAGCCATGGGCTACTTCGACATATGGACTCCCTTGTATATATGTGTACACATAAAATTTTGATAGTAATCATGAATTGATAGTATTGCGAATCATGTATTGAGACAATGTATGCATTCATGTCATTCTTGAATCGTGTAATGACAATGCACTAAATCTTCCTCGTGGTGGATGGTGCAATGCACCCAAAAAAAATAATCCAGAGTGCTATTGGGTGTTGGAATGCTGGAACAGCATTCAGGTACCAAATAGCACTCTCTGGATTTTTTTTTTGCTCTCTGTTCGCATGTATAGATGTGTCAACTCTGACATGTATATACACGGATACTCTGTGAAATGCGTGTGTATAAGCACAACTAAACTCACAAAATGTGTATATAAGCCCTCGTATCAGCGCATCTGACTGCTTCTATACATGCGCTTTTACACACATGTCTTTAGCCGCGATGATACACGCGCTGATACTACACAGGCCCGCTACTTTTTTTCCACAAAGTCATTTTTCACGGGCTAGGAGCGCGGGTATGAGCCCGATCCCTTGTAGTGACATGCATAAGCCTCATGCATAAACCATATGCATAAGCCACATACATGACTCTTATGTATAAGCTCATGTATAAACCTTACGCATAAGTCACATACATGATGCTTATGGATTAGCCATATGCATAAGCCACATGCATAAGGCTTATGCATTAGCTGGGTGCTACCAACATAATTAGGTACATAGGCATGCCGGTAGCTACTACCACTACAAGAGAATGAGAACATAAACGCGCAAACTAGAGAGAGATGGAAGTGAGAGAGGGGCTACGAGCAAATTTAAGATTTTGCGGGGTTTACATGGCTATTTACACAGCTATATGCGCGTCTATAGGCACGTCTATAGGCATGTCTATACTCGTATCTATAGGCGCGTCTATACTGATATAGATGTGTCTATAGACGCACCTATAGACAAGAGTATGGACGCTCTGTTAAAAAAAAATTTAAATAATCCCGCCCATGTTGACACCGCAACTATTTTCGCTTCCCTCCCCTCTGCTCCCTGTGTTGTACCTCTTCCTCATGATGGCTGCACCTCACCCTTTGTCCTCTCCTCATCACAAAGTCTCCTCTCAAGTCTCGTCCCAAGTCTCCTCCCAAGGACGATTCCTCCTCACACACAAGGTAATCTCTATCCCATTTGTCTCTCCCACCTCTACATATATTCATGGTTTTTGAATGGTATTTTAGAATTAGGGTTTTTGATTGGTATTCTCTTCACTCTCTCTTTCTCTCTCTCTCTTATGCATAACCTTCTTATGTTTAAAATTTTTGAATAGTATTCTCTTCTCTCTCTCTCTCTTTCTTTTGCATAAGCCTAAGAGGCTTATGCATAAGAGGCCTCTTATGCATAAGCCTCTTATGCATAGGAGGCTTATACTTAAACCTCCTTATGCATAAGGCTTAAACCTCCTTGTGTATCCATGCTATTCACACTTTTAGGGTTTTGTATTACTAATTCTTTTCTCAAATTTTTGTTTTGTTTTGTAGGTCTTATAATCCTCTCTTTCAACTTCACCAAAAAGAGGTAAATGCTTTTCTCTCTTTTCGTTTTTGTATGTATGCATTAGGTTCTTAGGGCTTTTGTATGTATGCATTACTAATCCTTTCCTCACCCTTTTGTTGGTTTTGTAGGTCTTCTAATCTTCTCTTTCAACATCATCAAAAAGAGGTAAGTATTTTCCTATTTTTTCTCGCTTTCCTATTTTTATCCTCTCTTTCCTCTATTTTTATCTACCAAAAAGACGGGTTTTGTTTTGTAGGTCCTCTATGCATAGAGCTTAATCTATGAATAAAGCTCTAATCATAGAGCTTAATCTATGAATAGAGCTCTAATCATAGAGCTTAATCTATGCATTAAGCTTTATTCATAGAGCTTAATGTATAAATTAAGCTCTATGCATGCATTCATAATGCATAGAGATCTATGCATAGATTAAGCTCTATGTATAGAGCTTAATGCATGCATAGAGCCTAATCTTTTCAATTTTGTATGTATGCATTAGGTTCTTAGGGCTTTTTATGTATGCATTACTAATCCTTTTCTCACCCTTTTGTTGGTTTTGTAGGTCTTTTAATCTTCTCTTTCAACATCACCAAAAAGAGGTAAGTGCTTTCCTATCTTTCCTCTTTCCTATCTTTTTATCATCTCTTGAATCCTCTATTTTTATCTACCAAAAAGAGGGGTTTTGTTTTGTAGGTCCTCTATGCATAGAGTTTAATGTATGAATAGAGATCTAATCATAAAGCTTAATCTATGCATTAAGCTCTATTCGTAGAGCTTAATGCATAGATTAAGCTCTATGCATGCATGCATTCATAATGCATAGAGATCTATGCATAGATTAAGCTCTATGCATAGACCTCTATGCATGCATTAAGCTCTATGCATAGACTTTTATGCATGCATAGAGCTTAATCTATGCATTAAGCTCTATGCATAGACCTCTATGCATGCATTAAGCTCTATGCATAGACTTTTATGCATGCATAGAGCTTAATCTATGCATGCATTAAGCTCTATGCCTGCATGCTTAATGCATAGTGCCGGGTACGGTTTAGTTTAGGCTAGCATGGCTTGCTTAGTGCTTTATGCATAAGCCTCATACATAGTTTTATGTATAAGGCCTCATGCATGCTTTATGCATAAGCTTTAGCATAGCTTGCATAAGGCTTGCATAGTGGCATAGCGTGCATAAGCTTTTGTATGTATGCATTACTAATCCTTTCCTCACCCTTTTGTTGGTTTTGTAGGTCCTCTAATTCTCTCTTTCAACATCACAAAAAAGTGGTAAGTGCTTTTCTATCTTTTCTCTATTATTATTGCTCCCTTGGGTGCTGGGGATTTGTTTTGTAGGTTTGCGCATAAGCTTTATGCATAACTCTTTATGCATAAGGCCTCATGCTTAGCGCATAAGGTCTTATGCATAGCTTTATGCATAGGCTTTATGCATAAGGCCTCATGCATAGTTTTATACTTAAGGCCTCATGCTTAAGGCCTTATGCATAGTGCTTTATGCATAAGCCTTATGCTTTAAGCTTTATGCATAAACCTTATGCATAAGCTTTATGTATAAGCTTTATGCATAAGCCTTGTAGGTTTGCGCATAAACCTTATGCATATGCATAAGCTTTATGCATAAGCTCTCATGCATAAGGCCTCATGCATAGTTTTATGCTTAAGGCCTCATACATAGCTTTATGCATAAGGCCTCATACATAGCTTTATGCATAAGCTTTATGCTTTATGCAGAAGCCTTATGCATAAGCTTTATGCTTAAGCTATAGTACTTTAAGCTTATGCATAGTACTTTATTCATAATGCCTCATGCATCGCTTTATGCATAAGATTTACTCATATTTTGCTCACCCTTTTGTTGGTTTTGTAGGTCCTGTAATCCTCTCTTTCAACATCACGAAAAAGAGGTAAGTTCTTTCATATCTTTCCTCTATTATTATTGCACCCTTGGGTGCTCAATATTTGTTTTGTAGGTTTGAGCATAAGCTTTATGTATTATTTATGCATAAGCTTTATGCATAAGGCCTCATGCATAGCTTTATGCATAAGGCCTCATGCATAGCTTTATGCATAACGCCTCACGCATAAGGCCTCATTTATAGCTTTATGCATAGGCTTTATGCATAAGGATTCATGCATGCTTTATGCATAAGGCCTCATGCTTAAGGCCTTATACATAGTGCTTTATGCAAAAGCTTTATGCATAAGGCCTCATACATAAAGCATTATTCTTAAAACTTTATTATGCATAAGGCCTAATGCATAAAGCATTATGCTTAAAGCTTTATGCATAAGGCATCATTCATGCTTTATGCATAAGCTTAGCATAGCTTAATCTATGCATTAAGCTCTATGCATAGAGCTTAATCTATGCATGCATGAAGCTCTATGCATTCATGCTTAAGGCCTCATTGCATAGTTTTATGCATAAGCCTCATGCTTAAGGCCTCATGCATAGATTTATGCATAAGGCCTCATGCTTAAGGCCTTATGCATAGCTTTCTATATAAGACCTCATGCATAGCTTTAAGGCCTTATGTGTACTTTTAAGGCCTCATGCGTAGCTTTATGCATAAGGCCTCATGCATAGCTTTATGCTTAAGGCCTTATGCATAGTGCTTTATGCAAAAGGCCTCATGCTTAATCCCTTATGCGTAAGGCCTAATGCATAATGCTTTATGCAAGGCTTGCATGTAACGGCTTGCATAGGCCTTGCATAACACATAGTGTCAAGAATGAGATGATTCTCGGCTTGCATAATGGCTTACATGCTTTCTTAATATTTGTTTATTTTTTGTGTTTTGAAGAATGAGATGATTCCCAAGGTCAATTGACTTAAAGAGCTGGGAAGTCTTAATTTCATAATATTTTCTTTGTTTTTATAGATGTGGCCTTGGTCCTTGTCCTCTTGTCCCACAGACTCACAGGTAAAGGCTCTCATCGAGTCTCAATGATGGTTTACTAGAGAGGTAGAGGGAATCTTTGGCTATACTCCCACCCCCGAGTAGTTGGCAACCTATGAAGCAGGCACCCCTTTATCATCAGGTCCACCCACAGCCCAACAGAGTCCCTTGCCGCCCAGGAACTTTACCCTTGCTAGGCACTTCACTTGCCTTTACATTCACCCCTTATCTGTCAGCCCCAGTTAGTGCTACATTATCTCCTACACCTGCACCTTCAGGAGATGTGACACCTCACAGTCATCATGGCTCTCATGAGAGTGGCAGTCGTCGTTGTAGGGAGGGTAGTCATGGAGATAGTGGCGGTCGTACCTCATGCCACACACTAGCACTAAGAGTGGAGGTAGAGGAGATAGAGGATGCCTAGGGCAATGCTTTGGGGGTGGGGATAGTTCTTCAGAGTCACCACCACATCATGGTGATATATCATATTATGATATCACAAATGTGGGCGGCATAGTTGATGACTCTCGTGGGAAGGAGGTGGTAAACTACTTACGCGCCAATTAGTTTTTACACACTATAAAGACTGCTTTATACATTTTAAGCAGCAAAGGAAGAGCCTAGTGGATGACTGCATTAAAGCTATCCACAAGAAGTATCCTAATCCTCACAACCAAAGGTTTAACAATAGATGGGCGCAACACAAAATCAAAGACATACTTAAGAATAGGAGGTCTCTAGTAAAGGAGACATGCAAAGGAGGAGAAAGCCCGAATAGATGCCGGTCAAAATGGACACGGCAAGCCATCTACTGCTCATAAGGTGAGTGGAAGAAATCTAAGAAGGAGCTCCTAGAAGGAGTAATGAACTAACAACAATGAGAAGCGCAACGAATACAAATGGAGCAATATGGATCATCGCACTTCGGATCTGGAGGTCGTGCATCATGGCTAGAGATGCTTGTAGCTTGCTGGAGGTAACTACTATCGACATGCACCGGGAGCACCCAATGCATGTGGAGTGTCACCTAGGCATCCCGAAGCTACCATCATGCACCGAGAGCACCTACTGCATGCTGGGTACTACCTAAGTATGCCCGTAGCTTCCAATGGATATTGTATGCTACCTAGGCATGCCGGTAGCTTCCAATGCATGCTAGGTGCTACATAAGTATGCCGGTAGCTATCGGCATGCACCAAGAGCTCTCAATACATGCGAGGTCCTACCTAGGCATGTTGATAGCTTCCAATGCATACCGATAAGTACCAACATATAGTGGGAACTACCGGGATATGCACCGGGAGCACCCAATGCATGCCGGGTGCTACCTAGGCATGCCGATAGCTTCTAATACATGCCAGTACTACCGACATGCATCGAGAGCACCCGATGCATGCTAGGTACTATTGAGGCATACCGATAGTTTCCAATGCATGATGCCAGTAACTACCCACATACATCAGGAGCACCCAAATACATGCTGGTAGCTTCCAATGCATGCCGATAGCCACCACCAACATGCACCGAGACCACGCATATCGGGTGGGTGCTACATAGGCATGCCGGTAGTTACCTGGTGGGCATACTGGTAGCTACCGAGAGCATCCACCAATGCATGCCGGCTGCTACCTAAGTATGTCGGGTGCTTCTAATGCATGTCGATAACAATCAACATATACCGGGAGGATCTCCCAATGCATACCGAGTGCTATGTAAGTATGATGGTAGTAGCTACCATGGGAGCACCCCAATGCATGCCGGGTGCTACCTAGGCATGAGCTCCCAATGCATGCCGGTAGCTTTTCCAATGCATACCAAGTGCTACTGTGACACAAAGTTGGGGTTTTGACTTCGGTCACTTCTTAGAATCAAAACACACTTGTATGAAACCTCACAGCCTCCTCACCTCCCTTTCTCTCCCTAGGTTAAGATAAAGATAAACACATCAAAGGTGAGATCATAATTCATGGAAGGAAAGATGAAAGGCTTAGGAGAAGCAAGAATTTTTGCCAGTCTTGCAGCTCCAAACAAGAGGGCAATTCTTTGTTGGAAGAAAATCTTCCGACTCAGGATTATGTGAACGGAAACATATACAAGACTATAAAACTGCCAAAATTCGCCTAAAAGTTAGCAACTTTGGGAGAAATTCTGATCATCAATGAAGTAAAGGATTAAGAAATTAGTTATATAAGTGGAAAGAGAATATAAAGAGTTTCCTAGCCATATGATCAATTTTAAAAACCAATACCCGAGTGATGAGTAATTACCGGTTGAAATTTGGGTATTGGACCACAAAAACTGCACTTCTCTCTCTCTCTTTGCATGAAACCTCAATTTTCACATAGCCTCTTGCCTCTCATCTCCTTCATGATTCAAGCTAGAGGGTAAGGGTTAACATTGCATGGACAATCGTAAAGATTTACCTATGGTCCCCAAAGTCTTTCCACATGCTCATTACTGCTAAAACCATTGGTACCTCCAAAGGAGGGTGGCAATAAGGCAAGGGCTACCTTGAGAAGTCACAGGCTCGCCAAGATAATAACTCCTTATCCCACTTATCATGAATCATCAAAGAGGTACAAAATTAGGCTGAGCATGAGGAGCTAATGCTAAATGAGACATTCAAATATAAAGAGAGTGTTTGAATAAGGATTTGAAGATAAGAGAATGGCAATGACACAAAATGCTCAATTGAGGAGGCTCATTCCTTCATTTGAAAGGGAGAGGAGGGCTCCTTTTATAGGTGGAGAATCACCCTCTCTTCCATTGTTACAAATTACAGCATAAAAATCTTCAACTCTTCAGTGACATAAGGGTAGATGTCACCATCAATTATCCTCTTAGGTCGCTAAGTCTTCTACTGATTATTAAATTGAAGACTTTTTGACTTTGAAAGTGTGATGAGATAATAGCCGAGTCTAAGTGGCATGTAGGTGGAGATCCCACTTACACATGGCGGAATTCTCCTCTTCCATGTAGGCATTCTAGAAGAATCTTTCCCAATTATGCACCTACACACACTCCTCCACATGTCTTCCACACTCCCCAACTTGTAGCCTTATGGTGAATACCATATTAATAATATAATTAAAATCCATGTGAGCATGAAGGCCCACTTTTATTTTCCACATCACTAGCCTATCTACCATATCAAAGTATTTATCAAGCATACTTGTGGCATTTACAATGTGTACACCCTAAATTAAGTAAAACCATTATATTTGAAGATAGAATGCTATTATTAGGGTAGTCATCAAGCCGCCATATCACCATGCCATTATTCCATTGTGGACATCGCAATCTTCTTGGACAAGCTTCCACCTTATTACCATTGAGAAACCATCAAAATATGCACAAAATTGAAGACGAAAGATATCAATTTTTCATGTCTCATCTTTTCCCTCCCAGCAGATCCTCCATGCTTGTCTTGGGGATCTGCTGGCCATGGTGATCGAGAGTAAAGTATCTAATATAGCCTTTGGAAATTCCCTACCTGTAGCCCATATCTCTTTTCCTCCTGGATCAAATAAAACTATCCCCCTAGCCCCACATTGCCTGGAAGGGCTAAAGGCTCCATCAAAATGCATAGTGAAAGCAGTTGGTGGTGTCTCCAAATCTTCATATACTTCTTCCTTTGCTCCTATTCCCTCTTCCTCATCCTTCCTTGTAAGCAAATCTGCAAGAGAGGCCCTAGTGGTTTTATCTGTAATAAAAGTGAAAGAGAATTCTTGAAGCTCACAAATCCACTTTGCAAACTTCCCTCCTGCAGGATTGGGTTTGCGGACCAAAAGATGAGTACCAACAAGGGAAATTAACTTATTTCAAAATAACTTTCCTTTAATCATGCGGGACCTTGAGGTTAAAATAGAATAATTCTAAGTAAAACCTGCCTGCCGTCTCCACCAAAAGATGTGACACAAAGTTGGGGTTTTGACTTCGGTCACTTCTTAGAATCAAAACACTTGTATGAAACCTCACAGTCTCCTCACCTCCCTTTCTCTCCCTAGGTTAAGATAAAAATAAACACATCAAAGGTGAGATCATAATTCATGGAAGGAAAGATGAAAGGCTTAGGAGAAGCAAGAATTTCTGCCAGTCTTGCAGCTCCAAACAAGAGGGCAATTCTTTGTTGGAAGAAAATCTTCCGACTCAGGATTATGTAAACGGAAACATACGAGGAATGTTGGTAAGGCTCATCCGTTCGAATTGGGCGATTTGGACGGAACATCTTAAAGTAAAAGGATATAGCAATCACTTACAACAGGACAAGACACATGGGATTGGCCTTTTGATAAGAGATTAAGAGGAATTAATTATTATTAAGAAGAAATAATGGCCAAAGTCTATAAAAACAGAGATACACAGAGAATTGCATTTTTAAATCTATATAGATTGTGTAAAAGAGGATTACATAGGTGCGTAGAACTTGAAGAGAGCTTTGCGTCTATATAAAAACTTTCAAAAACGGGCAATCGAGCAAAAAGTTATGAGCATTTTACTACAAGACTATAAAATTGCCAAAATTTGCCTAAAAGTTAGCAACTTTGGGAGAAATTCTGATTATCAATGAAGTAAAGGATTAAGAAATTAGTTATATGAGTGGAAAGAGAATATAAAGAGTTTCCTAGCCATATGATCAATTTTAGAAACCAATACCCGAGTGATGAGTAATTACCGGTTGAAATTTAGGTATTGGACCACAAAAACTGCACTTCCCTCTCTTTGCATGAAACCTCAATTTTCACATAGCCTCTTGCCTCTCATCTCTTTCATGATTCAAGCTAGAGGGTAAGGGTTAACATTGCTCAACGGAAAATGGTAAAGATTTACCTATGGTCCCGAAAGTCTTTCCACATGCTCATTACCGCTAAAACCATTGGTACCTCCAAAGGAGGGTGGCAATAAGGCAAGGGCTACCTTGAGAAATCACAGGCCCGCCAAGATAATAACTCCTTATCTCACATCATGAATCATCAAAGAGGTACAAAATTGGGTTGAGCATGACGAGCTAATGCTAAATGAGACATTCAAATGTAAAGAGAGTGTTTGAAGATAAGAGAATGGCAATGACACAAAATGCTCAATTGAGGAGGCTCATTCCTTCATTTGAAAGGGAGAGGAGGGCTCCTTTTAAAGGTGGAGAATCACCCTCTCTTCCATTGTTACAAATTACAACATAAAAATCTTCAACTCTTCAGTGACATAAGGGTAGATGTCACCATCAATTGTCCTCTTAGGTGGCTAAGTCTTCTATTGATTATTAAATTGAAGACTTTTTGACTTTGAAAGTGTTATGAGATAATAGCCAAGTCTAAGTGGCATGTAGGTGGAGATCCCAATTACACATGGCGGAATTCTCCTCTTCCATGTAGGCATTCTAGAAGAATCTTTCCCAATTATGCACCTACACACACTCCTCCACATGCCTTCCACACTCCCCAACTTGTAGCCTTATGGTGGTGAACAACATATAATAATATAATTAAAATCCATGTGAGCATGAAGGCCCACTTTTATTTTCCACATCACTAGCCTATCTACCATACCAAAGTATTTATCAAGCATACTTGTGGCATTTACAATGTGTGCACCCTAAATCAAGTAAAACCATTATATTTGAAGATAGAATGTTGTTATCAGGGTAGCCGCCAAGCCGCCGTATTACCACGCCGTTATTCCATTGTGGGCACCGCAATCTTCTTGGACAAGCTGCCACCTTATTACCATTGAGAAATCATCAAAATATGCACAAAAATTGAAGATGAGAAAGATATCAATTTTTCATGTCACACTACCTTGGCATGCCGGTAGCTTCCAATACATGCTAGGTGCTATACCTAAGTATGCCGATAGCTACCAGCATGCACCGAGAGCTCCCAATGCATGTCAGGTGAGTGCTACCTAGGCATGCTGGTAGCTTTCAATGCATGATGTCGATAAGTACCAACATACACCGGGAACTACCACCATGCAACCAGGAGAATCCGACACATGCTGGGTAGGCTTGCCGCCAATAGCTTCTAATACATGCTAGTAACTACCAACATGCATCGGGAGCACACAATGCATGACAGGTGCTACTGAGGCATGCCAGTAGCTTCCAATCCATGCCGGTAACTACTGACATGCACCGTGAGGACCCGATGCGAGTCCTACCTGTCTGGTAGCTTCCAATGCATGCCGTTAGCTACCAACATGTCGTTAGCTACCAACATGCACCGGGATCACTCAATGCATACAGGGTGCTAGCTAGGCATGCCGGTAGCTATCGACATGTACCGCGAGCATCCGATTGCTACCTAGGAATGCCGATATACCGACATACACAAGGAGCTCCGAAGTGCTACCTAAGTATGCCGGTAGTAGCTACTAGCATACACTGGGAGCACCCACAATGCATGCCGGGTGCTACCTAGGCATGACCTCCCAATGCATGTCAGGTGCTATCTAAGTATATCAGTAGCTTCCAATGGATTCTGGGTGCAACCTAGGCATCGGTAGCTACTAGCACGCACCATGAGCTCCCACTACATGTCGGGTGATACCTAGGCATGTTGGTAGCTTCCAATTCTTCAACGTTTACATCGCTCGTCTATTGCCATTCATCAATGTCGATTTCCAAGTGCTCGCCTGCCCGTATATCCTGCACCTTTGGTTTGAGGTGGGAGCTTGTGCCTTACGTTGTTTCCTTCTTTTCGTTTCTTTCTTTCTTTTTAGAATTGCAAATCACATGTCATGATTGATTTTGCAAACAGTGAAAATTGTGGCATGTACGTGTATGTTCAGGTATCCATTAGGAAAACTTCAGACATCTTTTGGGCCCTTTTCTCTAATGAACATCATTAGCAATGGACCAATAGGAAGAGAGGAGTGTGCACATTTGGTCTCCTCTCCAAAAGTAGGGGTCAACTAGGCTTATCTCCCTCATTATTACATTTGCGGGACTCAAAAAGTAGGGAGGTGAAGTGCAAAAAGTAGATAAAGCAAGGGGGTGGTTTCTAAAAAGTAGAGGGCTCCACCAATTTCAGCCCCATCATTCATGTGGGTCAAAAAACCCTAAAAAATAGGATTTTTCAAAAAAAAATCAAAAGTGCATTTTTCCTCTCAAAACCCAACCCAAACCATATTATATCAAAACACTTATTTTTTCACCTTAGATTTCTCTCCCTACACATTATTCTTCTCTCCAACATCATTCTCTTCACCCCAAACCTCAAATCTCCATAGCTCATTATCTATCTACTGTGCAACCCTCTCTTTCTCTCCCTCTCTCCCTCTCTCCCTCTCCCTCTCTCTCTCTCTCTCTCTCTCTCTCTCTCTCTCTCTCTCTCTACTGTAAGTAGATCTTCAACATATCTCTCTACTGTGCAACCCTCTCTCTCTCTCTCTCTCTCTCTCTCTCTCTATCTCTCTCTCTCCCTTCCTTCTCTCTACTGTGCTCTGATTTATAGCGTTCTCTATCTCTATCATGCGCGTGTGCACACATTTGAATCTCCTCACGCCCACAGCTACCTCCCTCTCCTCCCCAACAACCTCTAATCTGTATTGCGCAACCTTCTTTCTTTCTCTCCCCCCCTAAAACCTTTCTAGCAGAACACACTATGGAGGGTAGTGCATCTTTGTTGAGGAGAAGGCCAAGGGATGAGGTTGGCGCTCTGCTCATGCACAATACTAGGGATGAACACACTGCTTTGTTTGAAAAATAATTTCAAAAGGGAGATTGGGTGTATTTGGAGCCCAGTGCCACTAGGCTGCAAAGGGGAGATTGGGTGCATTTGCAGCCCAGTGCCACTGGACGCACCAGTTCAGTGTCGAGATGTGGTTGAGCACCATTGGAAGGGGCATCTACTAGGATTCAAGGAAACAAGGCATGATGGATTGCTGGCCCTAGTGCAACATGTGTACTGAGCATCAAAAATTTCTTTGAGCCCACATCGTCATAGTCCTTGTTTTCCTTGCAACTATATGCTTTCACTTTGGTATGTTAGTATTTGAACTATTCTTTTCAACTTTATTTGACAGTTTCCTCATTTCCATATATTTTCCCTTCCAATATCATTGAGGGGAAGCCCATAAGGAGCCTAACAGGAACATTCTATGCGGTACACCTGCACGTTGGGGATGGTGTATTCTCTGATAGTGCCCCTTCTGACCCTGCTAGTCAAAAGATTTTCTTCTACATCCACAAATATGTAGTCCCGACACCACACAGGTCAACGGGTTTGGTAAGCTTGAAGAGGTCCCCTCTCCTTCCCTCTCTAGTGCTGAATGGCCAATGCGCCTGATGCTTGGACTATTGTTGCTCTTAAAGCAAAGATGGCCAATGATATACATTCTTCTTTGAAGTACACAAAGGCCTCAAGATAGGTTGGTCTTAGCTGGGCATACCCTATGCATGTGTTTGCCCACATGTTTCAGGCCATTACTTACACACGATTGCCAACAATGTACATGTGAAAGGTGGTAGGCTATGAAGAGATTGTCAATTTTCTTGGCCAAGGGTGGGATATTGTGGAGGGGGAGAAAAAAGGAGATAAATTTAGGTGCAATATAGTGCATTCTAGTGTCTCCTTTTGATTCCGAGCTCATACCACTTTGTGTACTCGTTTCTTTGATGAGCGGTGGATGAGGAAGAAGGGTGCATGGATACCCTTATAAACTCAAGAGGAGATTGTAGAGCCTATATATCTCTCTATAGGCCTACCTAATGTGGGGGTACAAATTGTCCAAGCAAGTAAGCATTGGAGCCTTTTGAACATCCGTGATCACCTACGCATTTTGGGATTTGAGGGAATCAATAATGCTTGCTTCAATGTGCAGGGTAGGAAGGTAAGGATTGTTTGACATTTAAACCTTTGTATTTGTTCACCCCTTTCTAGAGTCACTTACTGTGTTGGACGTTTGGATAGGTTGGAAGGAGGATGGAGGCAAACACCAAGGTGTCCTTAGATTGGGGACCATATGATGTCACCTTTGTTTAAAGAATATAAGCTATGAGTATCCATTGGAACAATTTTGTAATATCCCTCCACTGGAGTTTTGTATAAAAAATATTTTCTAAGATACTTCGGTATTTAAAATATGTTTTTTGGTTTCTTGAGAGGTGGTTTTGTCTTTTAAAAAATCAACAAATTTTTTTTTGGTTCAGTGTGAAATGGCCACTATCTTGTATATAAATAGTACTTTGAAGGCCTTATGTGTCATTTCTCACTCATTCTCAACAGCACAAGCCACCTCCACTCTCGCACTTTCAGAGCACATGGCTACCTATGAACGCTTCATGGACTTCCTCTGTGAGAGCGAGTTTCCAGAGGTCACACACTTGCACGCAATGTTCACTCATGAGATCGATTGGATCTCCACACTCTGCCTCAATGAAGAATTATTTGTGGACACGTTATCTTACATGGACACCCACATTAAGCTGCACTCTATCTCTTAGATCATCGATGATAGATTGTGGGTTCCCTCCAACCGCCTAGAGTACATCAACCACAACAAAAGACCCTTCCAAAAGCAGCTTAGAAGATTTGCAGTAATGGCTATGAAATCTGGACACTTCCTAGAGCTTCACAAGAAGCAAGTTTGCAAGCTCAACAGAGGTGTCATTGGCCATCGTTTGCTATCATGATTGGCTAACTTTGTTTTCTTCCTTTCAAAAGGAGAGGAGGTCAAAATGCCACAACTGCACCTTGGCGGATTCATCCACAACAAGGAAGAGCCTCAAAGTGTAGCGCACACAGGTGTTAATGAAATCCTGATTGTCGCAAAACAATTTCCAGGAGGTGCACTGGCACTCGTAGAAAATCCACGCTGCTTTGAGGACAGTTGAAGTGGCACCGCCATTGAAGATGAAGATGACTCTGCCCCCCTTCCTGAGATAAAGATTGACTCTCTATGTGCAGTTGTGGTAGGGGGGGCTTTTCATTTTTTTGCATGACATTGAACAGTCATGTGGCCTCCACATGGATGAGTGCTTGATCATGCTCAAGCTGAAGGCAGAGTTCCCATTCGCGAGATGACTCCAACATAGGTAACATGGAGGCAAACCTCCTCCCACTCCACAGACTTGGTGGATGAGAGAGTGGTGATTGCTCAGGTAGCCAAGAATGTAAAGCAGGCAAACCGAGTGGGATGAGGTTCGCCTCCATGTTACCTATGTTGGAGTCATCTCGCGAATGGGAACTCTGCCTTCACCTTGAGCATGATCAAGCACTCACAGACTTGGTGGATGAGATAGTGGTGATTGCTCAGGTAGCCAAGAATGTAAAGTAGGCAAACGTCACCAAGAAAGAGTTCCAAGCCACGCAACAAAGTGTATCCCATGCAATTGCACCTTGGGCACCAATTCCTACACATAATATCGATGAATCCAAGCCCAACATTGACTTGGAAAGAAAGGTTGATGCAGATGAAGATGATAAGCGAGAGAGGGTTCTAGAGATGACAAATTTGCTATGCGGGGCAGGGGAGCGTGATCTACTGCTGCAGGTCCATATCTGGCTCTTGCCCACTACATCAGACACCTACCACCCAATACTTTGTGATTGTTCACAAAGAATTCACACCGGATGCCAGCTTCACCCTTTTTGCATTAAAGACCTTCTCAAAGCAACTGTGCACGACCACTATTGGCCGGTCAGCCAGTTTTGTAATCCTCGTTAAAAAGTTGTTAGTCATGACCACTTTTGGGAGCCGATATAGAGGCAAGGTGCTTGCTCAATCAGGAATTGCCAAGTCTCTGGTGCCATGACTCACCTCAAGAAATTGCCACTGCCATTCTAATCGGTGAGCTCCCCGTAGACCTAAGAAGCACTAAACCTCATTTGTAAAAAGTATTCCCTAATCCCATATGTAATTTTTTATATCAATATAATGTAGAATGATGCTTTTAAGTACATGTGTTTGATTTGTAATGTGAAAATATTTGCCATTTAATTTTAGTTGGTTTTCAAGTGAAATAAACGTGTTTTTCCTTTTGATGACATGGCTGGAAATAAACGTTCAAATTTTAGGGAAAAAACTACAAAAAATTTAAGGAGGGCCAAAGGGGTGCGAGAATGGCCCCTGCACGAGGCCCCCATACATAGCTTTTTCGCACCCCTCTAGCCATCATGATTTTGAAAGCTTTACGCCCTCCAGTAGAACAAGAATAACTTCTTTAGCCCCAAATTAATCATATAAAGTGGTGTGTCTTAAAAAAAACCACAAAATATTTTAGAAGGGTGAAAGGGGTGCGAAAATGGCTTGTACGAGGCCCCCATACATAGCATTTTCACACCCCTCTGGCCATCACGATTTTGATAGCTTTGCACCCTCCACTAGAATGAGAATAACTTCTTTAGCCCCTAATTAATCATATAAAATCACGTGTCTTCAAATTTAAGCAAAAAAACTACAAAAATTTTAGAAGGGTCAGAGGGGTGCATGAATGGCCTATACGAGGCTCTTGTACACAACATTTTTGCACCCCTTTGGCCATCAAGATTTTCATAGCTTTACACCCTCCACTAGAATCAGAATAACTTATTTTAGCCCCTAATTAATCATCACGAAAAATGGTGGAAATTAAAAAAATAATTTTGGTTTGGTAATCAGTGCATGCAAAAAGATATTGAGAACCACATGAAGATATACGAGGCCATCCCTTTTGATCTCTAATTTACCTTATTTTACCAAAGGAAATAAAAAATTACATGCATTCTGATTTTGAAGGTTTAAAATCAATCATGTCTTGTATTTACATCATCTTCCTTCCCTTGCATTCTTCACTTTGGGAAAAGACCATTTAAGGAGACCAACTCCATGATGTATTGGGTTGCCTATAGAGCATCTTAATTCCATGATATCTCCATCGTAATGGCAATTTTGATCTATGTCTGATTTCAAGGGTTTTGAGTTTGAATATTCATAAAAACCTTCAAATTTTAGGAAAAAATTTACAAAATTTTTTAGGAGGGCTAGAGGGGTGCGAAAATGGCATGTATGAGGCCCCCGTACAGCATTTTTACACCCCTCTAGCCATCACAAAAATGTCATGTACAAGGCCCCTGTACACTGCATTTTCCTACCCTATGCCCTTCGATGATAGTTTATCCTAGAATGATACATCTTACAATTAAGAACCATGTGGGCCAGAAGGGTGTGAAAATGGCAATTGCACGTGGCCTACAGGGGCCTTTTTGCAAACGTGATAGAATATATATTACACGATTAAATCAAATAGACAATCAAATATGCAAAAGGAAGATATAAAACACATCGAAAATTCTTTAATATGAAAAGTTGAGATACATCGAAAATTGAGATACATCATTTCTCATTTTCCTTTTCTCCGTGAATATGACGGGCCAATTGCATATCCTTTACCATTATGGTGACTCGCTTTGCATGGATGGTGCACAAGTTTGTGTCCTCAAATAAATTAACAAGATATGCTTGAGCGGCTTCCTACACGGCCTCCAGGGCAATCGACTGCATCCGACATTCCATCTTGTATTCCCATAAAATTTCATTTCACATTCGTGAGAAAGGTGCCCTCTGAATGAGAAGCTCCACGGACTTTTGGTAGTGCCATATCTGCTAGAAAGCCCTGTACCCTGAGCGTCTCCTGTGAGAGCGAGGCCACAAGGAAGATGAGCGGCAGGACGTGGTTGTAGGGCGCGAGGCCACGAGGAAGACGAGCGGCGGGACGTGGTTGTAGGGAGCGAGGCCTGTAATACGTTGACTTCCTTCTGTTTCTTTTTTGGGCTGGTTCTTGTTCCTCTTGCTCCCCTTGCTACTATTGCTATTGCTCTTGCTCTTTCTCCTACTTCTCCTCCTGCTCCCCTTGCTGCTCTTGATGTTGTGTGTTGATGCATGGCAAGGTCTTTCCCCCTACGGTTGGGTGGTTGGGAATTTCCATGTGTGCCCATGTAGGCCCTCGAGAGTCAATGTCGGTGTTGGTTTCTATTACGCTACTATCTTCTGTGTTGTAATCCAACAACTTTACTTGTTTGCTTGGGTGGGATGAGTTGGCTTGCTTTGTCAAATTTTACTTGAGTTTGCGGTTGTAACAGTCCAAATTCTTGTTTGTGTTGTCCCTCAGTCGGGCGTGTCGTTCTTCACTCATCTTCTTCATTGTTTGCTTTGTCCATGCCATGGTGAGGAGAGTTGAGGGTAAGAATGGGAATGCTCTCACTCTAGTAAAGAATAGGCAAAAATAGAGGTCGACCAAGAAAATGCCATCATTGCAATAACCCTAAAAAAAACCCCAATTTTAAGAGGTCACTCATGCGTGCAAACAAATCATATGCATGCTAATGCATGGGGCATCATTCGAATAAGAGTTCACTGGAGACATTTGATAAAATCGAGGAAATATTTTATTGGTCTGGAAGGGTGCGAAATTAGCCTTTTTGGCCAAATTGCATAGTGAATTTTTGCACCCTTCTGGACACTTATCACAAAGCATCAAAACACACGAATATGTAAAATACCAAGCATGCCATATTTCAAAAATCAACATCTTGAGACTTCTTCAAGTATTACAAAGCAATGTAAAGAGTCTTTGGGATACAATTCAAAGTCATAAGAAAAACTATATTTGAAGATATTACAAAGCTTCCTCACTACCAATCAAACCTAGCAAGAGAAGTATATCAATCTAATGAAATTGGTAATGATGCATGACTTCACCATCCTTGAAACCAGGGAGACTCCAAAAACCACAACAGAATCTGCATCAAAGAATGTCAGTGCTTTTGCAATGTCCTTAGCAAACCGCAACTCCCTCATGCGGTCAGCCTGTGGTATGGAGGGGTCATTACGTGGCCTCCCGCCCGTCAGCATGGAAAACTGAGCCCTGTAGTGCTACATGAAAAAACAAAATCGTCGATATATTGGCGGCAAGGTTGTGCAAATCCTTGATTTCTAGCTCGTAAGCTAAGAGGGCATCCTCATCAAATTTCATGGGAACCTCGATAGGAGAATAAGTACCATGCGAGTTTGGAAGTAGTGATTGTGCCCGTGAGGAGTTGAGTGCTTGTGTGCTCTCAAAGTGCTTGTGCACGAAATGGACAAAAAGAGAGAGGGATAACACCTAATTACATTCCAATAGATAGTATCCCCACAGATCAACTACACATCAACTACACATCAATAGATAGTATCCCCATAGATCAACTACACATCAACCCTAGGCCTCGTTCAAGTCTATATAGGGACCCATACTTTACGAACTCTCCTACGTGTAACCCTCCATGCCGTATGACATGCAAGTCTTGTACCTACCCTCCACCTTGCTATTTTCTGACCCTTCCTTTTCATTTTGGCAATTTGGGCCAATTTGGACATTTGAGCCCTCTTCCTTGAAAGGTTTCTTCTTTCCAAAGGTATAATGGAAGAACCAATCAAACATTTCTTTGAGATAGTTTGATCAAGTCCTTCCACCTTCATGTCTTGTGTTCTTGGACTCCCCTTGCACGATAATGACTTTTCGCCGTTCCTTGGGTCCTCCACATGTCAAGTGAGCTGTAGGCATTCATGAAATATGAACCATGAGCATACAAGATATGTTGCAGATACCAAACAAAACCACCATTAAGGAAAAGTGCATTAGAAGATTTTCACCTTCCTTGACATGTTGCCTATCTGGCATTTCTCTAAACCTTATCCTTTTTTTTGAAAGGCTTCTAGAGAAACCTTCTCACCTTGCCTCCACTCATTGAAACCTTTTGAGAAACCATATGTGAAACTCCATAGGTCCTTTGGTTAACTCGTATCATTTAAAATCTTCTCCAGTCTAGCAATCGCCTCATCCTGCCTGTCAAGTTTTACCAAGCATAGTGAATGCATAATCTATGTGACACTTTAAGAGGCGGTCAAAGATATGCATGAAAGCAAGTGTACAAAAGTGAACATTCCTAAGAGGGAAAGGAATTATGGGGCTGTAGCTATTATCCCTTAAGTCCCTATTTGGAGGCTCCAACATAGGTGATGAAAGGACACCACCGTCCCACTCTCCCTCGCAATTTCCTATTTTCTTGCATTCCTCTCCACCATTGGTTGTCCCCCTGCATTTTTTCTTGGTTTTTTGTTTCAATCCATGCATGCACCAAGGGCATGGGTGAGCTCTATTTTCACCTTGAGTGCAACCCAGCATACACTTTATTGTTTTCAAATCCCCGCCAAGATGCCAATCAACGTCAAAGATCCCTAAACCATTAACATCCAGCTTCTCACCCCCTATTTGTGACTTTATCACATCCCGAACCCAAGGTAACCTCTCAAAGACCCATGATAGCACCTCGTGTGTCTCCTTGGGAACCTCAAATGCTCCATAAAATGACCATATATCTTTCTCTGATTGAACATTGAATGATGGTTTAGTGTGTGAAATATTGTCATGCCCTTGCTCTTGAAAATCAAATGTGTTGTCTCCCTCATCGTCGGGCCCTTCTTTTGCAACAGTGGTACGACAGATGGAGACTTAAAGGTTGCCACCATAGCATGGTTCATGAGTGTGACACTCATTCTCTCTAGCCTTCTTCCCTTCACAATCTGGCACTCGTCCACCAACTTCAGCACGAAGGAGACCTTGGAACCTAAAAAACACGAAAATCAAACAAAATGTTAAGTTGTTCCCTGATAATGAGAATAGACCTAATGAGTACAAGGTTACTGGTGATACTTACATCTAGAAGGCAACTCATAGAACAATACCATTGCCTTTTATAGCTTTCGCATTTCAACAAAAAATTTGTTGAACGCATTGAATTCGAATGAAACATTACCATCCCGCAGTCTTCTTCTTTCCCCATGCTGCAACGGTAAGTGTATCGTTGATGTGGTAGTAATCCCCAATCTTGCGTTAACACCATATTAGTGAATTTGGGAATTTCCCAATTTCCATTTTTGAATACTTAAAAAAGGGGACATGGATAACATGTTTGTAAGTTTCTCAAAACCCTATCATATGACCTATCGTTGGAAAGCGCTTGAAAAATGGAATCTAAAGACCTATAAAGCACTCACTCATTTTGGATAGTGGTGTTCAAGTTATGGTTAATCCAAACTTTTGACCACGTGTCCCAAACTTGTGGGAAATTCCCATATTTCCCAATATGGTGTTCGTTTTACATCTTCATTGCTCACTCCCTTTTCTAGACAAACCCTCTTTGGTGGCAGGAAAAGGTTGTGCATGATACCTTTCTTACGAAGGGTGTCTCCTAGCAATTGATGAAGAGCCTTGTAGCCCTTCATGCTAATGCCTACCTCATTGCATGCATTTACAACATCAACACTGCTGATACTTAGGGAAACCTCTTGCATGTTTTCATTGGAAATAGCCATACGTATCTTCTTGTAAATGAGGATCCCTAATCATTTTAAGCACATGCTCCGTCGTTGTTCTGAAAGAGCACAAGAGCTCATTACAATACTCGATTTGATCAGAACATGTGGGATCTTGAACGAATAATCTAAAAACTAGCAAAATTACATTGACACACAGTGCACACTTTGATTTACATTGGCATTTTGAATTGGAAGTGCTACAGAGAATAAGAAAGAGGAGCCATACTGCGCTACTTGAATTCTTTGCTTACGAGTGCCCCCTCCAATGGTAAATGTTTCGATGTGGTTAAGTGGCCTCTTATGCTCCCTAGTAGAAGACTCTACTAGCGTCAGTTGTTGTAGTAGCCGAGCATCCCATTCTCACCATCTCCTATATACTGAATAAATGATGGTAAGTATTTGAAAGTGGGTGGGTAATGTGCTATTGGGTTAGCTGGGTATAGATGATCATCAACCCATAGATCCACATTAGTGTGACCCCCTTGTCTATGTACATTCTTCTCATGTTCTATGGGATGAACCTTGCCCCAAAGTTGTATACTCTTCCAACACCAGCACATGCAAATCAACCTTGCGTCAATTCAATGACACATTAGTGTTAGTGATTTCACGGAATGTCATGCTTTGAAGGAGTTGATAGTGGAAAAGAAGAGGAATGCCCTAAGATCACGAGAGAGAGAGAGAGAGAGAGAGAGAGAGAGAGAGAGAGAGAGAGAGAGAGAGATAAGAGTTGAGATTAGAGGGAGTGAGTGAATGCCATAACCTTTCAAGGAGTTGAGATTAGAGAGGGAGGATGCAGTCACATGAGGGAGAGAGAGAGAGAGACAGAGAGACAGAGAGAGGGATAAGAGTTGAGATTAGAGGGAGTGAGTGCATGCCATAACCTTTCAAGGAGTTGGGATTAGAGAGGGAGGATGCAGTCACATGAGGGAGAGAGAGAGAGAGAGAGACAGAGAGACAGAGAGACAGAGAGAGGAGAGAGGAGAGGGAGAGAGGAGAGAGAGTGTGTTTGTAGGCCATTAGCTCACAATAGAGAGAGAAAGGGAGAGTTGAGAGTAGCCTTGAGAGGATTGTAGAGAGAGGGATAGAGTGAGGCTATGCAGACCAAGCTCACAGTAGAGAGATGAATAGAGAGAGAGAGAGAGAGAGAGAGAGAGAGAGAGAGAGAGAGAGAGAATTGGTTAAATTTTGGGAAAAAAAAGAGATTGAAAATTGATTTTTTGACATATATATGGGTTTGGGATAACTTTTAAAACAAAAAGTTTCAAAAATGAGAAAAAAAATCACTATTTTTGGCCCCCCCTTAGTTGCAAGATTGATGATGTGGAAAGTGACAAGAGATCTTTGATTTGGTGGAAAAATGGAGGCATTAAATGAAGGAGAAAAAGGTGGAGG
Organism: Cibotium barometz; assembly: GCF_041138505.1. Classification (NCBI taxonomy): domain Eukaryota; kingdom Viridiplantae; phylum Streptophyta; class Polypodiopsida; order Cyatheales; family Cibotiaceae; genus Cibotium; species Cibotium barometz. The sequence goes on from NC_141104.1 coordinate 28,534,408, forward strand.
CATTCAATGATGAGATAGAGTGGGTTTTAGGGGAAAATCAAGGTTAAAAATTGAATGTTATACATATATATGGGTCTGGGGTCAGTTTCAAAGTGTAAAACTTGCAAAATGGAAAAACAAAATTGTCCATTTTGGGCCCCCCCTTAGTTACAAGTTTGCTAGAAAGAGAAGAGGAGAGAGAATGATAACATTAGACCCTATTTTTTGTAGGGGAGTTATGGGCTAAAAAGATCAAATTATAGGCTCCAAGCAGCCCTCTTGATTGACCTTGTATCCTTAAGAAAGCACAAAATCAGCCTTAATCCCTAAAAATTAGGAACCTTACGAGGTCCAAAAAGTGTCCAAAGGTCTCCTAATGTCAGACAATACATAAAATGATCACTTACAACTTGATATTTCACAAAACACATTTTGACTCTCAATATGCTAACAAATTACAAGTTTTCTAAGTCAAAAGACCTCAGAGTTTAAAAGTGTAAAAGCATATCCACTAGTAGACCTCCTGTCATATGCGCTACCTGCCCAATCAGCATCTGTGTAGCCATGTATGTCCAAGCTTTTACCACTCTCATAAAATAGACCATAATGTGCTGTGGTCTTCACATATCTCATGATGCGTCTCACTGCATCCAAATGTGGTTTCCTGGGGCTCTGCATAAACTGGCTAACTAGCCCCATAGCATAACTCAAATCCGGGCGTGTGATAGTCATGTATATGAGACTACCAACCATCTTCCTGTACATAGAAGGATCATCCAATTCCTCACCATAATCAGCCCGCAACTTCACATTTTGCTCCAAGGGTGTACTCATAGGCTTACACCCTATCATGCCATACTTAGCCAACATATTCAATGCATATTGGCGCTGTACTAACCAAGTACCTGCATGATCTTTCACCACTTCAATGCCAAGGAAGTATCTCAACTCACCAAGATCTTTCATGTCAAATTGCCCACTCAAAGCTTTCTTGACATGCATCACATCTACACCATGATCACCTGTGATAATCAAGTCATCCACATAGATGACTAGTAAAACAATCCCATGCTGTGTCTTCTTCACATAGAGTGAAGAATCTGCTGTAGAAATCTGAAAACCAAGTGAGATAAGATATCTGCTCATCTTATCACTCCAAGCACGAGGTGCTTGCTTTAGACCATACAATGCCTTTTTCAATCTGCATACGTGAGTGGGATATCTAGGGTGTACATATCCTTCTGGCTGTGCCATGTACACTTCCTCTTGTAGATCTCCATTCAGAAATGCATTCTTGACATCCATCTGATGCATTTCCCAGCCATTAGCTGCAGCCATAGCAATGACTGCTCTCACTGTGCCCATCTTAGCCACTGGACTAAACGTCTCATCATAATCCAAACCTTGGGTCTATGCATAACCCTTTGCTACCAATCTTGCTTTATGTCTCTCAATAGAACCATCAGATTTGCACTTCACTTTGTAAACCCATTTACATCCAATAACATTCTTGTCCTTTGGTAATGCAACCAAGTCCCATGTATCATTATGGACCAATGCGTCCATCTTAACATCCATTGCTTTTTCCCATACATGCTCTCCAACAGCCTCTGCATAGCATGTAGGTTCCACATGCTTCACCATAGATGTCATATATGCATAGTGCATAGCAAAATCTCTATATGTCAATCTGTCAACAGGATATCTGACTCTCTGGGATCTCCGCAATGCCTGTGGGTCACTCTGTACACCTGTAACTCTAGCATGTGGTGGCACATATCTATCCTGTCTCGCACCAGGTGTGCGTAAACCAGGTATGCCAAGCTCCTCATCCAAACTCTCAGAACTAGATGACTCATAACCTGTGATTCCAATTCCTTCGACTTTCTTTTTACCTTTATCCATAGCACTACTCCTAGTGCTCACACTCTCATGCCTCAAACGTCCTGACCATGGACGTATACTGCTACTCTCAGCTTCTGCTGGCCCAGACATAGTAGTAGAACTAGAACTTGCTTGTGGCAAGTTCACAGGCACATCAGCCTCAAGTGACTCAATGACTCCCTCATCTTTTGCTTTGTACCAACTAGCAAGCTCATCAAACACCACATCTCGTGAGATGACCACTTGTCTAGTTTGAGGGTTATAACATTTGTATGCCTTTCGATCCTGTGCATATCCAACAAATACACATTTTTTTGCTTTAGGATCCAACTTCCTTCTTCTTTCATCAGGCACATGTACATAAGCTATGCATCCAAAAACTTTAAGATGTCCAATGTTTGGCCTATAACCTGTAAGCCGCATCTCTGGCGTGCTTCCATGAATGGCTGCTGTAGGTGTTTTGTTCAATATATATACTGCAGTAGCACATGCTTCTGCCCAATAGTAATCTGGCATGCTCTTTTCATTGAGCATCGCCCTAGCCACTTCACATATGACTCTATTCTTTCTCTCAGCCACATCATTCTGCTGAGGTGTATACCTGCAAGTTAACTGTCTTCTTATTCCATGCTTCCTCAAGAAATGCTCAAAAGCTTTTGAGGTGTATTCACCACCTCCATCTGTCCTCAGACATTTAATCCAACAGCCATATTGCTTTTCTGCAAAAGCTTTGAAATCCATGAACTTTTCCAACACTTCACTCTTCTCTTTGAGAAAGTATATCCATGTCATTCTGCTAAAATCATCTATGAATGTAACATAGTATAAACTGCCTTTGATAGATGGGTTTTGTGCAGGACCCCATACATCACTATGTACGATCTCAAGTGGCCTGTTACTCATATTTCCTTCTCTAGGAAACCTCAACCTTGCCTGCTTTCCAAACTGACAGGCTTCACAAACATGCATATGTCCATCATATTTGAACCTAGGCAATCCATTGACAATGCCTCTTGTTTGCATGTTCTTTAATCTCTGTATATTAACATGTCCAATCCTCTTGTGCCACATATCAATGTCCTGTACCACATTCCTGCTCTTTGAGAACATGGCTGATTTTAGCTCAGAAATTCCAGCATCCAGCTTAAACAATCTTCCTTCTTTCTTGCCTTTAGCAATCACTCTACATCCATGTTTGAAATCTTCAACGAAGCATCCATGCTCGTTGAAACGAACCTGTAATCCCTGTTCCACCATTTGACCAACTGAGGCCAAGCTTTTAGTGATCGAAGGCACATACAACACATCTGACATAGACTTTGTCTGACCATTATGCATGACCAATGGTACACTTCCAACATGTGTAATGACATGCTGGGTATCATCACCTGTTTCCACATAGCCTTTTACATCCATAGGCTTCATATGCTCAAACCATTCACCATGACATGTCATATGGTTTGATGCTCCTGAGTCCATATACCATGTATCATCATTCTCAGCATTTGTTGTCATAGAACCCACAACATGCTTCATGGCAAACAAATGATTTGCAGTTCCATCATTGCTACTTGATGCATAGTTACCACCATGTTGTGCATAGTTTCCACCATAATGACCACCACGTTGTGCTCTTCCCCCTCTCAAATCATTCTGTTTGCGGAAACAATCTCTCGCCATATGACCATATTTGCCACAATAATGGCATTCCACATCTTGCATAGAATTTTGTTGGCCTTGCCAACGTCCACGACCACGGGGGGTACCTCTGCCTCGCTGAGGTGCATATCCACGACCACCTCGAGCACCATATGAAGGCTGAAAATTCTGTTGTGGAGGCCTGTCCTGCCATCCACGACCATTACCACCACGTCCACGTGATGCGAATCTCCCCCTGCCTCTAAAGCCTCTCTGCGAGTAGAAAGCCTGATTTCTGCCATCATCATGGCTAGTAGATGCATCCAGAAATGAATCACTGAGCTTGATTTTCTCAACCAACAAGAGTGAAACCAACTCATCGAAGTCGGGTAAACCTGTACTCGTCACTGAGATAGATGTATCAAAGGATTTGTATTCCTTGCCAAGACCACGCAAGGTAATATCCACCAAATCATCATCAAGCATGGGGGCATTTATTGTGGCCAATGCATCTGCAAACTTCTTGATTTCTTGCACATAATCATGTATGCTCCTTTTATTCCTTTTCACATTATGTATCTGCTGTCGCAACAACTGAGACTTGCGAGCACTCGTATCTGTATCAAACATCTTGATTTCTTGCACATAATCATGTATGCTCCTTTTATTCCTTTTCACATTATGTATCTGCTGTCGCAACAACTGAGACTTGTGAGCACTCGTATCTGTATCAAACATCTTGACCAAAGTATCCCATGCATCTTTGGGATTCTCAGCATCCTGAATGTGTATGAGCATAGCATCAGAAATGCATATAGACAAATAATGCAGCACTTTGAATGCTCTCTCTGACCATTGCTTATGAGCAATAAGCTGCTGCTGTGTAGGTTGCCGAGGTAGCTCAGGCTCTGGCTCAGCACCTGTAAAATGAGATTCCAAAATCCTTTCCCTTTCAAGAAACTCTTTATCCTGTACTTCCATGCCTGGAAGTTCTTCCTATCCAGCTTCTCACCAACAATCTGAACTGGATTATCCGACATGTTTGCTCAATGCATACACCTTCCGCACACTTCAAATCTGTAAATGAGCCTTCCTCAGCTCAACCACACTCCAATGAATGTTCCAGATACTCCAAGGTAGCCAACAAACTCCAAATTTGATGTAGAAAATCAACCTGTAATCATCCAAGATGAACTGACTCACTTAGTGCGGGATACCCTGAATTGACACGCCTTCCAAGGCTCCAAATCACAATGTAATGGTGCAATCAAGTATGGGCAACTTGCATTGACACCTAATGAACCTCAATGTTGAGTATCAACACCATCTGACATGTGTACATATCAATTTTTGAAAACCCCTTTCTCTGTTTTTGGAAAAACCAGAAAAACCAGTAGAAAATTTGCTCTAATTCCTTCAATATTTGTCCAAATTGAGCAACCAGGCATTCATTAGCTTAGCATTAGTGTCCATCAACTCCATGTAAGAGGAATTTGTCCAATTGTAAAACACCAAGGATTAATTGCTCAATTAAAATGCTCTGTTTCTCTCCAACCACAGTGGACAGCCTGTTTTAATCAGCTCATTCCCAGCTCAATTAGGCATCATTGACCAAACAAATCACATATCCCTCTTCTCCAAAGTGTAAAGCATCCAATTGCTAAAGAAGTTGTGGAAGATATCAAGAACCCAATGAGAATTTAATCTCCTCGTAGTCAAAAAGTATAAAATCTACCCTGTTTTCTCTGTTGATTCAGCGCCGCCTGTAGGGGGGTTTAGGAGTTTTTGTGATGATAATTGATGATTACTATAGGTGCCCAACACTCCTAGGTACATGTGCAATCCACCAATGGTTGGATTTTAGCCAAAATCACACTCCAAATGCTTCAATTTTGGGCTTCTTTTTCACTATTTTGTGAGAGCTCAAAAAACCAGAGATTTTCACACTTTGAAATGCATTCAAATTGCTCCAAAATCTCAATAGGGCTTGCATAAGAGTTGCCATTACATCCCTCATTGTCAGATACATGTTTGCTTTGCCAGATTTACATGTATTTCCACCATACATCAATGTTCCCAAGCTTTAATGGAAAGCTTCAAAAAACAGAATTTTTCTTTGCTTTGATTTGCTCTATTTTGCTTTGCTTTTGCCTGTATCACCTGCAATCCACTCAAGGATGTTTAGAAGACCTTACTCGGTAGGCCAAGCTCTCAGATCTGATAGTATTTGGTGTGCTCCAAGCTTCAGAGCTCCAATGGCAAGCTTCACAGCTTCTCTTCACAGCTTCTTCTTTTCCCTCTTCACTCACTCACTCATAAACCCTAATAAACAGCACAAGGCTCTGATACCATGTTGAAAGAACGGTAGAGGAGGAGGAGACACACACACAGGAGCAAACCCTAATGTATATTGCAAACCCTAACCATACAGGGAAGCCATATCCACTCTCACACAAAGCATAATGCACTAATCCATAATCCACACAATACACAATGAGTTGTGTCCACACTCTACTAACCCTAGCTAATGTCCACACACTATGACCAGCTGGACACGCGGTCATTTATGTCTCACACATGTTCCTACCTAATCTGCCAGCACATAGCATAGCTGGCTCACACTGACATCGAGCTTGAATCTCAACAGGGCACACCCCGGGATTGGTACTAGGATAGTTGGATTTGTCATCGCAATGGAATGAGAAGCTAGCCTGGTGTGTGTTGTGAAGCAATCCTTAATGACTCATATTGAGGTTTTTCTTTGGCCTCACACTTTTAGTCCATGAATAATGCTATTGATTTAAGAAAGAGCTATGGGTCATGTTTGTATTTAGCCCTTGGTGGTTGTACCTAGCCCTTTGTGGCTGTTTTTTTATTAACTAATAGAAGGATCTTTTTCCCCCCAAAAAAAAAGAGCTATGGGTCATGTCCCTTTGAAAATCTTATCCATAGAGGTTGGAACTATGCTCAAAGATTTCAGGCATCTTCATCACATAAATAAGAAGGATGATTTTATTGATCAGTTTAATGAGAAGTTGCATGTGAAACAAGACATTGAGAACCTCCAAATCCTTGATGTGCATCCTACCATTTTTTTCTTTACGGGCTTTAAATGCTGTGTTCGGAATCCCTCACCTCGTGTTGATATTTAGGTTCTATGGGGATGTGGTAGGTAAGAAATTCTATGTTGAGGGACAGAAGTGAGTGAGCAAGACACAATTTATGACTCCGTCTCACAGCTTTCATCTTTCTATGTAAGAATCACTTGTTTCTTACATTCATGAACAAGATGGTGGTGGTTTCAAACTTTTGTGGTGGGAAGCTGGGGACTTTGTTTGAGGACCATCTTCTATGGCACCATCAAGACTATAATACAAATAACATATATATCACCACAAGTGACCAAGACTTCATCATCTCATATTGCAAGTCTTAGCTCCATGAATGTATAGAAGAAGATAGAAGTACGTTCATCAGCAGGAGGTTCAACAAAATGTCTTTACTCCTTGATTATGAAGGTGACCAATTCTACCAAGATCCGCTAAATCTCTAAATCTAAAACTAATGTGCTTTTTTCCCAAGTGTTTAAGTTTTCAAACAGAGTTTGGAAAGCAACCATAATCTCGGGTCCACCTAGCCACCCGTTTTCCCTTATTTGATCCGTCACACATCCATTCTTAACCTAGCCCTATCTAATCCTATGGGTCTAGCCTACTACCGTGTGATTGGGACTATGGAATCGGTGTGAATTCACACCTCCATAATTAAAGTTTCCTTTTTTGTTACTCACGCACACTACATATTCATGTGCATGCATGTTGGGGTCTATGTGCAAAAGTTCTCTATGTATAGAGCGATTTATATTGATGGTAGGGATTAAATGATGTTTTCATATAGTTGTCTCAATTAAGGAATCTCGGGGGGTTCACCTTTAAAAAATGTTGCATATCACGTGCGTTCAAGAGGTAATAAAAAACCCCCTCTACTTACATGTCACACGCTAATAAAATGACCCCTCTTTCTTAAGAAACTTACAACTTTTTTTCAAAATTGGATAAAAAAGCCCCTCCTGTATATGTAAACCTTTAACTTTTTGGAATTTAAATACCCCTCTTAGATGAACTGACGTGCTACACTTACATACTTTTAGGTGAACCCCCCGGGTAAGGAATATGATTATTCTATGTCATATGTTTCTAAATATGGCATGCTATCCCTACTACTATCCACACTAATGTGTTGAAAATTGCCACGTGGTAGCTCCTCGTGCTTCCCCGATCAAGCGTGAAGGGTAATGTGTGAGGGAGCAGTAACGCACAGATCACTAACTAGTACATATGTATATACATATATATTTATATATATATATACATGAAGTGCAACATCTCATCATACCAACTGGGTATTTCTTCATCTATGAGGAAGGGAAAGGGGGGCAAAAGAAGACTTGCAGAAAAGAGTTCGAGGAGGAAATGGACCATTAAATATATGCAAACTTCCATTAAATATATGCAAACTTTAATCCACACAACTCAACCAAGCAGGTGTCCTGAGACCTTCCAAGTGGGATGAAATTACAAAATTCATGAACCAGTTAGAAGTGTCTGGCCGAACACATAGAGGCAGGGCCAAAGCAGCTCTTGGGTACCTAGGAGCATCAAGATAAGGAAGAAGCCCCTCCCTCGCATCGAGAGACGTATGTGGAAGTAGTGGGATATTATGACTCACGGATCTAGGTGAGGAGGCAACAGCTCATTCGAAGTGTAGCTCTGCTAAATCCCCTTGCCAACGGAGTCACCAAGAAGAAAGGGGAGAGGAGTGCTGTAGTCGAAACCTTCAGGAATACTGCCCTATGGGTAGAAACAGAATCGAGGTGGAAAAAGAAGGCCAAAGGAAATTGAGCAGATGGTTTTTGAAAAATGTGTTATCACCCCAGAGCAAAGAGAGCCCCATGCCTTCGCGCACAGTACGCATAGCTGTGGAAACAATGAGGAGGGCAAGGGCAAGGCATCTAGAGGCATGGCCCATTGATATGTAGTTTAAAAGGGCCAACAAGAGGATGGGCATAAGGCGTGCCTGGGTAAGCAGGAGGAAGAGGGCTTACGAGCCAAGGTATGCCCAGGAACGCCCCATCAAGTTCATCTCAGAAAGCATTGCAATAGCGGAGGTACCAGACGAAGGTAGGAGTCTGGATGGGAGGATTTGGACTCAGAAGCAATCTAGACACAATTTTTATGAACAACAACTGTGGGATTTGCTTGCTGGCACCAGGTGTTGGCAACAACCAATCAACCCATTTGGCCACTGCCTAAATTGACCATTGTGCAACAAATCGAGCCTTCTTGTTTTATAACAAACTTGTATAATAGCTTCTTCATGTGGTTTGTTGCTCCTGAATCCATGTACCATATGTCATCACTCTCTTTGCAAGATGTCATAGTACCCATCACATGCTTCATGGCAAACAAATGATCCATATGTCCTTTTTTAGATGAAGCATAATTTCCATGCTATGCTCTACCACCACAAACATCATTTTGCTTTTTATATAAATCTCTAGTTATGTGTCCAAGTTTGCCACAATAATGGCACTCAATGCCAAACATATTTTGTTGTTGTGGTTGCCATCGACCTCTACCACGAGATCCAAATCTCCCTCTAGCATGAGGGTAAAAACTTCTACCACCACATGCACCCAATGATGGCTATGAATCATGTTGTTATTGTGGTGGCCTACCATTCCAACAATGTCCACCTGTACATCCTCTTAGACTAGCTCTCCCCCTGCCTCTAGCACCTCTATGAGTGTAGAATGCTTGGTCCCTTTTATGTCCAATGGTACTAGATGAGGCAACAAAACCAAGTTTCATCTCCTCCACAATAAGCAACGAGCTCAACTCATCAAACTCTGGGGAGTGTCCACCTCTAACCTTGATAGAGGTTTCAAATGCTTTGTAATCCTTTCCCAATGCATTCAAACATGATGGCGTCATCTTCCATGCTTTGTAATCCTTTTCCAACGCATTCAAACATGATGGCAACCAAGTCATCATCTTCCATGGGGGTACCAATAGATGCAAGTGCATCACAACATTCTTTAATCTCTTGCATATAATCATTTATTTTCATGTTGTTTTGAACCACCACACCATGTATCTTTTGCTTCAATTGCATCTTCTTTGGTTGTGGAGTCATATCATACAACTTCACCAATGTATCGCATGCATCCTTGGGATTATGTGTGTCCTAAATATGGCATATCATGGTATTTGTCACACAAATTGAGAAATAATGCAGCAAAGCCCTTTCTATCCAATTCCTATGTGTTGTAAGCTAGGCGGGTGTTGCATTCACTGGGAGAACCCTTGGCTCCTACATCTCCTCACCTACCACCAAGCTCCATAGTCCTTTGCCTTTAAGAAAATTTGTCATATGGTACTTCCAAATCCGAAAGTTGTATCTATCAAGCATTTCCCCAACAATATTTTCTAGACTATCACTTATTTGTCAATGCACAATATTCACTTAGTACTACAACCAATCAACTCAAATATGCATACATACATATACTTCGTCACCAATGCTATTTGCACACTCGAGAACTTTTATGGCGATAAAATCTAGGACTCAAAACCACTGTTTGCATAAGCTGAAAAAACAACTTTTATGGCGATAAAATCTAGGACTCAAAACCATTGTTTGCATAAGCTGAAAAAACAACTTGGCACCGCTCACAAAATCTATGAAATGCATCTAAAACATTCCTCCACTTTCCGAAACACTCCAATGTACTCACTCTTTGCATTATAAATTCCCCCAAGTAGCATTTGAACTCGACTATGTATGAACAGTCCATTATGCCTTGTTGTGGCAAGTTTTGTCAAGCCTTCCAATCCTTCAAATCACTGAGAAATGATCAAACCAAGTGTAAAACATATACATTTACATCAACACATCCTCCATGTTGCATATGGGCATCATTCAAATGCATTACATGCCAAACATGCCAAACACTTGCTAAAAGTTGTTCTCTGTTTTGATGTAAACCTGTAAACCGTGTGATTAACAGTCACTAATCCCACTCTAACCACTTCAAATGAGATCCAAATTCAAATCCCAAGCATTCATTATCCTTGTATCAATGTTATCTTACTCTGTATACGAGGAATTAGCCAAAATGTTAAGTGAGTAGAGAGTAATTAGTAATTTATTGAAGCTTTGTTCACTAATCATAATTAACAGCTCTGTTAATCATACATTAATAAGCTCATAATTGATGTTTCCAACTCCAAGATGCTTTGGAAGGCTTCTCCACCCTCATATGCATACATTTTCTAAGCTTAATGTGTACTCCGTTTGATGGTATAGCTCACATGAGCTCCAAGATGACAAGTAAAGGTGAAAAACCTGTTATAATCTGTTGTTTTTCTATGCCGCCTGCTCCTCCTAGGGATTTTTAGAAGCTTACTAATCACCAATTATTGCATGTATGGATTAGATTTGATCCTAGATATTCTCAAAACACTTCAATGCTTCAAATCTTTGCAAGATTTACCTTCAATGGCATTAATTTGGGGCATGTGTTCTCTATTTCTGTGAAGCTTCCAAAACAATGATTTTCCCACTTATACAATGCATAGATTTGCTCCAAAGTCAATCTAGGGTTTGCATATGAGTTGCTATTGAATTCACCAGTGCCACATACATGTGTCCTTCACCTATTACATACATTTGTCTCTTTGCATTCAAGCTCTCAAGCTTTCCATTAAAGATTGCAAAACATAATTTCCACTTGCTTTGGGTAACTCAAATCTTGCTTAGCTTTGCTTACCCGTGGTCCTTAGTTTTCAAATCTGTTGAGTAGATGTGTGCTCCAAGCTTCCCTTTTCTCCAAGCTCCAAGCTCCAATGGATAGCTCTAAAACTAGAATTTTCCTCTTCTTCACTCACTCACAAAACCGTAATGGAGAGCACCAAGCTATGATACCATGGAAAGAGAGAGAAAGACCTGCGAAGGAGCCTAGAGGGTGCTGACCATACGGTGCTCGGGCTCTGGGTCGCCGAAGATACCCACACGTGCGTCGGGGAAGAAAATGGAACAAGAAGTTAGAGTTGTTTTTTGAACTTGGGCATGGATCTGGTTGATTGTCCTTGCTGGTCCTCAACGGATGAGTCCATGGCTCTTTTATATGTGTGTGTCACACGAATGATTTCCCTTGGTCTCTTCAGTGAACAACAATACATCTTTGCCTCAGGGGGGGATCTCTATGATATCTTTCATCCTTGTATCAGCGAGGCCTAGTGGCTCTAGGGTCTTGTCATATCTGAACCTAAGAAGCCGTAGCAAGTACATGTCCTTTAACAGTATAGTTACTCTGTGTGCATGGGAAGCTAGAACGTAGCTATCCTAGAAATTCTCAATGAGCCAATCCTCGGCAGCCTCATGCAAGCAACCCAACATCAAGCCCTGGCAACACACATCATAGTGGTTCCTTTCACAAATGGATTTGACAAGTCATTAGAATGGGATTTTCAGAATGCCACACTACATGTGCCTTTGCACCTTTCTCAGTTCACGTAAGACGGAGGTATGCAGCTCGTGCCTTCGAGTCCTCATTGAGCGAAGGCTCAAAATATTCTTTCTTGGTCTAGCTTTCTGCCCTATTTTAGGATTCTTAGATGAGGAGGCCCTTGTCATCCTCTTTGTCTGCACTATGTATAAAAAAAAGTAGTTGGATGACTCAAATGACTAACCAAGAAAATTTTGGATAAATATCACTACAACGTGATATGAGGACAACGAACACTCAAACCCAAACATCGCGTTGTACTGCATTTATAATCAAAGAACCTACAACACGCCAAAAAGACTCAAATGAAAAGCAAGGAAAAGTTTTGGATTAAATTCACTACAACACAATGGGAAGAGTTCCAACACACTGGCCCCCCATATCGCGTTGTATTAAATTCGTGTTAAAGGACACTCGAACACATAAAATCGGCTCAAAGGACCAATAAGGACAAATTTTGAACAAAACTCACTACAATGCGATAAGCGGACTTCCAACACACTGGATCCCCCATATCGTCTTGTACTGCATTCATAATCAAAGGAACTCTAACATGCAAAATTGCCTCAAAGGACCATTAAGGATAAATTTTTAACAAAACTCACTACAACATGATAAGAGGACTTCCAACACACAGAGTCCTTGTGTTGATCTGCCATGACTTTGGTTGTGCTGGCCAGACAAGGGAATCCTCAATCTTCTAATCTTTTCGTGGGGTCGTAGATTGGAGACATTGCTCTTTGGCACTTCTATTCTGATAGAGGATGGTGTGCCCTCTCCTTTGTCTACTTCCCCAACTGGGCCATCGGTGTTACTAACCACAGCTGAAGCATGGGTGTAGCTAACTATTGGTAGGAGTGAGTGGCACATGCATGTCAAGAAAGTAGGATGCCTGAGAATATTGGGAGTATAAGGGCGTGTACTCACTGTCTTACGAGTTCTCGGAATCCATTGGGGGGTTACTGGAATGTCAAAATAAAGGGCTCAATTAGATACTAATCAAAGCACTCAATGATGATTAACAATAATCAAAGAAGATGCAAATCAGAACACCGCCTCGTGTCCACCTAAATGCGTGGCACTGGGCCAATCAAATACCCCACCATGCAACCCTGCCTTATATACAGAACAAAGAGATAATACAGAACAAAGATGATACTGAACATGTAGAACAAAGAGATATGGAATACTTCTTTTGCCAATCTACACCAAGGGAGGAATACAAAACATGTAGAAAATATAGAAGAAGGCCACAGAAGATGTACTTTGTTGTATCATATGAATATACTAAATACAACGCCATCTCTCGCTCTCTATTCTCTATCTATGTTGAATATTCTTCAAAATCAAGAGTTCCTATGAAGCGCTTAGGGAAGAGAGAAGACTATGCAAACTTCCACATGTCTCATTCATATCAGTGCATTAGGCTCAACTATGCTAAGTGCAGAAAATACAACATGTTGCTACTACCGGCATACTTAGGTAGCACTCGCGTTATGAATTCAGAGCTCCTTGTGTATGTCGGTAGTTATCGGCATTCCTAGGTAGCAACCGGCATGCATTGATGCTCCCAGTACATGTCAGTAGCTACCGGCATGCCTAGCTAGCACCTGGTATGCATTCGGTGATCTCGGTGCATGTTGGTAGCTAACGGCATGCATTGGAAGCTACCGGAGAGGTAGGTAGGCCTCGACATGCATTGGGTGCTCACGGTGCATGTTAGTAGCTACCGGCATGCATTGGAAGCTACTGGCATGCCTCAGTAGCACCTGCTGTCATGCATTGTGTGCTCCCGATGCATGTTGGTATGTATTAGAAGCTATCAGCATGCCTAGGTAGCCCAGCATGCATTCGATTCTCCCACATGCCGGTAGTTCCCGGTGTATGTTGGTACTTATCGACATCATGCATTGGAAGGCATGCCTAGGTAGCACCCGACATGCATGGGAGCTCTTGGTGCATGCTGGTAGCTATCGGCATACTTAGGTATAGCACCTAGCATGTATTGGAAGCTACCGGCATGCCAAGGTAGCACTTTGGAAGCTACATGCATTGGGAGCTCATGCCTAGGTAGCACCCGGCATGCTCTCGTGGTAGCTACTACCATCATACTTACATAGCACTCGGAGATCCTGGTATATGTCGATAGTTATCGACATGCATTAGAAGCACCCGACATACTTAGGTAGCGCCCGGCATGCATTGGATTCTCCCGGTGCATGTCGATAGCTACCGGTATGCCCAGGTAAATACCGGGATATGCCTATGTAGCACCTGAGATTTCACGAAAAGTATAGAGTACATTGCAACTTGAATAATTGAGACTTTTGGTACCCATACTAGTTAAATTTTTCCCTTAGGTATTGATGGCAAAGTAGCAAATGTTAAATCGTTATTTCTTTTCCTATTTCTTTTGTGACTCCTCCTTGGTTTTAGCTTAGGCTTGACCTCTTTGGGCTCAGTTATTGGCATGTAGGCCCACACTTGCGATGATGGAGTTGGGAAGGGTTACAGTTGTGGGTGCTTTGATGAAGCTTCGAATTTGTGAATAATCAAACATAGTAATGATGAAACCAACCAAGTGGAGCAATAACCTACCTCAATCACAAGGTAAACTTAGATTTCTTTTTTTTTAAAAAGCACCCCTTAGTGTCAAGGTAAGGATTTTACTATTGTTTGAAGCAATTAGTGTCAAGGTAAACTTTGAATTCACTATTATTTTTTTGAAGCACTTATAAGTATCAAGGTAAACATGGTTTTCACTATTGTTTTGAAGCACTTAGTATCAAGCTAGACTAAGATCCAATTAGTTAAATTTCACTATTGTTTTGAAGCACTTAGTGTTAAGGTAAAATAAGATCTAATTAGTTGGATTTCACTATTGTTTTGAAGCACTTAGTGTCAAGGTAAACTAAGATCCAATTAGTTGAATATTATACATCAACAGAGTGTATAAGTTTAACAAGTAAACACTATTATTTATTGACCTATACTAAATTATGTAATCCAGGTTTTATAACTAATTATGGTATTAATTTGCAAGTGGAAGACATTATTAAAGAAGATAAAATATTCAAAGAAGACACCATGGAATTAATGAAGATAAAATATCATATTTGTACATGCCAAACATTCTTACAGAAATCAATATACTAAAAAAAGACACCATGGAATTAAAAACTAATAGAGTAAATAGTCTAGCCACTAGATTTCATGGATCTTGTATTAAAACCTTGTGTATATCAAAGAAGAAATCTTTTATGAAAGGAACACAATTAATAACCTCCATTTTTGGATAATAATGAAATTTCATATAAAGTTTTAGATTCCATACTTGCTAATAGTTTTAATAAACCTCATTTAAACTATAACTTAAGTTTAAAAAATTAGATCTTGATATTAAAAATTTTATCAAGTAAAGAATAAAAATAAAAATAGCGTTTCATTATATAACAGTATGAGTCGTGTAGATTACAAAATTAAGTTTGAATACACTTTTAAAAATCATTTGTGTCTCTTGTGGTATTCTATTATCATGCAAAATAAATTAAATTGATAATTGACTTTATAAAAGGAAAATCTCTAGCTAAAGTATTTCGTCCACCACATAAAAATCTATGTAGTTCTTGTGCTAAATTTATTAAAAGAAAAAATACATTGCTACAAGATCCCAATGAATGTGAAATAAAACCATACACAAAATAATGTCGACCAACTAATAGTAGTATTGTTCAAATTAGAGAATTGGGCTACAAAATGCAATATGGTGTGCATGGGTCTATAGTAAATGTCATGGCGAATACAAGAAAAATGCAAGTACTCTTCCAAGGTTTTGTGATTTTTACTCAAGTTCAATCAAGCATTAAAACAATACAAACATCCATATTCTTGGACATGTGCATGCTCTCATAGTTATGCAAACATTTGCTGAGTTTTATGTTGAATTCCTCGCAACACAAAACTTAGACATCCATATGCTTAGACTTGTTCATCCTCTTATATTTATGCATGCATTACATGAGTTCTTCAACACAAAGCTTTACAAAGAGAGTGAATTTCAAGTAAATTAAGATTGTGAAAAGCACATCTTCATTACATTAAATTGAATAGCAATTTGATGTATTGTCTCTAGAATTGAAAAAGGATAAACATGTAGAAATTGATGAATTCTCTTTTACATAAATATAAAAACTAAATAACAAGTGGCATCAATTATGAAGGCCAATTGAAAATGGTAGCTCTTTGGGATTTCTCTTTTACATAAATATATAAAAAATGAATAACAAGATGTCTTAATTACAGAGTCCAATGCAAAATGGTATCTCTTTGTGAAGGAAACAATACATTAACAAAATTTTCAAAGACAATCATAGTGAAAAAATGCATAGCTAAAGTAAGCTAGCCAAGCATTTGCAACTTTTGGGCTTCTGTTGCCTTGCAATCCACAACAGACTCCTTGTGTTGATCTGCCGTGACTTTGGCCGTGCTGGCCAGTCGACAAGGGAATCCTCAATCTTCTAATCTTTTCGTGGGGTCGTAGATTGGAGACATTGCTCTTTGGCACTTCTATTCTGATAGAGGATGGTGTGCCCTCTCCTTCGTCTACTTCCCCAATTGGGCCATCGGTGTTACCACCCACAGTTGAAGCATGGGTGTAGCTAACCACGTTTTCCCGATTGTGCATGTACTCATCAATGATATCAAACCATTGACATGTTACCTTATGATCATTTCCAGAGATCGAATTATGTGCCTTGTCCTTCTTATAGTCTGCATACACACGACCCCATTTCTTTCTACAACTTTTAGAGTCTTTGTCACACTCTTGGAATAGCCCTGCAAGTTGAGTGGCAACTTTAGACCATAGATCAACCCTTTGCTTTGGAGTTTTTCCAAACTCATCGTGCATTGAGCCCCGAATGTGAATGAGCTGAACAACCCATGCATCCTTCCAAACCTCCCTCTTCCATGTTTGTTCATCTACATTGGTCTTTGGTGTTGAGGCCTTTCTACCTCTCTTGTTCAACGGGGGCTTTATTGGAAACTTCAACCTCCTGCACCTCTGCATCATCTGATTGTTGGACTCTACATTTTACTGGAAGCTTTTTACCTTTTCTGGGGGAAGAAACCCCATCCACATCACTTCTCCCTTCTAGAGGCAAAGATGAGATCTCCCTCTCTGCTTGTGAGGGTTGCAGACTTTGATGCACAGACTAGTACCCGATTGGGTTGGGCTGTTGGTATGGCATAAACCCAAACGGTGAACCACCGAAAGCGGACAAAGAAAAAGTCCCTCCAACAAGTGGGGTACATGCAAATGTGGAGGAGGATAAGGATGCCGGAAGTGTCAAACTATTGGTAGGAGTGACTGGCACATGCATGTCAAGAAAGTAGGATGCCTGAGAATATTGGGAGTATAAGGGCGTGTACTCACTGTCTTGCGAGTTCTCGGAATCCATTGGGGGATTACTGGAATGTCAAAACAAAGGGCTCAATTAGATACTAATCAAAGCACTCAATGATGATTAACAATAATCAAAGAAGATGGAAATCAGAACACCGCCTCGTGTCCACCTAAATGTGTGGCACTGGGCCAATCAAATACCCCACCATGCAACCCTGCCTTATATACAGAACAAAGAGATAATACAGAACAAAGATGATACAAAACATGCAGAACAAAGAGATATGGAATACTTCTTTTGCGAATCTACACCAAGGGAGGAATGCAAAACATGTAGAAAATACAGAAGAAGGCCACAGAAGATGTACTTTGTTGTATCATATGAATATACAGAACATGCAGAACAAAGAGATATGGAATACTTCTTTTGCCAATCTACACCAAGGGAGGAATACAAAACATGTAGAAAATATAGAAGAAGGCCACAGAAGATGTACTTTGTTGTATCATATGAATATACTAAATACAACGCCATCCCTCGCTCTCTATTCTCTATCTATGTTGAATATTCTTCAAAATCAAGAGCTCCTATGAAGTGCTTAGGGAAGAGAGAAGACTATGCAAACTTCCACATGTCTCATTCGTATCAGTGCATTAGGCTCAACTATGCTAAGCGCAGAAAATACAACATGTTGCAGAAAATACAAAAGATACAAAGAGATAGGAATACAAAACATGCAAAAAATACAGAAGAAAAGATCACATCAAGAAAATACAGAAGATACGGAGAGAGAGGAGCAAGAAAAAAAAACGCAAGGCTTACCTCAATGGAGATCGCTCTACAAATCGAGGCGGTATGCTAGAAATTGGTCTGCAGCATCCCCCAAGCAACACGGCCAATGTATCATTGCAGAATGGCAGGAAGGAATGCAGTGTGGTCGACCAACTAGAGGGCGATTGGCTGGAGATAGGTGCACCCAAATTTGGGCAGCCAAGCTTGGCTGCCCACGCAGAGGCGAAACAGCGGCAGGAGGAAGAGGCCACAGTGGTAGACGAATTAGGTGGGCGTGAGGCGGTGTGTAAGGAAGACATGCACGGCGGGGTATTTGATTGGCCCAACGCCATGCGTTTAGGTGGACGCTAGGCGGTGTAAAGGCCCTCATATCCCCGAAAGGTGGGCAAAACATTTTGGGGATTTTTGTGGGTGGCCTGCACAATGATACTACCCTCGTCATCCTCATGCTCTGCGCTGCCCTTTCGCTTGGATTCGACATCAAGAGCGATGGCCTCAAGGAAGGGTGGTATGACGGAGCTAGCATCGCTTTTGCAGTAGTGGTGGTCACCGTCGTGAGCGACTACAAACAATCAAGGCAATTTTAGCGCCTATCCGAGGAGAGGGGCAACATCCAAGTGCAGGTGGTGAGAGGCGGCGAGAGGGTGGCTGTGCCCATACTCGATGTCGTGGTCGGGGACATCGTGGAGCTGAGCATCGGAGATCAAGTGCCTGCCGATGCATTGTTTGTGCAAGGTCGATTCCTTGCCAATCGACGAGTCTAGCTTCACTGGAGAGAGCGATTACTACCTCCCTGATTCTCAAGAGTAAACATTCCTCCAGTTCGGGTCCAAGGTGCAAGATGGCTATGGCTCTATGCTCGTCACCGCTGTCGGAATCAACATTGAATGGGTTCAAGGGTATTCAAGTTTATGACACGGAGTGTATTTGTAGTATAGTATATGGAGTGACATCGTCGACACTCTTTTGGCCACCTAGTTCTACATGCAGGGATAGAGCTATGAAAATAAAGCACAAAAGATTTATGAGAGAGTGAAAGCATGGTATTTTCTTCTTCTCTACTCCTATGGGACTTTTATGGAAGCATAGTTCCCGAAATAAACAACACTTTGTGGCGAGGGCTGGGCATGGTTGGAATGTGATTCGATTGGATGAAAGAATTAATAAATGGGGTCGCTAGGTACAGCGACCGATCGGCTCAAGTTCAGCTGGCGCAGGTTGGGAAAGCTGATTGGATTGGTAGGAACCGGATTTGCCTTGGCAAGCAGAGCGATGGGCCAGCTGAGGGACGCCAGAGCTATGCAGACTAGCCAATGCTGCCAGTCCAAGCGTACAGTGGATGCGAACCTCTCCAAGAACTCCACCATCACCACCTGCAGGACGAGCGTAGTAGCCACGATGCCCATGAACAAGCGGTTGTCGAGTAGGCCCCGGAAGATGTTACGCCGGTAGGGTTGGCGAGCATTCACCTCGTTGAAGAGCTGGCATAGCACGAATGTGTTGAAGATGACCGTGCGGTTGATCATGTCGGCGTCGGGATTTCCTGAGAGACCGAAGATTGTCACTCCGCGGAATTGGAGAGTAAGGAGGACAACAACTTGGTAGGCGGCTTGGACAGCCAAGTTTCGCCACATGGTGTTGGTGATGAGGGGCTGTTGGCGACCCACAGGTGGGCGTGCCATGAGCTCATCAGTGGGGGGCTCCGTGGCGAGCGCCAAGGCGCCCAACGTATCCATGATTAGGTTCACCCACAACAACTGCACGGCCGTCAGTGGCACGTCCCCGGACGTCACGGCCGCCACAAAGTTGATCGTTAGAGCTGCCACATTGACCGTAAGCTGGAACTGGAGGAACTTTTGTATGTTGAAGTAAACAGATCGCCCCCACCTTACCACTTTGACAACGGAGCTGAAATTGTCGTCCAGGATTATGATGTCAGAGCTCTCCTTGGCAACTTCCGTTCCTTCGACTCCCATAGACAAGCCTATGTCCGCCTTTTGGAGCGCAGGAGCGTCGTTGGTCCCGTCGCCCGTCACGGCTACCACCTCCCCCATGGACTGCAGAGTCTCCACTAGCAACAGCTTGTCCGAGGGCAGCGCCCGGGCCACTACTGCCACTCTCGGCAGCTTCTCCTGCCTCTCACTTTTCGTCCAGCTCCGGAGGGTGGCCCCCTCCACGGCCATCTGCTCTGTTGCCTCCAAAATCCCACACTCCTTAGCGATGGCCTTGGCGGTGGCTAAGTTGTCACCCGTTACCATTCTCACCTTCACGCCTGCTGCTTTTACAACCTCCACTGCAGTCTTCACCCCAGGCCTGCATGGGTCTTTCATTCCCACCACCGCCAGCAACGTCAGATCAGCCTCCGGTAGCTGACTCCATTGATCCACACCCTCACCAGTTACCTTCATGCTGCGTTTTTGTGTCATGTCATAGTACGCAAATGCCACGCATCGCAAACTACAAGATGCCATACCCTCAATCGTGGCTTCGAGCTCCCTCCTCTTCTCAGCAGACATCGGCTTCTCAATTGCAATGTTGTCTTCGATGTCCACCCACCTGTGGCACATGGACAGAATGATCTCCGCAGCTCCCTTCCAGTGAACCAAAACTGTCTCGTCGGACATCTTCACGGCCACACCAGCACGTTTCTTTGTTGAATTGAATGTTTCCACCTGCAGGATGGTCGACTCTGCCCTCACCTCCTGGAAGCTCATGCCGGCTCTCAAGCCCCACCAAAGGATAGCCTTCTCCGTTGGAGACCCAGTGACTTCGAACTGTTTCTCTACTCGTTCTTTTCCAGTAGCTCCGGTTATACCATGCCGGCTAGAAGAGCTGGGCATGAAGATACTCCCCATACTGTTTTGGGCAATGCCTTGGAATAGTAGGCTCTGCAATTTGCTGGGCAGGCTGCGCATCAATATATCCAACTCCTCTTCCTCCTCAGACATGTTTCTTTTCCCTGCAATCCATGCCTTCACCACCGTCATCTGGTTCATGGTGAGCGTGCCCGTCTTGTCGCTGCATATGGTCGTGGCTGAACCCATGGTTTCACAAGCCGCAAGCCGGCGCACCAAAGCATTATCAGCCATCATCTTACGCATGGAGTAAGCTAGTGTGAGAGTCACAGCGAGTGGAAGGCCTTCTGGCACTGCCACCACCACTATGGTCACAGCAATAGAGAGGATGTGGACTATAGCATCCATAATTTCAGTAGCACTGGTTTGTCCCGCTTGGAACTTGGCAACTGCACCACCGCTACTGGAATGGCCAGTGAAATAAAATACAAGCAGGATGATGAGAACCACAAATGCCACGGAGAGGCCCACCTTACCGATCAAGGTCGCTGCCTTCGTCAAGCGTGCTTGGAGAGGGGTCTCCTCGGCAGTGCTGTTGTCGCTGAGCAGGGCCATCATACGCCCCCACTCAGTGTTGACTCCGACAGCGGTGACGAGCATAGAGCCATAGCCATCTTGCACCTTGGACCCCGACCGGAGGAATGCTTGCTCTTGAGAATCAGGGAGGTAGTAATCGCTCTCTCCAGTGAAGCTTGACTCGTCGATGGCAAGGGATCGACCTTGCACAAACAATCCATCGGCAGGCACTTGATCTCCGATGCTCAGATCCACGATGTCCCCGACCACGACATCGAGTATGGGCACAACCACCCTCCGGCCGCCTCTCACCACCTGCACTTGGATGTTGCCCCTCTCCTCGGATAGGCGCTGAAATTGCCTCGATTGTTTGTAGTCGCTCACGGCGGTGACCACCACCACCAGAACCACCGCAAAAGCGATGCTAGCTCCGTCATACCACCCTTCCTTGAGGCCATCGCTCTTGATGCCGAATCCAAGCGAAAGGGCAGCGCAGAGCATGAGGATGATGAGGGTAGTATCATTGCAGGCCACCCACAAAAATCCCCAAAATGTTTTGCCCACCTTTCGGGGATATGTGTTCTCTCCGAACACGCGCTTCCGCCTTCTGGCGAGACTGTCGGGCTGATCTGGAGCTGCTTGATCAATGGGCAAGCCTTCGGCCAAGTTGGTGTGAAGCTGCCGGGCCAGACCCTGCAACCCTCCCAACTGCTGCAATTTTTCAGCGTCACGGCTTTGTACAATAGCCGCTATCGAGTTGACAAATTCTGGATCGAATTCTTTATCTACGTGCAGCTGGTCTGAGTGGGCAATAATATTGAGTTTGAGCTCATTGTCTTTGTCTTGCTTGCGACCAGCTTTAAATTTAGCGCTTAAACGCAACCCCACTACTAGAGCAGTCGTTGCTACCTTGAAAGTGATATTGTTGTGGTGGGGAGCCTCCAATGCTTCCACAAGGACGTCCAGAACTACATCCCGTAGTGAAGTCTGAGCGGCCAATGTCGCGCTGCGCTGCCCTGATCCTGGCTTCAGCTGGTGATTGGAAGCTGTAATTGGGCGGAAGTTGCCGGTTCCATCGGGAGACATGAAGCAAGTAGCTTAAGCTTGCAAGGTTGGGAGCGATGACCAGATTCCAGAAGAGAGAGATGATCGAGAATGCGTACAATACGTCAAGATCAGAAATTGAGGCACAAGACGTTGGGTGAGATTTAAGCCAGCAGAAGAAGAAGAGAGAGAATATGGCTTTCTGCAAGCTGCTGCTCTTTCCCTTATAGTAGAAACGTTCGTGGCGACTCGAGCAGCTTCTGAAACCTGCACCTTCTTGCCGACTTCGAGAAGCTTCTCAAAACTGCGCGTCCTTGCCGACTGCGAGCAGCTTCTCAAACCTGCAGCTTCTTGACGACTTCGAGAAGCTTCTGAAACCTGCACCTTCTAGCCGACTTCTCGAGCAGTTTCTTGCCGACTTCGAGCGCTTCTCAAACCTGCACTTTCTTGCCGACTTCTCGACCGCTGGTGGACCGACGTCAGTGCTTACGAAAAAGCTTTCTATGACAACAAAATATAAATAAGTAAAGAGGTTTAATTTATCAACCCGTCGTTTCAAGGCTTATGGAACCTTTATAAAAAGAAAGGATACGATTGATTTTCAGCCTGCTTTTTAAGGCATATGCACTCTCATGAAATCTTGTTCAAATCTATTACACGACTTGAGTAACATGTAACCCTTACACTACGACCTTCACTTTACGTGTGAGAATACTTTAGCTCCCGCTACTTAACGCTTCTAACGCCTTCACTTGTAAAGTTGCTGGGCTAAACACCCTTGTAATTTTCTTTCAAATCTCTTGAAAAGTTATGATCTAAGTGGGACCAACCAATATAATCTAAAAATATTTTAATATTATAATATATGTTTCAATATTGCTTAATAATAAGCTACTTTAAGAACTATATATGCTTGCCAAAAACTAAATCTGCTAAAAAATACAAGCAACATTGCTGTGCTACTAGAACATTTACACCACTTGGACAACTCAGATGTACCTCCGGCAGCAAAGTAACATTAAGTCGGCCCCTGACTTCTTTCAAATCTAATGCCTAGCCCTCAGATATAGCTACCCAGCAATGGAACAACATTTAACACCTAGCTTTGAGTATTATGTTTTTTGTCGGTATTGATTTTGAGACACTACTGAGGTTTAGGGCATACCGACGTTAGAATACCGACGCAAATGTCAAACGTTGGTATGCCCGTCGTTAACTTGGAGGCGAAAAGTCAGGCGGGTAATTTTCAAAAGTTCATATACCGACGCGTATACCGACGTGTATACCAACGAATATACCGACGCTCGTAAGTTTTTTACAGCCGAGAACCTATTGTTCTTTGTTTTGCGCGGCGTTGAACTGCATCCAGAGAAGGTATGCGTGTGTCCATCTCCTTTAAGCTTTCATCTTTTTACATTCAATCCACTCTTGTTGTTGTTGTTGTTATTGTGTGTGTGTGTGTGTGTGGAGAGACTTAGTGAAAGGTGTGTGTAGATCTCCCTTCCTCTCTCTCCTCTTGGACGGTTTGCCTCTCCCCATCTCCTCATCTTCTTATGGCGTTTTGCCTCTCTTTCTTTCCTCATCTTCTTATGTGTGTGTGTGTGTGGAGAGATTAAGGTAAATGAAGATTAGGTTAAATGTGTGATGTGTGTGTATATCTCATTCCCCTCTCTCCATCCTTCTTCTAATTACCGTCTTAATTTTGTATGGAGAGAAGATTTGTATGTGTGTTGTGAGAGATGTAGAGAGTGAGAGAGCTTGTGTATGTGAATCTATTACTAATGTATGCAATGCGTGTCTAGGTTTGTTTCTTCCACGTGTGTCCTACCTTGCAGATCTGCTTCGAACACGCACTATCCAATCCACATTTGAGAGGTAAGCATATTACCAATTATGTTGTTTTATTAATATTACTTCTCTTTTTGTTCTCAATTTGTAATTTTTAATAGAAATTGAGTATGCAAGCATGTTGTTTTTAATTTGTTCTCAATTTGTAATTTTTAATTGAAATTGAGTATGCAAGCTTGTTGTTTTATGCACATCTATGCTAGAGAGAGAGAGAGATTTTCTTCCTGGCACTTACCCAAGGCGTTTCGGTCTCTTTTTTGACTTGAAATCTAATGTCTAAGACATGCATGTGAACGTTATGTCTATATGTATATACTCTAATGTAATTGCCTAAAGCACATATCCATAAGCTAATGTATAAGTTATTTTTAAAATCTCCCTCAACGGCTGGGGAAAAGAAGCCGGTTTGACGCTTTTTTAATATTTTTAAAATCTCTCTCAACGGCTGGGGAAAAGAAGCCCGTTTGATGCTTTAAATGTTATTTTTAAAATCTCCCTCACGGTTGGGAAAAAGAAGCCCTGTTTTATGGTTTACATAATGCTTTGTGTAATGCATAATGATTTGCATTTAATGAGCTACATATACATGTTATCTTGCTAGATGGAGCCTCTCAATCTTGAAGAGAGAATAGCGTGTCCATGTATGCGATGTAAGTACCAAATCTTTCGAAAACGAAGGATTTGCAACCAGCATATTCATGACGCTGGCATATTTCCAATGGAGCGCTTGTAAAATTTACGGTTTCAATCGTACAACCAAGCAAGTGTGCAGCTGCATCTTGATAACATTGCGCCTATGAATTCTCATCCCCAAAAAAGGATGAGAATATCGAAGGAGAGAGTGACAGATGGAGCTCAATTAACAGCACCCGAGGGAATGGAAGAAGGTCAGGAAATGGAAGAAGGTCCAATGGAGGAAATGTTGGATGTCTTCATCGAGCAACAAGAAGCTCTCTTGGAGGAGCATGAACATGAAGATCATCAACCACGACATTCTCAACGGTCAAATTATGAACCATAGGAAGAGGCCATGCGTAAACTTGCACGCCTTCCACTATACAATGGTGCCAAGATATCTGTATTGCGTGCATCTCTTACGATGCTAAATTTACAGTCAATTTTTGGATGGTCTAATACAAGTGTCACTGAACACTTCAAGTAAGGATTTTTTGGAGATTACACCTAATGTTGAAATGATAAATTTTCAACTTGTATTTGACTAAATCTTAATAGTAACGATCAGATATTGCCATACTTGCAGGTATTTGAAAGACCAAATATTGCCCCCCGGCAACGAGATGCCTCCATCTCGTGCAGATGCAAGAAGTTATTGAAATCCATAGGCATGGATTACAATAATATTCATGCTTGTCGCAATGATTGTTGCCTCTTCCGCCATGAATATTCATGAGCATTTGCAAGAATGTCCCCATTGTGGCTCTAACAGATACAGAGAAGATGTTCAGGGAGAAGCTGTCCCAGTAAAGGTTCTTAGGCACTTTCCAATCATCCCAAGAATAAAAAGCATGTTCAGGTGCAAATCTATAGCAAACTTGATGACATGGCATGCCACAACTCGATCCACAGATGAAGTGATGCGTGTGCCTGCTGCTGCTGATTCACCCGCATGGAGACACATTGAAGAGAAATGGCCGGCTTTTAGGGAAGATCCTCGTAACCTCCATCTTGGCCTAGCAATGGATGGTGTAAACCCTTTTGGTTTAAGGAGCTCTTCATGGAGCACATGGCCTGTTTGCCTTGTGAATTATAATCTTCCGCCATGGTTAGCAATAAAGAAAGGTCATTTGTTGCTCTCATTAGTAGTTCCAGGAAAGTACAGGGTGAAGAACATGGATGTATATTTGGCACCACTTATTGATGAGTTACGCACCTTGTGGAACGGAATTGAAGTGAAGGACATGTCAAAGCAGCAGAGTGGCCAAAGACTTGTAACTGTGCAAGGTATTCTCATGTGGACAATGCATGATTGGCCTGGCTATGGAGAATGCTCAGGTTTGTCTATATCGGGTTACAATGCATGTCCTGTATGTGGTCCTCGACTTGATTCAAGATACTCAAAAGCATTACGAAAGAATGTCTACCAAGGATATGTTAGGTATCTTCTAGAAAATCATGAATTGCGGGATGGTAATCTAGGAAGACCTCCTCCAAGTGCACTGAAGGCAAGCGATTGGAAGATCAAATGGGAGGAATGAGGCAACTTGGGATGTCCTGGGATGAAGAGGCTCTCTATCTTTCACCAACTCCCCTATTGGGGTGATCTCCTTATATAAACCATTTGCTTGACCCGATGCATATTTTCCAGAATGTAGCTGACATTCTGTGGAAGACCATGACAGAAAAAAAGGAGACTAAAGGCCAAAGGGACGACTTGGAAGAGATAGGTTGCATGCAAGAGTTGTGGGCTCGCACTAGACCCAATGGAAAGGTGCTACTTCCAAGAGCCCCATGGGTTTTTAGTAAGATGGAGGAACAACAAGTGAAGAGAACAATTTCAGAGTTTCGGACTCCTACAGGTTTTTATGCATTGCTTGAAAAGTGCATTTACAAAGGATGATGATCTTAGTGGCCTCAAGAGTCATGATTGGCACAAGTTTCTACAATTTGTGCTATCCATAGCAATAAAAGATTGCCTCATTGAAGACATTAGAGCTACTATCTATAAGATTAGCACATTGGTTCGTTGGATTTCTTCAAAAGAGATAAAGAGAGACACTTTGGAGACAGTGCGTTTAAACTCCATAGAGGCAGTTTGCATGGTAGAGAAGTTTTTCCCTACAAGTTTATTAACAATCCAGATGCATCTACTAGTTCATGTCGTAGATGAGGTTGCAGTTGCTGGAACAGTCCATTCAAGATGGATGTTCTTTTTGGAGAGGTTTATGAAGACATTAAAGGGATTTGTTCGCCAAATGGCTCGCCCGGAGGGTAGTATGTCAGAAGGGTGACTAATACAAGAGTCCCTTGTTTACATCACTAAATATTTAAGTTCTTCAAATCCAGAGATACCTCGACTATGGTCTCAAGAGTCTAACAGGCGAGTCATTGGTGAGGAACCTCAAGGCCAAGGCATTAAGAGAAAGATGGATAACAATTTGAGGGAAAAAATTAACAAATTTTGCATCTTGAACTCTCATGTAATGGAGAAGTGGATTGAGACATATGAAGCTCTCAAGCGACAGTGAGTACAAGATCGTTTAAGTTTCAGAAGGAATCGCACTACAAGAAATCTCCCATATCCAGAAGGTATGCAAGCTCTTCCAGACTTTCCCATGGGTAGATGGCTAGAAGCTACAATTTTAGAAGCCAAACGTGATGGTTTAACTATAACAGAGGAGGAGGAGGAGCTTACAAAAGGATGCGATTGGCATGTAAGTGTTTAAGTTCTACATGTCTCTCTTTTTTTTCTCTACATGTCTCAGTTTTTGTTTATCCATCAACAATCTTTATGTGCTATTTGTAGTATCACAAATATGGGGTGTTTTGGTCACATGGACGTCATTTTCGAGTAGAACGAATAGACCAAAGAAGAGCAACCTTTGATTGTGGTGTCATAGCATAGTTTGTTCAAGAAAGTCGTGCAAGTGCAAGTGATGATGATAACACAATTACTGGAATGCTTGATTACTTTGGAACCATTCAAGACATATTAAAGGTTGGCTTCAGAAGTTTTGAGTTGTTTATCTTTGATGTGAAGTGGTTCAAGGTAATCACAAATGGGCCACATGCAACTCTACGTAGAGACAAGAGTGGCCTCATCCAAGTGGACTCCACAAAGGTATGGACCGATCAGCAAGATACTTTTGTGCGCCCAGAGCATTGTGAGCAGGTTGTCTTTGAAGCGGATCCAAAAGATCCACGCTGGCTATTTGTGGTTCAAGTCGCCCCCCGCAATAAGCAAATTTTTAAACAACAGGGTGATGTGGATTCACAGGGTGGTGGGGAGCAGCAAGAACAAGCCGATATCAACAATGAAGAGGAGCAACTAGAGCAAGATCCAAATGAAGAGGTGCAAACCAATGAAGCTGGAAAACATGTTGAGGAAGAAGACATAGATGGTGAGGACATCCTTCATCAAGGGACTTTTAATGATGAGGATGCTGAAATGTACATAGACATAGATCTCTTTGGGGCTACTGATCTTAATGAGGATGATAGAATAGATCATGATTTTTAAAATGTACACAGACATAGATCTCTTTGGGGCTACTGATCTTAATGAGGATGATAGAATAGATCATGATTTTTAAAATGATGTATCTTAATGATTATGCAAATAGTTATGACATATTTATAATGATTTTATGACATTGAAGGTGTAAAGTGATATGGTTTACCATTGTTGTTTAGGAAAGTTAATGTTTGTCATATGGTCCTTTCATTGTTTACCATTGTTAATGTTTACCGTCATAATCACTAGTGCAGGTGCAAATTGATATGGTTTTACCATTGTTGTTTATCATTGTTAATGTTTGTCATATGGTTCTTTCATTGTTTACCGTGTAATTTTCATTTCGCACAAGTTTGTCATATGGTTTTTTGTCCAACAGGCCATGGGTGATGACTCACCGCCGCTCGACTACAGTCTTGATTTTTCATTTGACCCTACACCGCAGGGCATGAGTCCCCAGCAGTTATATGATTTTCTCTCGTCCATGACTCCACACTACAAGGGATCGGGCTCATACCCGCGCTCCTAGCCGCTAAAAATGACGTGAAAAAAAGTAGCGGGCCTGTTGCTAGCGCATGTATCATCGCGGCCAGAGACATGCGTGTAAAAGCGCGTGTATAGGACTGCTCAGACGCGCTCATACACGGGCATATACACGCATTCTGTCAGTTCAGATGCATTTAGACGCATTGATACAAGCGTCTATACACGCGTTTTGTTACTTTAGATGCGCTTATACACGCGTATTTCTAAGTTTGACGCGTTTATACACGCGTATTTTACAGATTATCCGCGTATATACACGCGACTTTTAGCAGTTCTGACGCGTTTATACACGCGAACAGAGAGCAAAAAAAAATCCAGAGAGTGCTATTTGGTGCCTGAATGCTGTTCCAGTATTCCAGCAGCCAATAACACTCTCTGGATTTTTTTTTTTGGTGCATTAGACCATCCACGAAGAACATATCCACGAGGAAGATTAAGACAAGAACAACATGAATGCATACATTGTCAATACACGATTCAAGACAGACATGAATGTAATACTATCGATTCACGATTCAATACTACTATCAAGATTTCACACATATATACAAGGGAGTCCATATCTCGAAGTAGCCCATGGCTTCAGTTTACAAAAAAATATATACAACCACATCCTCAATATGGAATGTGATACTATAAGTCTGAGTACTACTCAGACCCAGATGATGACTCGATGCTCCCTTCATGCTCAGATGAGCTCACATCGGTCGGAATGTCCGATGAGTAGTGCTCACGTCCACCCTCTGCAGTGGCGGCGGGTGGATCATCAGCAGCTTGTGCCTGTTCAAGTAATATATAGTATATAAGTATATATATATGTAATTAAATAAACCAAAATCATTCGTTTAGAGTTTTCAAGTACCTGTCGACTGTATGGTCTCATGGCCATCTCAAACTACGCGTCCGTAATACGTCCCTCGGCTCTGAAGATGGCCCACGTGTCACGTCTGCTATGCCGGCGAGCATACGTAGTATCGTGGGTTGTGGGTTTCCTCCTTGTAACCCGTCGTTGTATCATAATTAACACAATTTGTAAGATTAAAACAATCATAGAATCAATGAATTAAGTAAACAATCAAATAAAGTGGCAAGATACTTACGAACTCTGCCTCCCATGACTCGACGCCGCCAGATCCGAAATGCGAAGATCCAATGGTCTCCATCTGGATCCGTCGTGCCTCCACATGTTGCCTGCTCTTCACGCCACCCTCTGCTCGTTTCTTTGCCTCCTTCCACTCGCGTTTATGTGTAGTGGCACATTTCTCGACAGGATAGCCACCCGCAGCTACATTTAGCCGGTCATCGTACGCGAGTTTTTTAAGGTGAGATCTTTTATTACTTAAGATCTCCCTTATTCGCGTCCTTCCCCATACATCCGAGAATGTAGCATGTGGGGGATTGGGGTACCGACTATGTACAGCCTCTATCACCTCCCCAACTAATCGGCTATTTTGATCTTTAAATTTAATAAAATAATTTCTATACAAGTTTGATACTACCCCACGCATGTACTCCATTACCTCCCTCCCCCTCGCATCCATCACTATCCCGCCCCTATCCATCTCACATCATAGCAGATCACTCTCTCCACCTCTCTCATCTCCTCCTCTTCCAAACTTCCTCCTCTAACTCTTCTCCCTCTATCTCCTCTCTCACCTCGTGCCCTACTACCTCCCGCACCTCCCCTACCAAAGCACCTGCTGCATCCTCCACTCCCACTCTTCCTACTGCTGCGGGTGGAGTCACGACGACTCGGGGATTGTCTACGTGACGGTGGCTGTGAGCCCTGACGTGACGGTGGCTCTGAGGGAGCACGTGATGGTGGCTGTGAGGGTGTGCGTGAGTGTGTCTGGGACGAGGTATGTCTCCTTGGTGGACGTGGAAGAGGAGAAGCTGCATGCTGTCTCGTCGGGCATAGACGGCACTGAAGTGCCCTGGATACTCGCGGTAGGGGTATAGACACCAAGCATGGAAGGAGGGAGATGGGCATACATGTACTCTATAAGCTCAACTGGACCAGGATGGCACCCAAAATGATTTAGCATCTCCATCAGCCAATTGCTGTATGCAAATGGATCGGATGAAGAACCTAGAATATCCATAAAGAATCTGTAAAAATAATCCTCATGTACATCATGGGCTGTCTCTTGACTCACACAAATATCATCATTCAAGTCACCTATCAGCCTGCAAACCATAGAAACAGGAAAGGCAGTCTCGTGTATACACCCATCCAGAAACGCGTGTATACACCCGTAAAAAAATGCGTGTATACACCCATCCAAAAACGCGTGTATATCCACGTGAACAGTCTGTGCAGACAGGATACACGCGTTTATACACGTGTTTCTACACGCGACCTGTGCAAAAAAAAAAATTGAAAGCGACCGACCTCCGACAATGTGTCCTTATAAAAGACCCACTGTCGCCCCTGTCAAAATCGTTCACCCAAAATCATGTGCACAAAAGCAAAAGGCCGGAGACAAACCCAAAAAGCAAAGAGAAAATAGCATAAGCAAATCTGAGGAAGGAGACAAGGCAAAGGACAAACTGACTCACCTCTGAAAAAGTGAGTCTTCTTTCTTGGTCGGTTTCCTCCCGTGTGTGCTCCTTCTTTGCTCTTTGCTCCCTCCTTGCACTTAGGTTTCGTTTCTGTTGGAAGAGGCGAAAACGAAAAAGAACAGATATGTTAGTTCAAAATCTTTATTTGGGAAAGGCGGGCTATTTTTAGTTTAAACATTCGTCGCGTTTATAAACGCATGTATGTTCGCATGTATTATAACTTAGCTATGTTTATACACGCGTTTTGCAGGAATTACCCGCGTTAATACACGTGATTTTTAGGAAATAGCCGCATTAATACACACAATTTTTAGGAAATAGCCGCGTTAATACACGCGATTTTTATACTTTCATTAAAAACATATTATGATTTTGTGTTTTCTGGTTTGTACATAGGATGTCACCAACCTCCTCAAGCAGTTCTGAGGAAGATGAGACAATGCGTCATCGTAATTGCGATGTGTGGTTGGGACAACGGATCAAATGTATGTGTAATCGATGTCAAGGATGCATTGTGCGAGCACGTCGAATTACCTTGAATCACATCTCCATGTATGGAGAATGGAATCAAACAGGTTTAGAGGTGAGTAGATGTAAATTGATGGTATTCAAATGACTCATGGTATCCAAATTAAATTAATAGAGTTGTAATATATAAACTCTAATTGAAGCAGGATGCAGTACCACACCCTAACATGGTGCCCTACGCGCGACGAGAGCATGCAAAGCATCGATGAGATGATGCTGGAGCTTCGGGATCTATTGTCAGAGATGAGTGGGAAAGGGATGACAATAGCCCTGCACCCCACAAAGTTGTGGAAGAGGAAGTGTTTGATGATATGGTGCGGAATCTTTTTAAGGATGATCCCAAAGGTATGGATGATGATGATATGGAACAAGAGCATCTTTACAAGGCTTCATCGCACAAAGTTGTGGAAGAGGAAGTGTTTGATGATATGGTGCGGAATCTTTTTAAGGATGATCCCAAAGGTATGGATGACGATGATATGGAACAAGAGCATCTTTACAAGGCTTCATCGACACCGGTTTTTGAAGGGTGCACATTCTCTATTTTACGTGCTTCACTTGAACTACTCAATATACAAACAGTTTATGGATGGAGCAATGCAAGTCTTGACGCATTATTGAAGTAAGCATTCTAACTTACAAATTTGAATTAGTGGTTTAAGGTTTAGGATTTAAGACTAATTATAATTGATGATATTGGATGCAGGCTATTATCAAACATGCTTCCAAAGGGAAATAGACTACCCACCTCAAGAGACATAGCGAGGCGCCATGTGACATCTCTTGGAGGATTGGATTATGATCGCATACTGCATGCGTCAATGATTGCATTCTCTTTCGTGGGACGCATAAGGAGGCTCGACATTGTCCCACTTGTGGTGAAGCAAGGTATAGAACAGATATGAAGAGTTTTGATGTACCTCATAAAGTCTTGCGACACTTTCCTATAATTCCTCGCATCAAACACATGTTTAAGTGCAAATCCATAGCAGAGCTCATGTCATGGCATTCCTCACATCGATCGGATGATGGCATGTGGAGAATTTCCGTAGACATTCCTACTTGGAAGCATATTGAAGATGAGTGGCCCAGCAGAGCCCAAAAACTTGAGACTTGGCCTAGTAGGTATGGATGGAGTGAATCCATTTGGTTTCAAAAGCACCGCATACAGCGTGTGGCCAGTTGTGTTGGTGAATTACAACCTTCCACCATCAATGGCGATCAAGAAGGGACATCTTATGTTATCCCTTCTAATTCCAGGGAAACATAAAGTCAAGCATATGGATGTTTATCTTGAACCGTTGATTGATGAGTTGGAGGAACTATGGAGAGGTGTTGCGGTGGTGGACATTAGTAGGCCTCCCTGCTCTTGACACTTCGACTTAAAAGCAGTGTTGATGTGGACAATGCATGACTTTCCAGGATACAGCGATTGTTCTGGTAAGAATTCTAATTACCTCCCTACTCTAATACTATTGGCTATATATATTAATTATAAATATTGACTTTATTATTCTAACTTTTATTTATATTTTAACAGGTTTGAAAACATCGGGTAAACATGCATGTCCTGTTTGTGGCCCTTCGTTAGTACATGAGTATGCTGACGGTTTGTGTAAGACCATATTCGATAATCATCATCGATTTCTCCCCTCAGATCATCCTAAATATGTTACTAGTAAGAGTAACATTCCTCCACAAACACTTCGTGCAAAAGATTGGAAGCGTATTTGGGAGTCTACAAATATTCTTCCTCCAGATGGCATGAACAGGTATAGTAATGTTTTTTCAATCTTGTTTTGTGTAGTCTCTAATTGGATTAAAGGTCACATAGAGCAATCCCTTGTGTAGGTACTCCATTTTTTTCGGCTACCATATTGGACCCATCTTAAGATCAACCATCTTCTTGATCCCATGCACATCTTCAAGAATGTGGGATCTTGTATTTGGGAACATATTATTGGTAAACGAGACAATGTTAGCGTACGTGAGGACTTGCGGGTCGCAAAAGAAGCAGGTAAAGCAGGCCATCACCACTTTGCGTACTCCCACTGGATGCATGAGATCATTGAAGGGAGCCTTTACAACCACTAAGAAAAGAGAGGCGTTGAGCAACGATATGGGTTGAAGTCCCACGATTGGCACAAGATGCTTCAAGTAAGTGTTTTCCAAGTCTTGTACGTTGAAATTAAATTTTGTAATACCATAAACCATACATACATGTGCTCTTATGTGCGCAGTTCATACTACCTACTAGCATCGACCATTGTGCAAATAAGAGTTTGAAAAAATGTATTTATAAGATGGGCGAGCTTGTGAGGTATGTAAAACCCATGTCAGATCACCCTTCATTATACCTTGCAAAATGAACGTGCATGAGGTATAACGTACTATTTATTTATTTTTCAAATATGTTAGTTCCAAAGCAATTGATCCAGCCACGTTGGATGATGCGCGTGTTATGGCAATGGAGGTGGTTTGTTGGTAGAGGAGACTTTTCCGCGAACCATTCTCACAAGTCAACTACATCTCATTGTGCATTTAGTGGACGAAATCGCTTTATGTGGTACTGTGCATGCATGTTGGATGTTCTTCCTAGAGCGCTTCATGAAGACCTTGAAAGACTTTGTGAGGCAAAGTGCAAGGCCTGAAGGAAGCATGGCCGAGGGTTGGTTGATACAAGAGTCTCTTGTATATATTTCAAAATTTCTTGGTCAGGTGGACAGCTCTTTGCCACGACTGAGCAATGAAGAGGACTTGAGGATGACCTCTATTGTGCCTCAAGGAAAAGGACAGAGTAAAGTAATTGACAGAACATTGATTGATGATCTCAATTTCACTTACATCCTTAATAGTGATGTGATGAGCAGATGGGTTACAAGATATGACAATGCAAAGACAAAAACGCAAGCAGAAAGAGCTCTCTTTCGGAGGCAACATGGCTCTCGTAAGGCGTACCCTAAGCATCTAGCAACACTTCCGAATGATATCCATGTTGATTGGTTGCATGAGGAAATGGAGAGAGCAGAGAGCGACGAGGGACTGCATATCACGGCGGAAGATTGGGAGTATGCACGAGGATGCATGTTAAAGGTACAAGTTGTAAGTGATTTGCTTTTAATATTTATTCACATTGCTTACACAAATATTGCTTCTATTTTGGTCCAGTGCACTATGTTCAATGCTATATGGTGTGAAGGCAAGCATTTTCGAACACAAAGAATTGATGAAAAGAGGAATACACAAGATTGCGGTGTCATTAGTAGCTTTGAGGGAGCTAATGAAAAAATGGATGATTATTGTGGCACAATCCAAGACATATTTAGGCTTGACTTTCGTCGCTTCTTTGTGTATGTTTTGGATGTCAAATGGCAAATGAACGTGGTGGAAAAAGGGCCTGATGCAACGATAAAACGCCATGCAAGTGGCTATGTAACTATTGAATCTACAAAGTTTTGGCAAACAAAGAAAAATAGACTCGTATTGCCACAACAATGTGAGCGGGTATGTTTTGGATGTCAAATGGCAAATGAACGTGGTGGAAAAAGGGCCTGATGCAACGATAAAACGCCATGCAAGTGGCTATGTTTTGGATGTCAAATGGCAAATGAACGTGGTGGAAAAAGGGCCTGATGCAACGATAAAACGCCATGCAAGTGGCTATGTAACTATTGAATCTACAAAGTTTTGGCAAACAAAGAAAAATAGACTCGTATTGCCACAACAATGTGAGCGGGTATACATTTTTTACTAATGTGTTTCATGTACATATATATCTAAGCTCGCGTACCCCTTGACTTTTGATATGCTAATTAATTACTGTAGTATGTGTATTTGAGTAGGTTATCTATCTACCAATGGTGCATGACATTAAATGGTGGTACGTCATCCCTATTGCACCACGTTCCAAAGTGATGTATAATACATTCACTGATATGGAGCATATGGAGGATGTAACAAGCTGCAATGAAGATGATGTCAAACATGCCAATGAAGATGTTGTGATCGATGATCAAGAAATAAGAGATGATCATGATAATGAGGATGAGCGTGCCATTTCTCATGATCATGAGAATGACCCTACCATTGAGGATGATGGTGATGTTGATGAGGATGATCAGGACATCGATACCATTATCAATGGAGTACAGAATATCGATAGTGGAATAAATTTAATCGTAGCCTTACAAATTGATCAAATGGATATTGATGTTGATCGTTTGGCAAGGATGGATCTTATTGAAGATGAGATCGAACCCTAACCAATCCATCACTGTATCGTTCTAAATTGACGACATTTCTATTGTATGTGTTGTCTTTTAATTATCATCTCATATGCATGATTTATTTTTGAATATATTTCATTGTTGTAAATGCATGTAGTGCGATTGTGTAATGATATATACTGTAATGTACTATGAGATGGTTTAAAGAAAATAGTTCTTAATTTTGTAAAGGAATTCAGTATTTTTTTCAGTTTTTTTTACCAAGCGTGTATTAATGCGTGTATGGCAGCGTGTATTGATGCGTGTATTATTACGTGTATATAAACGCGCTTATACACGCGCTGATAAATGCAAATATGCATGCGAATTTAAATACCAAAATACACGCGTCCGATTCTATTCAAATACATGCGCGATCATACACGCGCTCGTAATTTATCGCGTGTATGAAACGCGTGTATAGCAGCATTGTCTTGTAGTGCCAGAGCAGAGAGCCATGGCTCAGAGTTATTGGGGTTCTGGAGCAGGGACATCTGCCTCACCATCTAGCTTCATGACGCCAGTTCCCACACCCGTAGGTACGACAGCAGCTCCCACACCTCATACCACACAGCCTTCCACTCCTACAGCTCGATCTACCACCTCTTCACATAGACGTCGCTCACATAGTAGGTCTTCAGGGGGAGGTTGTTGTGGTGGTAGTGCCACAGATGCTGTGACACCACCACCACGTGAGCGTCATCCTTTGCTCTCATCTGTTGATAGCACACCCATAGGTTCACCTTCCACTCCCTGGGGTGCACAAGACCACGACAACAACAAGATATACACAATTCGGGATGGGGCACCAATAATGAATAATGTAGGGAAGGCAATAAGACACGAATTCGACAATTGTGCACTATACAGTTTCACAACTCTGTCATGACTAAATGGGATCAGCAAGATAAGGAGAAGAAAAATTACATAAATACAAAGATAAAGCAAGAGTTTCAGCCATCAGACCCTATGAATGTCATCTCTAATGAGTGGATACAGTATACAGCTCGCATTTTGATGGGGCATCGTAGGTTAGAGGCGAGGGATGCATTTAGAGAGGGGAAAGAGAAACCTGTTTGGCTAGATGACAGGGAGTGGGAAGCCATTGCTCAGGAGCTCACAGAGACACCAGAGAGGTTTCAACAACAAAGAGAGGCGGCAAGGGCAAGACTCCAAACAGTAGGGGCTTCTCATCTTGGGAGTGGTGGTTATTACGAAACCATGCGCCATGAATTCGTAAGTATTTGTAGAAATTTGGTTTATCTAAATGTATGTATGTGGGCTAAATGTTGATTTCTAAAAGTTGTAATTGTTAATCGTTTGTGTAGGAGTTGGCCATGAATCGCCCACCAAGTAGGCAAGAAGAGAAGTACACTCACAAACATGGCCTTGTGGCCTTATTTGAGATGCTTGAAGAAGAAGGAGAGACCGTCAATTGGGAGGCATTACCATAATGTAAGACGACCTTCAAACTATTGGTATATGATCAAAAGATTCTTGAGTATTAATGTTTAATTTAATTTCTTGTTTATCTGAAAAATAAAAAAACGAGCACGGTTGTCTTTTATGCTCTATTTTAGATAGAATGGTGCTATCTGTTTACTGCTGTTGAGTCCTGTTCATTGCAGGCAGCCAGGCAACACCATTCTGTCTAAAAAAAAATTCTGTTGTAGCATCGGTATATTCCCCGATATAGGTACCGGTATAGGCTCCGGTATAGTTGCCAATATATGTGTCGGTATAGATGCCAGTATGCTCGCCGATATAGGCACCGGTGTAACGTCGGTATAGACACCGGTATAGGCATCAGTAGTAATCCCTAAAACGCTTATACCGACGTCGTCGTTCCGACACAGATACCGGCGTTTATACCGATGATGACAGGGCTTTTTTAGACCCCATTTAATGACGTTGGTATAAGCGCCGGTATTAGGCTATCATGTAGTAGTGAGAGGACCTAGTCTCTACACACAAAACAATGCAAACATAAGTTGTGATAGATGAAATTGTCAAATTGCTCATAATAATAGTTCTTAAAGACTAGATAACTTCTAAAATATATTACCCATGTGGCCTTGTGCGGCATGCATGGGTAAGCACTTTAGCTTTCATGCATGTCCATGGTGTGTACATTTGCATATTCCCCATGGTATGCCCATATAGTAAGTGATGCACCAACCCAAAGACCTCACTTCTCATGCACACCCCCAAAATATCTAGCACATAAATATATAACCTTGAATTTAAATTGTATGAGATTATCTTTTCACTCTAGCATATGACTTATGACCTTAAATTTAAATTAAAAATAAAAGATAGGTCATGCCTTTAAAGTTTTACAAATTAACACAAGACAAGTGGATTTACCGTTGGGATATTCCATAACCATGGGGAAGATAACTAAATAAAAAAATTATAAAGTTGATATACTTCTCCTTTGGAGTACTCGAAAGATAACTGCATCGTAAGCATATGATACTTGGAAAACTTAAATAGAGAATAACTTGAATACTAAAAACAATCCCAAGCATATGATACCTTGAAAATTTAAATAGAGAATAACTTGAGTATGAGAAACAATCCTGCAAAATCAAATAATGTAAGATATATTCATTCTAATTTGAGCTATAAAACATGATTAGTTTTTAAAAAATAAAAGAAAAATTTACCATCCATTCTCTTCTAGATAGAGACATAACAGAGATATAACTAAAAAACTAGCTATGATACAATTAACTATAGAGAAATTCAACTAAAAATTAATCTCTAATTATTGTTTACACAAATAATAAAAGCTTCTTGAAACAAATTTACTTACTATGATCACCAAAACTTTAACCTCTTTGAATCCCATCAACCCTACATTTAAATAAATAAGGTAAGAGTTAATAACACTTTCAATACTTAATAATGAGTATCTCTGTGCTTTCATCATAGATATCACCAAAATGGCTTTAATCTCTTTTAATCCCGTCAACCCTACATTTAAACAAATAAATTAAGACTTAACACTTTCAATAATATTTATTAATGAGTATCTCACAAATCTAAGCAACATACCTTGTGCCTTCGCCATAGATATGGCAGCTTGTTTTGATACTACTTTTGTATATATTAATGACAATGTTGAAATCATAATCAATAAGAGGGGGACCTTCTATCGACACACATATGAGTGCATCCAAACTTCTTAAACTCAAATAATTTGAAGCTTTGGTTTGATTATGTTTTGGATGCTGAAACCCCTTTCATAGGATTCTGTACTAGCAATGGAAGCATGAAAATATGTGTGAATCTAAGCAATGTGGGGGATAATTAGCACACATGGTTTGATTTCTACCTATAGACACCCAAGTGTCCCACAAGTTGCATTAATTTCTCACTTTCGAGCAATTCTAGTTCACCATAATAAGAGGCTACTATTTCAAATTTTAGCAAATCATAATTTCTGAATTGTTTACCTTTTGGAAAGGTAGAAGGTGCCAATGCTTTGAAGCATCCTATGAGATCCTTATCCAACAAACTTTCAAGAAATTATTTATCACCGTATCTAGTCCTTTTCTGCTTATATATAAATAATTATTATTGTTCCAAAAAAAAAGTTTGAGCTTGAGAAAAACTCGAGTTAGAGATACGGTTATTGAATATAGATTCTAGCTTGTCCCATATTTCCTTAGACATTGATTGGAAGTGGATGTTGTGTACAAGGAAATCTACAAGGCTTAGTCCAAGGAGAGAGATAGCCTTAGTGTTTTGTTGTCCCCATAGCTTTGCTTGATTTAGATCTCTTGATCCTGGTTATGTATCATTACCCGATGCTATTCCCCATACTCCTTCCTTGATGAGAAGCAATTGAACCTTGGTTTGCCATGTTAGAAAACTAGTTCTAGAGAAATTTTCAATGGAGGGTGCTAACATCATGATGCAAAGGATGAAGACAATGAGAAAGCAACCTCCACAAGATGATGATGTTGCTTTTGTATGCCCTCTTGATGGAAAAAACGCAATCGGTTAGTGCATGGGAGACTTCATGAGATCGAAACGCAGACTTTGCACCTATTTCACGCTGATTTCATGTGTGATGACGATTTTCCTTGAGTTTCTAATCTGCAGCTTTCCCCTGGCCTTCAGGTTAGTTGTTGAGTTGTTTCTTTTACTGGCCTTCAGGTTCTGGTCGACTGCTGCTAGTCGAAGGGTACATCGTTGGAGACATTGTGACTTGGACTGCTACTCGAAGGGCACGTGGTTGCCAGTCAAAGGGCATGTGGCAACACATCGTTGGAGACGTTGTGAGCTGGCCCATAGTAGTGGCTCACCCGAGCTCAGGTGCTAGCAGCACAGAGGCGACAGGGCAAAACAGAGGAAGCAGCACGGACGGGAGGCATCACAAAGGCAGTAGGTGGCGCAGAGGCGACAAGCCATTGCTGTATTAACAAGCGCAACTAGAAAAATGCATTTGGAGTGCTGCTCCTCGGATCACAGAAACGTAGCAGATCAGAAAAAGTGCAGCAAGGTAGAGGAAAAAAACATGGCGATGAAGATCAACATGGGGATGGATTTAGCCTAGCTCTCATACCATGTTGAAAAGCATGGTGGGTGAGTGCATAAACATGGAAAGGTGAAGCAGAGAGAGACAGAGATGTAGTGAAACTCAAGAGAGAGAGATTCCACCACTCAAATGATACTTTAATGTTACAAAAAGAATCACCCAGGTACATGCTTTTATAGGCACCTAGGCCTTATCTTTGACCCATAG
Source organism: Cibotium barometz (assembly GCF_041138505.1). Lineage (NCBI taxonomy): Eukaryota > Viridiplantae > Streptophyta > Polypodiopsida > Cyatheales > Cibotiaceae > Cibotium > Cibotium barometz. Next base: position 28,575,787 of record NC_141104.1, read on the forward strand.
ATAGAGGTGGTTCACACCTAATGTGTTTCACACCAAAGATAGAAAAGACCTTTCACACCACCGAGGCCTAGATAATTCCAACACAAACAACATTGCTATACTACTTGAACATTATTTCCAAACTATTACAATTGTTGATGCCTTATAGTAGATAGGTTTTCGCCTTTCTCTTCCCATGATGTGTATGCCTCTATTTGGCTCTCTCAAAGCCACCTTCTTGCCACCCCTATCTACCTATAAATCTAGTCCCCAACCCTTTGTTATCTGTTTTACACCACTTGGATAACTCAAATATACTTGTCCAACAAGGCTACATTAAGTCAGCTTCTTACTCTACCCCAGAGTGCTTGCAAATCTAATGCCTAGCCATCGGATATAGCTGCCTAGCAATGGAACAACAAACACCTAGCTTTGAGTATTGTGTTTTTTGTCAATGTTGATTGAGAAGACCTGGTCCCTACACACAAAGCGATGCAAATATAAGTTGTGATAGATAAAATTCTCAAATTGCTCATAATAATAGTTCTTAAAGATTGGATAACTTATAAAATATAATACCCTTGTGGCCTTGTAAGACACGCATGCCAACCACTTTAGCTGACATGCATGCCCATGGTGTGTGCATTTGGCAATGCCCCATGGTATGCGCATATAGTAAGTACTACACCAATCCAAACATCCTCACTTCTCATCTAAGTTGCATTATACGTTAAATGAGATTCATTTCATACATGAATAATGTCCGTTTTATACATTTGATGCTCCCAGTGCATGTAGGTAGCGACCGCCATGCAGCTACCGGCATGCATTGGGTGCTATTAGTGTATGCCGGTAGCTCTCGGTGCATGTCGGTACTTATCGACATGCATTGGAAGCTACCGGTATGCCTAGGTACCACCCTATATGTACTGGGTACTCCTGATGCATGTCGGCATACCAACATACTTAGGTAGCACCCGACATGCATTGGGCAGCTACGTAGGCATGTCAGTAGATACCGGCATGCTTTGGTAGCACCCGACATGTAATGGGAGCTTCCAATGCATTCCGGTAGCTACATGCATGCCTAGGTATCACTCACCTAATGCATGAGCCTTATGCATAAGGCTCATGCATAGCATTCATAGCTTGCATGAGGCTATGCATTCCTAGCATAAAGATATGCATAAGCCGTCGCATACATGAGGCTAATGTATTAGCCATATGGATAATCCTCATGTATGTAGATTATGCATGAGGCTTATACATAAGCCTCATGTATGCGGCTTATGGATGAGGCTTATGCATAGAACCTCATGCATAAAGATTGTGTACCCGGCTTATGCATTAGCCATATGCATAAGTTTTATACATAACTTGGCTTGTGCATATGGTTTTATACACGGCTTATACATATGGCTTTATACATGATGCTTATGCATACAACTAATGCATAAGCTCATGTATAAGGCTTATTGTTAATGCATAAGCTTTATACATGGGGCTTATGCATAAGGCTTTATGCCCAAGTCTCATGCATAAACCTTATGTATAAGCCTCATGTATGAGGCTTATACATTTGCTAAAGCATAAGTCTCATGCATGAGGTTTATATGTATGAGGCTTATGCATATGGCTAACACATAAGCTTTACGCACTAGCCTCATACACGAGGCTGAGGAATATGGCCACCTCTTGAGAGGAGCTATGCAATCCATATAGAGGAGAAAAATAACAAATCCTAAAACTTATAAACCCTATAACATGTAAAATCATAAGGAAACATAAAAGGGAGAGATCTCTTACCTAATGAGGCTTGTATCACTACAAAAGAATCATTGTTTTTCGACGCTTAGTTTCCACGCCTGGTGGTCACGTCGTCGATATGTGCATCGAAATAGACGTCGAAATAAGCGTTGAAACATGCGTCGAAATAACTATTGATTTTTTAAAAAAATTGAATTTATATATAATATTTTCTAGTTCCCACCCTGGGGTGCATTTTAGCCTTCTCTTTCTATCTCTTTGCAAGTGTATGTGTCTATGAGAGAGAGAGAGAGAGAGAGAGAGAGAGAGAGAGAGAGAGATCACAGAGCAAGAGAAATAAAGAGAGAGAGAGAGAGAGGGGGGGGCCGAGGGAGAGAGGAGGGTAGAACTTCAATCATGCTCTTTGAAGGAGAACAAATGCTAGCTCCTCCTCCTCATCACTAAGGTGCAATTAAGAAAGTGCCCTGTTTTACAATGAAATTAAGAAAGTGCCCTGTTTTACAATGAAAGTGCCCTGTTTTATAATGAAATTAAAGTTCATCTCATCAACTTGCTCGTCCTCAGTGAGATCCATGGCTCCAAATAAATCTATTTCTAGAAATACTCCATTATTGTTGTCAATTAGTGGAACCGATTGTCTTGTAGTAGTAGAAGGTAACTCATCCATGTCCTCATCCTCTTCTAGCTCTAGCATGAGAGCTATCGTGATGCATCATGATCATACTCAGCTTGAAGCTCTTCTTCTTCTTCTGGATTATCTCTAGTGTCTATTTCTCATTCAAGATGTATTTGCTCAATGAGTACACCTTCATCCGCCGATCCTAATCCAGTGTGAGCCACACCTACTTCCTCAACTATTATGTCTTCTTCTTGTTCTTCTTTTTCTTCTTGTTGTTCAATAGATGCTAGTGGTGTATGCTCAACCATCACATGATCTGGGGGGAGTTCCTCAACATCTGGCAAACAGTCAACTGCTATTTTCACCTCTTCAAATATTTGTTTTTCACATGGATTTATTTGGATGACAAACAACCATTTATGATCTGTTGGGTCTTCCACAAAGATGACTTGCTCACAATGGTCTAGTAGCACAAATGTGTCTCTTTGGTCAGTCTTCATATCTTTGTGCGGTCTACTTGAAGAAATCCACACTTGTCTTTGCGTACAGCTATTTGGGCCCCTTGAGTTACCAACTTGAACCATTTCACATAAAAAATGAACATATCAAACTTTCTGAATCCAAACGTGATAATATCTTGGATTGTTCCACAATAATCTAGCATGCCTACTTCAGTATTGCCATCACTTGCACCTGAACGACTTTCATGCATGAAATCAGCCTTCACACCACAATCAAATGTTCTTCTCTTTTTATCTATTCCTTCTACTCGAAAGTGACATCCGCGTGACCAAATTGTCCCAAACTTAGGATACTGCAAGCACAATAAATAAGTACTTTTATTGTATAAATTCACGAAAGCACAACATAAAAGACAATGCGTAGATATCTCAAACTCACATACATGAAAATCACAACCATATGCAAGCTCCTCCTCCTCATCACTTATTGATTCACCATTGCGTTTAGCTTGCAGTATGGTTTGCTCGAGCCATTTATTAGAAGGAAAGTCTGGAAGAAGTGCAAGTTCTATTGGGTACGGTAGTGTGCGGATTATTCGACTCCTTCTAAAACTCAAACGAGCTTGGTCCCTTTCAGAACTCTGCAATTCCATCCTCCATCTATGGCCTGAATGGACTATCTCCTCATCATGTGAAATAGATGATGAAGGATCCAATTGTCAAAGTCTAGAAGTCCCAAATGTATACACAAAGGCAGCAAAAGGGATGTATACGAAACAGGAAAGTATTATGGGACCTTGAGGAGTGTGCCAAGAGAATAATAGAGAACCCCGAATTGGGTCCCAACTGACTCCCCCCCTCCCTCCCTGGAAGCGTGTGCCAAAAGCATCACCTCTTTAGTATTTTTATAGTATTTTATTCCATCAAAAATAGGTTACATGGCTATTTTAGCCCAAGCACGCTCTATAAGCTTTCTTTTTACAAAAATAGCTCAAAAACTAGAGCTTGTTCACACACTAAGTGTAAATAATAACAACTCTTCTAGCATATGTGCTAGGAATATAACAACTCCATGCATAAATGTGCATAAATAATTTGTATAAACATTTGGCACATGGCCAATTACTCATACAATAACCTTGTGCCCATTCGCACATAGAATAACCTTGTACACATTCACACTTTCCAATAAGCTGATCACATTAAATCAAGCATATTTTTCTACGATTAATAAGCATCAAAAATATATACCTGTAATAGTTCTCTCGTTTGAGGAAACCACTGCCCTGAGTTGTGTAGAAGAAAATTCTACAACAAGAACATTAGGCTCGTTATTATCGATTTCATAACCTGCAAGGTAAACTCAGAGATCCAAACATGGCTCAGAGGATGATTATGCATGGCACTCACAGAGGTTCTTATGGACATGGAAAACCACAAATAGACTTAAAGTTTCATTGACCAAATATTTCTCAGAGGCACGAAGGCATGGCTCAGAGGCTCGAGTGAACATGGACTACAACAATGAAGCTCATGCGACACCTAATTTAGTGACCCTTGCACTCATGGTCAAATCACAATTAATAATATGATATAGACAAGATCCCTTATGTGCAACACACCACCTATTTTTATAAACATATCCCGATTAATTGCCCTTCTCTACAATTAACCCCAATATGAAATGTTGATAAGCATAAAAACAACATATATTTACCACTTGTTTCACTATGATGAGTATCATTATACACATCATCTAGCATGCTGTGAGTTACCACTTTTTACACTCCAATGAGCATGGTAGATCAGTTGCATAAACCACTTGTTACACTTCGGCCTTGCGTAGTTTTCTAGCATAGTCCACTTGTTTCACTTGACCACAAAATACAGTTATCAAGCATGGCACTACTTGTTACACCTTAACAACATACACCCGTCAAGCATGGTCTCAAGCTATGCCAATACCATTAGGTAATCACTATTTAATGTGGAGTCACCCATGATACCAATTTACTAGGATGGCACACTAGCGTCTAGGCATCCCCGTACAACTAAAGGGTGGACATTATGTAACATCTCTCTTGCTTGGATAAGCAAATGACCTCAGATGCGTGCTTGCATATTTTGCGAGCAAAGGAGATCAATTGTCGTATACCATATAAATTCAAGTATCTTCTATAATAAAAGACATTGTATCAAGGACTTCTATGTTTAATAAATTCTAGTGTCCCATACCCATAGAAATTATCCCACATAGATCTAGAGATAATTATGCATCAGAATACTTCACACAAGATTAATCTCATGTCCCATACAACAAGACTAATTTATAGTAGTGAAAAGTCCATAAAGTATAGTTCGAGATGGAAGGGCTAGTTTCTCCAAGAAGTCTACTTTTGATGCATAAGAGCTCTCCTTGAAATTTACAAAAAGTTTTAAATAACATTTGTTGTAGAGATAATCAACTAAATATGTTACCATCAGAGTCAAAGTGGTCATCATGGTAGTCTGGTTCTTCTTCATCATCGATCATATCGAGTCCAAGTGAAATAAACTTAAATATTAAATATTAAATAAAATAAAATGCAAGAGTAAGAAGGCATTACCATGATGTATCGTTGGTTACAAAATGAAAAGGTTAAGAGAAATAGAGAATTTTAAAACGATTCATTAATCACTAAAAATATAATTATTTGGTAGGGATGAGCACTAATCATGTGTAATAATTCTCAAAAACTCAACATGATCCCATGGTAGAGATTATAGCTTAGGTCGAGAGTTCCTGCAAAGTGAGAAAATGACTAAAATAATGAAGTCCAAACAATGTAAGTATAACAATAATTGTCGCTTTAAAAAAAAACTCTCTAAATTATGGGTGGTTACAAGATCAGGGTACCCAGTTTTGTCCACTCAGGCACCATGTAAACAGTAAAAAAATAAGCATTTGATTACCTTTAGCAGCCAATCTCTCCTAGCTAATGAAGGATTTTCCTTTCAAGTTCTTTTATTTTGGAACATCACATACATGAAAAAAAGTGGCAATCTAGATTGATCCTCATTAGCCTAAGATTAAGGTAAACATGAGAGATTAGCCTGAGATTAGAACATGAAGAGAAAGCAAAGGCTTTTGTAGCTTGATTATCAAAAAGGTATCAAAAGTATGGTGTATGAGACCTATATACATGACCCCCATTTCACACTATCATAAGTGTTGTCCATGAGCATGGTCAATTGGCCTTGGGCCCATTATTCGTATGAGACCATTCCACTTTGTTACAAAAATCATCCCCACCCAAAAGGTTTCGTCCTTGAAACCATTGTTATGTACAATTACAATTCCCATGGATGGGGTATATGTCAATGAAGTTATGAACTCATGTAAATCTTGAGGCTTATACTTTCACCATGTATGAGATATCAAAATCATATGTATATGGCTGTAAATTGCTCAATAAGCCTTCAAAACATGCCATAACTTCTTTTCCATAATGGTAAAAGAACCTTGATTAGCTTCCAATCATCATGCATCCAATTCCCAAAGGAATATGACTGTCCACACTGAATTTACAGTAATTTCCAGCAAGTTAATTCATTGTTCATGACCCTCGTTGGACTTCCAAAATGCATCCAACAACCCTTCAAATTCTTCCAATGTAGAGTCGGGTTGCCAAGAAGCTTCTTCCTTATTAGGTAGCCCTCGCCATTTGATCAAGTACTCCACTAATGTACGGTTGTGAAGGACTCTTTCTTTTGTGCCCAAAATTGCTTCCGACACATCTCAATCATTACCTCCTCATCCACTAGAGGCAATTCATCTTACACAAATACCTCCGGCCCAAGGTAAGCTTTGAGGTGTGATACATGGAATATATCATGAATATTTGAGGTTGATGGAAGTGCCAATTTGTATGCAACTTCACCAACACGCCTCACCACCTTGTATGGCCCATAGTAGCGATGAGCTAACTTGGTATTTGTCGTGCCCTTTAGAGAACCATATCTTATCTTGGGTATCCTTAAGAATACCCAATCACCCTCCATGAATTCCAATAGCCTCCAATGAGCATTACATAATGTCTCATCCTTTCTTGAGCTTGCTTCATATCAGCTTTGCATTGTTGCAAGAGTGCATCCAACTTTTCCATCTCTTCTTTTTCATTAGGATTCACCCCTTCTTGCTTTTGAATCATCATTGGCATATTCACTTTGTACCCATAAAGTGCCTCAAAAGATGACATGCCAATGCTCTCATGATATGTGCTATTATGAGCAAACTCAACAAGCAGCAACCACTCATCCCAAACACCTTGCATATCATGAGACAATAGTGCCTTAAGTAGGTTTCCACCCACTTATTCACCCTCTCAGTTTGTCCATTATGATAGGCGGTGCTAGGTGTCAAAACAGTCCCCATGATCTCAAACAATGTCTTCCAAAATGAACTCATAATAAACCGCATATCTCGATCACTAATAATTTGTTGTGGCACTCCATGCAACTTGAACACATGATCCACAAACTGTTTTGCAACCATAGATGCTGTAAATTTGAACTAGGAAGGAATAAAATGCGCCACTTTTGTCAAGCAGTCTACCACTACATATATGCTATCCCATCCCCTCCTTGTATGAGGAAGCCCTATGATGAGATCCATGGAAATGTGTGTCGACTTGCCATCGGGAATAGGCAAAGGCTGAAGCAAACCTCCGGGCTTGTGTGTGGGATCTTTGTTTTGTTAACAAGGCAAGCAACTTGTCTCACAAACGTATACACATCTTTCCACATTCCCTTCCAATAAAAACTCTTCCGCACCTTTTAAAAGGTCTTAAATAGCCCATGTTCCTCGACAATGGAGAAGAATGCATTTCTTTTAACACCTTCTTCTTATAGCTTGAAGTAGGCATAAGGTAGACTTTGCCTTTGTAGTAGATGAGTCCATTATGAAGTTCAAAATGTAGTAAATCATCATGGGATCCTTACTGTAATTTCTGCCACAATGGTGCCGCTTCCTCATCCAATAGGTACTCTTCTTAGATATCCAAAATCCAATATTTATGTACCTCCAAAATTGCCATGCATCTACATGCCCATATGCGCGGCAATGCATCCACCACAACATTCTCTTTCCCCTTCATGTCAAAGTCATAATTTTGCAATGTAGCCACCCAGCTTCTTTGTTTGGGAGAGAGTGTAGGTTGAGACAAAAAGTATTGAAGCACTCTATGATCACTCTTTACAAAGAAATGACTCCCATACAAGTAATGATGCTACTTCTTTATTGCATGAAGTATTGCCAACATCTATTGATCATAGACATGCATAACCATTTCCTTCTCATGAAGCTTTTAACTCTCAAAAGAATCACTCCATGTTCTTGGAACAAAACAGCCCCAATTCCTCTTTCACATGCATCCGCTTGAACCACAAATGACTTTGAGAAGTCCAGGCATACAAGTATAGGGGCTGATGTGAGCATCTCCTTGAGCTCTTGAAAGCTCTTATCGGCTATAGCATCCCAAAAGAAAGCCTCTTTCTTAATCTTGTCGGTGAGAGGTGTGGCAATATAATCATCCCTCTTAATGAACCTCCTATAGAATGATGACAAGCCCAAGAATCCCCTTAATTGAGTGGTATTTGTTGGTGTGGGCCAATTCTTAACACACTCAACCTTCTTAGGGCCCACCATAATGCCTTCTTTTCTCACTATGTGACCAAGATACTCAATCTTTTGTGCCATAAATGTACATTTACTCTCCTTTGCATATAAGTTGTTGGATCTTAAAGCATCCAAAATAACCCTTACATGCATCTAGTGCTCCTTATCCCCTTTCCTATATGTATCAAAATATCATCAAAGAATACAAGAACCCATTTATAGAGGAAAGATCCAAGCACCTTGTTCATTAGAGCTTGAAATGTTGCTGGTGCATTGCACAACCCAAATGGCATAACCAAATAATGGTAGAGACCCATATCAGTCCAAAATGCCATTTTGTACTCATCACCTTCCTTAATTCTCAATTGGTGACATCTATCTTGATCTCAAATAAATCTTGCAGAAGAAACATGCACCTTTCAACTCATCAATCAAGTCATAAATTCGTGGAATGGGAAATCTATTCTTGATTGTAGATTTGTTCAAATTCCTATAATCCATGCACATACGAAAAGTCCCATCCTTCTTCTTGACCAAGAGTACGAGTGATGCAAAAGGTGATTGGCTAGGAGTAACCTATCCTATATCCATAAGCTCTTGCATTTGCTTTTCCACTTCATCCTTTTCCACTTTTGACAATCTATAAGGTGGTTTGTTGATGGGTTTGGTATGCGGTTCAAGCTCTATCCCATGATTTACCTCCCTTTTTTGGGGCATGAACTTTGGCATTTGGAACACATCCTCATACTCCAACAATTCCTTCATACCTTTATGTGCATAACTTCACCCTTTTGTTCATTTCCTTCTTCTTTGCAAATTTGTAAAACATATATGCATCCCATCTTCTTTAGCTCCCTCTTGAGTTGCGTGGCATTTATCATGTTGATACTAGGCACATGAGTTTCGGTCAATGTAACCTCATGGTTTCCATGCATAAAACTCATATATCCTTGCTATAAATTCATTTAAAACAACCCAAGAGTTGCCAAACAATCGCATCCCAAAACAATGTCAATGGGACCATATCCAATACAAGTAAATCATCCTTGCAACAAGTATAATCATTCGGGAGAATCAACCTCACATTCTTGCATACCATTGTGCAATCCATAGTTGCCCCATTAGCCACTTGAACCTCATGCCACGAAGATAAAGCTACGGGCTGTAATTTGAGACTGCACATGGATTTGATGTTGATAAATCTATGTGTACTTCCACTATCAATCAAAACATGTGCTACCCTTCCATTAATGCATGCCTTCAACCTTAATGTATTGTCTCCTTTGCAACCAGCATAGGCATCACTTGAGATATTGCATCAAGTAGCCATATTGTCTTGGTCCTGAAAAGTACACAGGTATTGGTAACCCATCATCATAGTCAACATTTCCCTTCTTTAGTCCACTCGAATCAAAGGGAAATTCAGCATCCTTCTCTACATCCTCAACTTCATTGTTGGCATCTTCATAGTACTTCTTATACTCATCCATATCCTCCTTAAGGTCCTCATGGTAAGGTTCAGTGAGAATCATGCTTAGGGCCATCTTCTGGGCCTTACAAACCTTCCAATGATCCTTGTTCCACTTGTCACCACATTTGTAACATAAAACCTTTTCATAAAGATCATTAATACAATCTTCTCCCAAAACCTTGCTCTTGTTAGATGCTTTTTGCATCAACTTGCCTCCCATCACCATGTGGAGGTCAAGAAAGAGTGTTACCAAATCTGAAATTTCCTCTTCCACCTCTTCCATAGATAGTTGGAAATCTAGGAGGACCCGTGTGATGAACATCTCCACTTGAAGATTTTCCCAAAGTTGAAGTGCCAATATCAGCCCTTAACTCCCGTGTGAAAAGCAACTCCACTTGAATATTTGCCAAAAGTTGAAGTGCCAATATCAGCCCTAACTCCATGTCTAGCATGTGTATATTTTGCCTCATAGATCTCCACAAGAAGCATGGCTTCCTTGATGGTGTCAGGCCTTTGAGCATCCATATCAACCTTGATGCGATTTTGTAGCCCTTTGATAAACTTCCGTAATTTCCTTCCACATGAAGTGAAAACTTCATAAACTTGTGCACTTAGTCCTTGACATTGCCCGTTTGAGTGAGATCATCCCATTTCTCCATCATCCTTGATCTATTGAGGGCTGAAACAAAGGTTCTCCTCATTTGAAGCTTGAAATCATCCCAAGTAGTGATTAAATAACCATGAGCATTGAAGTGCAGCCACCATGCATGGGCATAACCTTCTAGATACAAAGTAGCAAACAAAACCTTGGCCCTATCACTACGGGGCTAAGTTCAAAGTAAAGCTCCATCTTGTCAATCCATTCTGCAAATTCATCATTCGATTAATCCTCTCCTTTGAACTCAGTGAAAGTAATCTTATCTGTAACACCTTTGAACTCCTCATCATCATCTCTATGACAATCACGTGCTCTTGGATGGAAAGCACCCATGTCATTGAATTGAGGCAGCCTAATGTGATGGGGTCCCAAACCATCGAGCTGATGACTTTCCCTCGAATAATTGATGAAACGGCCACCCAAGTCATTAGAATGATGGTCTTGTAAACTTGGAGAATCATTCCAATTACCAAATGGAGGTGGTTCTCCTAATGAAATACCTTTTCCTCTTTCCAAACTTCTCCCTTGCATTGGAGATAACCCATGCCCTGATGTACTTGCCATATTAGTATTCCCTTGATGCATAGCCATATTGGAGCATTATTTCCACTTGATTGCATAGGCATACCATAACCACTTTGTTGCATCCCATAACCCCCTTGTTGTATCGCCATTCCAAATGTGCTTGCTTCGCCTTGGTACATCTTAGGAAGCATGTGGATCGATTCAAGTTGATGAAGATTAGCTTGAGGTAGTTGTGAAGAATTTGTATTCAAAGTTCCCACAGTAGATCCAAGAGGTTGGGGTCCCAATGCTTGAGATCCCATTGGCTCATTGAAAACTTCCTTTCCCTTGCCCAATTCCTGCCTTAAGCTATTGAATCCTTCTTTCATCTCAACAAATCCATCATGCAAGGTGTCACTAACCTTTCTAAAATTTTGATCCATGGCTTAAAATCTTTGATCCAAGCGGTTAAATAATTTCTCCTCACTTGCAACATCTTGAGATTTCTGACCAAGACTCTCCATAAGCTTTAGCATTTGACTCAGTGTGTTGTGTTGGTCGAGATACATATTCTCCATCAATTGCACAATCCCTAGATTCTCCATGGACCCTTAAGGTAAGTTTAACCCTTGATGCAAATCAACACTGCCTTTGCTCTTGAACATCTTGCCTTGCGTCTTGCCTTGTTTTTGGAACACCACCATCATGCTCCACCACTTCCTTGAAAGTAGCCTTGACCTTTGACTTAGATGCCATTGGAAAATGACCAATTTCAAGTTGGATATGTTCCTGAACTTTTATTTACAAGCTCTTTAGCTCTATGGAGAGGCAATAATGTGTAGAACACCCTTGTATAATCAATTTGACCATGGTCAATGCATAAGTACTCTCTGTTTTGACTTCTTTGAAAAGTCAACCGGTGAGTAGATTACCACTTTGACCAAGCAAACAAGGTCCAAATCTTGAAGTTTTTTGCTTGTTTGGAATGAGGGAAGAGTGTACTATCCAGCTATGGTGCCAAAATAGGTTCAATCCAGAAGCCCTAATTTCTGTATAAATAGGGCATCCAGTGGAAAATGGATATAGCGGATGGCTCCAGTGTCCAAATGGTAAGATTTAAGGCTAGATGGGAAGCTTAGGGCATTGATAACCTAGCCCTATGCTCACTTTACCAAAATGATGTGTTGTTTTTGACTGGGTAGCCTTCTTGTACTGCGGGTAAACTTGCCAATTGGAGAAGTAAACAAAGTTTGAATCAAACATTTGAGGGCTCCAAACATAGCCCTTGGAGGAGTAGAATGAAGCTATGCAAAAACCTTCGAAGTAGCCCTAACACCCTTGGACTGAATTAGGGTTTAGTGCCAGAGCAAAAAACTGTCAAACTTCTCTCCAAATCAATCCTCACTTCCCTTTTGCATTGGCAATGTCTTAGACCTTATTTGAAGGCATGAATCTCATTAATTTGCAACTTGGCATTCACATGTGACCTCAAGTGCCTTGCACAAGTGTTTTTGTAAAAATTTTGGCATGGGCAAATCAAATCTCAATATCAATCAACAAAATCACTTGCAAAATTGAATTCGTTGCTTGCCAAAATCCTTGCCCAATAAAATGCATCCATAATAAGCACTCTGAAGAGCATTGAAGCTTGCTAATCTCCAGGCCAAGCTCTTCCCACCCTCGTACCTAGGTTAAAACTAGGCACAAGTTGGGGTCATTTCTTCACCACCAGTACCTAATCCTCCACCTTACCCCTTTTCCAAGGCACTGACGGGCAGCAAGGTTTATTCAAGACATGCTCCCCCCCCCCCCCCCCCCGGGCTTCTCCTCCAATTGCCAAGGTACCCTCACACATCACTTGATTACTAAGAATTGAGATGTGAGTACAAGTGTGTGTGAGTTGTGAAACATGAACTTGAAGGTATATGTGAATCCACTTACAATCAGCACTTATAGTAGTTGCATGCCATGATTATCCACATATGAAGTTGATGTCATAGAAGAGGTTATTTGGGAATACACTTGAGCCTCTTTGTAACGTACTCATATGTACGTATTTTTGGGTCCATTAGACTCGGCGATTTTTATCATCTATATTTAATTTTGAAAAGTAGGAAATACTTAGAGGACATAAAAGATTAAGTTTGGTCACAAATTTAGTAATTTAGATACGTCGATTTTGGAACTTTTTATGCATGTTTTATGGTGTTATTTGTATGTGATTTCTATTCTACACTTAACCATGTTAGATAATGTATAAGAGGGTCATAGTGAGTGGCTTAACCTAAAGGAAACTCATATGGGAATTTACATAATAAATATAACCGCAAACAAGCACTCGAAACGGGGCCTGGACCTCGCATGAGGGTGTAGATAACTTTATTTGTTAGAGAGACGAACTAAAGAAAGTTAGTTCATCATAGGACAAATAAAGTCCGTGTTCAGAGAATTAGGAGATTCGGCATGGGGTGGTCGGTATTCGTCGTCTCGTGAAACGAATCCAACACCACTTTCCAGTGTTTTAAAAAAAACATATCTTCTCTAATTTGGTTCGAATGCATGTTTTAAGAAGGGATTTTCTATCTTGGATGATTTCGTGCATGATAATCTACTAATTGTCGTGGGCTTTTTTGGGCTTCTTCCAGAGCCTTGAGGATTTTTTGTGCAAGATAGAGAGAGAGAGAGAGAGAGAGAGAGAGAGAGAGAGAGAGAGATTTTGAGATTCCGGCTGGCCGTCCTTAGACAGGGAACACCAGACAGAGATTGTGATTTATGCCCTCTGGGAGCCATTTGGTAGAACCTAGAGTGGACGAGATTTACTAGAGGCATACCCGGGAGCTGCGCGACATCCAGAGTGGTGGTTGGGTGGACGGGCGTCGGAGAAAGACCCTATTGGCTAGATCTTTTGTTGGTGATTCTCTCTCTGATTTTGAGATTTTTGTATATATTGATGAATATTATTGTTACTTTGGATTTATAATATGGTTTATTGAAAATCTCTTCGTTTTCTGAAGTATGAGTGATTTTTCTATAAGATTTGAGAAATTTCTATGTTAGAACATAGAACAGAATATGGGTACATGTCACTCTTGATGTCTTCAATCCCTCATAGCTTCATGTGGAAACAATACAATGCCAATTGCACAAAGAAACTCCAAAAGAGAAGGGTAATTTGAATTCAATAATCCCTTTGTGGGTATATGTGATTCCCTTGATGAAAGTAATGCATCACATGATCAATGAGGCCCATGGGCATGTATCCATGCATGCATATTCAAGAAAAACCACAGCAAACCCTAATTCTAGGGCCCTTTCTCTAAAACCTTGTTTCTTCAATAAACCCTAATCCCCAATTGATTATGATACAAGAGTGATATAGGAGGATAGAGAAAGGCTTAATGAAGACAATGGATGCCTTGGATCTCATGAAACACATGCATAAACCCTAATTTTTCAAGAAATTTCAGAATTACAGAAAGAGGTAATTGCACTTGAAATCCCTTACCAATGCACAAATTGATCACTCATGTGCATATAGCCAAGTATGAATAAGAGAACTATGCAAAAAATTTCTGGAAATTTTGGTTACAAACCCTAATTCTCCCATGGTATTCAAGAAGTGAAGGAGATTGAAGAAATCTTATGCTTACTCAAGCATTGAAATAATTGTGAGTGTAACCAAGTGTGAATGGAAGGATCATTGAAGAGATTTCTGAAAATTTTAATGTGAACACCCTAATTTCTTCATGAGCTCCCACATTTGCAAAAATCGAAAAGAACAAGAGACATTTGCTTGAAATTGAACTTGGCTTACACTTGTAGAAGTCTTGGTTGAGGATTCAACACCTTTCCCTTGATTCTCCATGCATCCGGGCTGCCAATCATTAGAAAAAAAAAATGCAGCAACAAGGAGAGCTTGCATTGGTAAGCTTGAGATGGCTTAAAGTTTGTTCTTAAGATTTCCTAAGCTTAAGGAAGCTTAAGCTAACCTAAGCTAGATTTCCATGCCCCACACATCAACAGAAGAAGTCGGATACATGCGCCCAGCCCTCCTCTCCTCACAACCAGAAATCGTCAACTATTTAAGAGTAGAAATGTAGCTAAAGGCATTGTGCATCCATAGATCTATGTGATTAGCAATGATTTTTCACATGAGGGTTTCCATAGCCATCAAGAGTTGACACAAAGAGGGAATCAGGAAAAAACAATTGATTAAGAAAGGTTAACCATGATTAGCATCAATTTTTCTCCTAATTTTGGTCCCCTCAAATTTTTGAGCGATCGCCTTAGAATTTGGTCCTCAGCCAACCCATGGCCCCAAAACCTTGGAAATTAGCTCAAGAGAAATCAATTTCACCCAATCCAGATTACCATTGCCCACTTCTTGATCAAGAAAACCAAGAATTCCAAGAAAATCAAGAAAGTTCAAGAAAACCAAGAGAATACAGGGAATTAAGAAAATTTCAGAAAATCAGATCAAAGACATGGCTCTAATACCAATGAAAGAAAGTCAAAATCTAGATTGATCCTCATTAGCCTAAGATTAAGGTAAACATGAGAGATTAGCCTAAGATTAGAACATGAAGAGAAAGCAAAGGCTTGTGTATCTTGATTATCAAAAAGGTATCAAAAGTATGGTGTATGAAACGTATATACATGACCCCCATGTCACACTATCATAAGTGTTGTCCATGGGCATGGTCAATTGGTCTTGGGCCTATTATTCATATGAGACAATTCCACTTTTATACAATGCAAAGTTAGAAATATAGTTGCATGATCTGATAAAGCATTAGATAGTCAAAAGTCCTCATTTTTTAGGTATAAAGTCAAACTATACACCCTATCCCAAATTTGGACCGATTCTATAAAATGCTAATATCTTTTACATATAAAATCATATGAGATTCCCACTTTGGCCTTGAGTCCTCACATAATATAGAGCATAACTTGAATTTTTGAGAAAATTTTTAGCTAGCTGTATATTTTCTTTAAATATTTCAAGGTCTTGAAAGTGTTATAATATATGCCACTTTTTGCACCCAGAATAACTACCACTTAAAATGCTCAATCTTGTAGATCAAAACAGTGGTAGATAGTGAGACATTAGTAGAATGTGGTGGTTAGTCAAAATTGCAAATCCAATGGTTGAATTTTTAATGATCTCTTTTTCCAAAATTCTTCCAGGTTATCAGAAGACCTGCAAATATTAATAATCTAATTAGTAAAATTACATTTTTGATGTAAAGCATCTAAAACCTGTAGGGACTAGTGTACTTGTAATGGTGCATCTGTGAAAAAAAAATTGGATCACTCTAAGCATGGAAAGATAATTTTTTATCATTTCATCATATTTTTGATTCATTAGACTAATTTTTATTTTTAAAATTATATTGGGTTAAATTTGGTGCATGTGTATTTTCTATTAGTTTCTTGATCTCATTTGAAGTACCTTGCCCCCTCAAATTCGTTCTCCAAGCATTGTTCCACTCCAGCATAAAAACTGGACAAAAGTGGACACCCTGATCTTGAAAACAACAATTATTTCTTTCTTCTTCTTTTTCTTTCTCTCTCATCTTCTTCTTCTTCTTCTTCTCTTTCTCTCCTCCTCTTCTTCTTCTCCTTCTCTCTCTTTTCTTCTTCTTCTTCTTATTTCTCTCTCCTCTTCTTCTTTTCTCTCTCTCTCTCTCTCTCCCCTCCTCCTCCTCCTCTTCTTCTTCTTCTTCTTCTTCTTCTTCTCTCTCTCTCTCTCTCTCTCTCTCTCTCTCTCTCTCTCTCTCTCTCTCTCTCTCTCTCTCTACTCCTCCTCCTCCTCTTCTTCTTCTCTTCTCTTTTTCTTCCAGTGTGCTTTGCACGCTGCTACGTGGCTTTGCTTTTTATCCCACATCTAAGAATGGCCCTAGGGCCACTCTTTTCATGCACAACATGTGGAAGAATGGCTAGAACAATGGTTCAAGGGCCATTCTTGCATGACCCCAGGGCCTCAAGGTCATTTTGGGATGGACATGGGGGGCATCCAAGAATGGCCCTAGGGCCATTCTTTTCATGCACAATAGGTGCAAGGACAATTCTTGCATGACCCCAAGGCCTCAAATATCCACTCTTTTACTTTAAAGTGCATCACAATACCTGAAATAGTGGCCATGGGGGCATCCAAGAATGGCCATAGGGCCATTCTTCCATGACCCCAAGGGGCCATGGGGGCATCCAAGAATGGCCATGGTGCCATTCTTTTCATGCACAACATGTGTAAGGACCATTCTTGCATGACCCCAAGGCCTACATGTCATTTTGGGATGGCCATGGGTTCGTTTCATGCACAATAGGTGTAAAAGGAACATTCCTACATGACCCCAAGGCCTCAAATATCCATCGTTTTACTTTATAAAATGCATCATAGTGCATGAAATAGTGGCCATGGGGACATCCGAGAATGGCCCAAGGGCCATTCTGGCATGACCCCAAGGGGCCATGGGTGTATCCAAGAATGGTCCTAGCACCAGTCTTGCAAGAATGTCCCTAGGGCCATTCTTTTCCATGCACAACATGAGGAAGAACAGCCCTAGGGCCATTCTTGCATGAACCCAAGGCCTCAAGGTCATTTTTGGGATGGCCATGGGGCATCTAAGAATGGCCCTAGGGCCATGCTTTTCATGCACAATAGGTGTAAGAACCATTCCTACATGCCCCAAGGCCTCATATATCCATTGTTTTAATTTAAAATGCATCACAGTGCATGAAATAGTGGCCATGGGGGCATCCAAGCATGGCCCAAGGGCCATTCTTGCATGACCCCAAGGGGCCATGTGTGCATGCAAGAATGGTCTTAGGGCCATTCTTTTTCATACACAACATGAGGAAGAATGGCACTAGGGCCATTCTTGTATGACCCCAAGGCCTCAAGGTCATTTTTGGGATGGCCATGGGGCATCCAAGAATGGCCCTATTTTCATGCACAATAGGTGGAAGAATGACCCCAAAGGCCATTCTATTTTCATGCACAAGAGGTGGAAGAATGGCCTAAGGGCCATTCTTTCATGACCCCAAGGCCTCAAGGTCATTTTGGGATGGCCATGGGGCATCCAAGAATGGCCCTAGGGCCATTCTTTTCATGCACAATAGGTGTAAGGACAATTCCTACATGACCCCAAGGCCTTAAATATCCACCTTTTTACTTTAAAATGCATCACAGTGCATGGAATAGTGGCCATGGGGGTATCCAAGAATGGCACAAGGGCCATTCTTGCATGCCCCTAAGGGACCATGGGTGCATCCAAGAATGGTCCTAGTAGGGCCATTCTTTTTTATGCACAACATGAGGAAGAATGGCCATGGGGCCATTCTTGCATGACCCCAAGGCCTCAAGGGCATTTTTGGGATGGCTATGGGGCATCCAAAAATGGCCCTAGGGCCATTCCTTTCATGCACTACTACAGGTGTAAAGACCATTCCTACATGACACCAAGGCCTCATATATCCACTGTTTTACTTTAAAATGCATCACAAACAATGAATGAAATAATGGCCATGGGGGCATCCAAGAATGGCACAAGGGCCACTCTTACATGACCCCAAGGGGACATGGGTGCATTCATGAATGGTCCTAGGGTCATTCTTTTTCATGCACAACATGAGGAAGAATGGTCCTAGGGCCATTATTGCATGACCCCAAGGCCTCAAGGTCATTTTTGGGATGGCCATTCTTTTCATGCATAATAGGTGGAAGAATGACCCCAAAGGCCATTCTTGCATGACCCCAAGGCCTCAAGGTCATTTTGGAATGGCCATGGAGCATCCAAGGATGACCTCTTTTCATACACAACAGGTGTGGAAGAATGTCCTTGGGGCCTTTCTTGCATGACCCAAAGGCCTCAAGGTCATTTTGGGATGGATATGGGGGCATCCAAGAAGGGCCATTCTTTTCATGCAGCACAACAGGTGGAAGAATAGTCCAAGGGCCATTCTTACATAACTGCAAGGCCTCAAGGTCATTTTGGGATGGCCATGGGGCATCTAAGAATGGTCGTAAGGCCATTCTTTTCATGCATAATAGGTGTAAGGACCGTTCTTGCATGACCCCAAGGCCTTAAGGTCATTTTGGAATGGCCATGGGGCATCCAAGAATGGCCCTAGGACCATTCTTACCATACACAATATGTGTAAGGACCATGAATTCTTGTATGACCCTTGGGCCTCAAGGTCATTTTGGAATGGCCATGGGGCTTCCAAGAATGGCCCTTGGGCCATTCTTTTCATGTACAATAGGTGGATGAATCTTCATGACCCCAAGGCCTTAAGGTCATTTTGAGACGGCCAAGGGGGTTCTAAGTATGGCCCTAGGGCCATTTTTTTCATGCACAACAGTTGTAAAGACCATTCCTACATGACCCCAAGGCCTCAAATATCCACCATTTTACTTTAAAATGCATCACAGTGCATGGAATAGTGGCCATGGGGGCATCCATTTTGCATGACCCCAAGGGGCCATGGATGCATCCAAGAATGGTCCGAGGGCCATTCTTTTTCATGCACAACATGAGAAAGAATGGCCCTAGGACCATTCTTGCATGACCCCAAGGCCTCAAGGTCATTTTTGGGATGGCCATGGGGCATCCAAGAATGGCCCTAGGGCCATTCTTTTCATGCACAACAGGTGTTACATTCCTACATGACCCCAAGGCGTTAGATATCCACCATTTTACTTTAAAATGCATCACAGTGCATGAAATAGTGGCCATGGGGGCATCCAAGAATGGCCTAAGGGCCATTCTGGCATGACCCCAATGGGGCCATGGGTGCATCCAAGAATGGTCCTAGGGCCATTCTTTTCCATGCACAACATGAGGAAGAATGGTCCTAGGGACATTCTTGCATGACCCCAAGGCCTTAAGGTCAATTTTGGGATAGCCATGGGGCATCCAAGAATGGCCCTAGAGTCATTCGTTTTATGTACAACAGGTGGAAGAATGACCCCAAGGGCCATTCTTGCATGACCCCAAGGCCTTAAGGTCATTTTGGGATGGCCATGGGGCATCCAATAATGGCCCTAGGGCCATTCTTTTCAAGCACAACAAGTGTAAGGACCATTCGTGCATGACCCCAAGGCTTCAAGGTCATTTTGGAATGGCCATGGGGCATCCAAAAATGGCCCTAGGACCATTCTTGCCATGCACATATGTAAGGACCATTCTTGCATGACCCAAGGTCCACTCTTGCATGACCCCAAGCCCTCAAGGTCATTTTCAAATGGCCTTGGGGCATCTAAGAATGGCCCTAGGACCATTCTTTTCATGCACAACATGTGTACGGACCATTCTTCCATGACACCAAGTCCTCAAGGTCATTTTGGAATGGCTTTGGGGCATCCAAGAATGGCCCTAGGGCCATTCTTTTCATGCACAATAGGTGGAATAATGGCCCAAGGGCCATTCTTACATGACTGCAAGGCCTCAAGGTCATTTTGGGGTGGCCATGGGGCATCTAAGAATGGCTGCAGTAGGGCCATTCTTTTCATGCATAACAAGTGTAAGGACCATTCCTGCATGACCCCAAGGCCTTAAGGTCGTTTTATAATGGCCATGGGATATCCAAGAATGGTCCTAGGACCATTCTTGCCATGCACAACATGTGTAAGGACCATTCTTGTATGACCCTTGGGCCTGAAGGTCATTTTGGAATGCCCATGGGGCTTCCAAGAATGGCCCTTGGGCCATTCTTTTCATGTAGGTTGCATGACTCCAAGGCCTCAAGGTCATTTTGTAATGGACATTGGGAATCCAAGAATGGCCCAATAGGTGTAAGAACCATTCTTTTCATGTACAACTGACCCCAAGACTTCCAAGAATAGCCCTATGGCCATTCTTTTCATGGAATTTTAAATTAATAATGGCCCCATAGCAGCATTCAAGAATGCCCTTGGGACATGCTATTATTTACCTAGGACCATTCCTTATGGTGATATGCATGAAGAAGTCTTTTTAAGCTCTTGTGCGTTCTTGCTTTATTTATTTTTGTAAATATGTTAGAACTGTTTTTAAATTGTCTTACAAAAATCACTTTTATATAGGAAAAGATGTCAGACAAAAGGAAGCTTTCATTTCCCTCGAGCATTGACATGGCCAGCGAAGACTCAAAGGATTGGTACGTTGATCTCTAAGACCTTCAAGGCAAAAAGCTACATCGAATCCATCTCTTCATTCAGACAGAAGACATCAAGGAGTCTTTATAGAGTAGGGGGGACAAGTCAAGGCAATCATTTTTCTATGGTAGATTTGCATCAAGAAATCAAATGCATTGATGTTGACCCGTGTGGGGATCTCATGTACCAACTCTCTCCCACTGCATATAGGATGGATCATATGAGGGCTATTCAAGAGGACTCTATGTTCTCTAGAGGGTGGAACCTGACTATAGACAATGTCTCCGACATTACGTGAAATGCTATTTAATGCTTTTACTATGATACTACAAAAGAAAGTAACAAACAGAGATGTGGTTTCCCAAGCTGGTGTCGCATCAAAAAGATCAAAAACGTCAAAGGTACAATAGGTGGCCACAACTTTAGAGATTGGGGGATCCACTCTAACCATTTCTAACCCAAAAGATCTAGTTAAGAAAAGAAAAAAGGCGAAGGATTCCCCTTTAGGGGGAGGGATGGAGCAGTATGCACAATATTTTCCTCTGGGTTTATATACTAAGTATGAAATCCCCATGGAGAATTGTTTGGTAGCACCTAGCCACACTATATGTCGTCCCATGGACATTGTCAAAGCAGAGGAAATTTGTGGATGGTTTGCTAGAAAGGTAAACAATCCTTGTTCATGTGCGTACCTAATGCCTGTCAAGCTGATTTCTGAAGGGATACACAAGCCACTAGCCAAGGAAGATCTAAGTGCAGGGGATCTTAAAAAATATGATATTGGACCATAGATGGCCAGCATTCTATCTATGCGCTGCAAAGGCAATTGTATCACAGGATAATCTTGATCGAGCTTACTCTACTTGAAAGATGTTTATAGGTATCGAAAGGCTCGGATTGTTGTGAATGCACCTCCAACAGTGATGGTGGCCATCTTCAAGAAGGCATATCTAGAGGCACAAGCATTATTTGAAGCAAGCCTATATTGACATATTAAAGCACTTAAGAAGCCAGTACGAGCATTATAAAAATCCTTCAAGACCAGCAGTTGGAGTCCCAAAGGGACACCCTTCTCGTGTAAATTGGGATGTAAGTCATTGTATCTTATGTTTTTTAATCTTATTTGA
Organism: Cibotium barometz; assembly: GCF_041138505.1. NCBI lineage: Eukaryota > Viridiplantae > Streptophyta > Polypodiopsida > Cyatheales > Cibotiaceae > Cibotium > Cibotium barometz. The sequence continues at coordinate 28,598,167 of NC_141104.1, forward strand.
TAGCTTTTTTGATGTACCAGAATTGGAACTGTTTTGTTGTTTATGTTCTGTTTGTTTTTTTGTGTGATGGCAGAATTTCTCTTCGAGTGCCAAATCATCAATGGGTGTCTACTTTACACAGAAGCAAGCACACATGGTTACATGCCCTGTGACGACATCTTCTATACTTGGCTAAAGATTATACTTGCTTCTGTGTCTACTTTACACAGAAGCAAGCACACATGGTTACATGCCCTGTGACGACATCTTCTATACTTGGCTAAAGATTATAGAAGATGTCGAGAATGGCAAACTTGGGGGAGGAAAGAAGCCTAATCCATCTCATTTCAGATGCTTGTGTGGTTTAGAAGAGGACATGATCATCAAGCTTATTCAAACAGAGCTTTTGAAAGGGGACATCTTGCTCTCGAAGGGGGTTGCAGACAAGGAAAAGATTGACATGGTTGATAGAGTGATGCTACTGAAGCAGGATAAGGCTTTGCAAGAACAGCTATTGCTTCAATTCAACAATGTTAATGATTCAAAGAAATGCAAGGACTGGCTTCAACTTATCACATTAATGATAGTGTCTACCATGTGCTTCATCGAAAGTGTGAGCCATGGATAAAGGCAAGATTGCAGGTTGGTAAGACGAACTTGGAGTTTCCATCAGATGCAAAGGGTTACATACAATGGATTGCTGCTGTCAATAGGAAAAATCAGGTTGTGACTGATCTTCCATGGCATATTCCCATTGTGAGCTTCGAGGTGGAAGGCGAACACTTTTTAGCTTGATTTTATCAAAATCAAATGCCGATTGGATTGTGTGTCTTGGATAGCACACAGAAGCGAGTGTAAGAGATATGCAGTGGAGCATTGAGAGATTTTCTCAATTGTTGAATTGCATCATGGCAGTCTCACAATCACAATATGCATTCCTTGCCTTTTTAAAGATTGTTGATATTGTGCGTCTACAAGGAAGATGCTCTACAGAAAGTTCCTGGATGGCATAGAATGTTCTATGGTGCTCTACATTTTGTGCATGATGCACCATGCAGCGGTGCCATTGAGCTCTTCAGTGTGCTTATTTTTTTGAATAAGGAAAACACGTATGAAGGCTATGACAACTATGTTGATGCTCGAGGTCCCATATTAGATGCAACTATGTTACCATTAGAGTATGATAAAGTAAAGAGTCATTTTACAAACTGAAAAAGGCCATGGTCATTGATCAATGCATACAACGTCTATGTATGCAAGATCTTATGAAGGATTTATGCATATAGTAATGGCTTTGTGTCAAAGAAAGCACTGAAGACAAAAAGAGAGGTAATATGTCTAGTTGAGAGAGCTCAATATCGTGATGACATGCATTCCAATCTCTTGGCATTTGCAAAGTTGGATCATAGTGTTAGAAAGTGGGCAAAGATCCCTGAGGACCCACAACCAACTGCTACTCCTACCTCCCAAGCATCTATTTTGCAACAAGGAGCTGAAGAAGCCCAACCCTTGCCTATGAGACAAATTTCTACCGCAGGTTTGGTTTCTAAGCTTATACGCTCAGAGAAAAGAAAATAATTTGTGTAACTATTCACTAGATGCTAAGAGAGCTTTCTTCTACAAGGAGACTCATGAGCTAGCGACATTGATTTTGTAAATGTCATTTTCTTTATTGAATATAAATTTGTCGTTTACCTTAAGGTGTCTAGTTAAATATTTTGTGGAAGTTATTCTTGTCTCTTCATGCACAATAGAATAGCCCTAGGTCCAAAATACATATGAAAAGTCAAGTTTTTTGCTATGCATAGTCTCTTGTATGCACAATATAATGATTTAATAATGTTCATAGAGCCATTATTTTTATGCACATCAACCTTAAGATTGGCTCTAGGGCCATTCTTACAATGCCCTAGTATATTCTTCCATGAATGACCCCAGGACCATTCCAGTCTTGCATGCTCTTCGAGCCTCAAGATCGTATTGGAATGGCCATGGACCATCCAAGAAAGGCCCTAGGGCCACTCTTGATGAGCATGTGCATGCAAGAATGGTCGGGGGCCATTCTAGCCTTGGTGCCACCCAACTTTCTTGCATGCTCTTGGACACCCAAGAATGGCCCTAAGGCCATTCTATTCTTACACAAAAGGTGCAAGAATGGCCCTAAGGCCATTCTATTCTTATACAAAAGGTGCAAGAACGGCCCTAGGGCCATTCTTTCATGGAAACTAAGGCTACTATTTTGATATAAGGGCCTCAAAAAACACCCTCTGAGTTACCTTAGGGCATGCAAGAATTTCTCGTGGGCCATTTTTGCACGATCCCAGGGCTATTCTCTAAGTCTAAGGCCATTCTTGCATCCTCTTTTGGTCTTAAGGTTGTAATTGGAATGGCCATGGAGCATCCAAGAATGGACCTAGGGCTATTATTTTCATGCACAATAAGTGTAAGAAAGGGCCATTCTTGATGCTCTTGTGCGTGCAAGAATGACCCTGGGGCCATTCTAGCATGGGTTTGGTGGATCACCCAACTTTCTTGCATGCTCATGGGCATCTAAGAATGGCCCCTAAGGCCATCCTTCCCCATCCTTCATGGCAAATAAATCCCTTGTTTTGCCTTAAATACCTCAAAGAACATGTAAGAGTGGCCATGGGGAATCCTTTGATGGCCCCATGGCCATTCTTGCATGAATCGATGGCCTCAAGTTCTTATTTGAGATGGCCATGGGACATCCAAGAATGGCCCTAGGGAAATTCTTTTCATGCACAGGAGGTGTAAGAAACGGCCAATACTTGCCTTACATGCCTGAAACAATATGCAAGAGTGGCACTAGGGCATCCTAGAATGGCCTCAAGTGCAAGAATGGTCCTAGGGCCATTCTTTCATGGCAAATAAGGTGGCCTGAAGGAGTATTCATGAGTGGCCTGAAAGAATGACCATTCTTGTCATGAACAACAAGTGCAAGAATGGCCCATGGGCCATTCGTTTCTTGCACCACCACAAGTTGAAGAATTATCCCAGGACCATTCTTGTATGACCCAAGGGCAAATCTCCAAGGCCATTCTTGCATCCTCTTTCAATCTTAAGGTTGTGTTGGAATGGCCATGGGGCAACAAGAATGGCCCTAGGGCCATTCGTTTCATGCACGACAAGTGTAGGAATGGCCCATTCTTGATGCTCTTGTGTTAAAACCCTAAGATCTCTCTAGATAATTGTTATGCATAAACATGCATAAACTCAACCACCCAACCACCCCCGAGCCCAAGGGATGCACACATGAATAATAAATGAAATACATCATACCTCTACCTTGATGTCCCATACCATCAAGAGGTATAACTCCAATCCAATAGCATGTAGCTAAAGTGTGAAATGGTAGAAGAGTAGATATGAACCTCTACAAAGAGAGCATAACATAGCCTTGGCCTCATGGAGCCCAAACCTCCAAGCCCCCTTGAGTGTGCCCCATACTCCTATTATATAGGAGGGCCCTCAAGAGACTCTTGACTCTCCATTTCCCATGTGTGACCCTTGGATGCCTGACCCTAACCTTAACCCTTAAGGTTAGTCCTAACCCATGCTCCACTACAGCTTGTTCCCATGCTCCCATGCTCACAAGCCTAATGTGGGTTAGCCTCCTAGTATATGCACACAAAATGTGTATATAACATAGCACACATAATGTACATATAACATACTTCCCCTCTCTCAAAACATTGCACTCTTGCAATGAAAAGAAGGAGAACTGCACTGAACAATCTCAACCGACTCCCAAGTCGAATTCTCAATTTCCCTATCTTTCCACCTAATTTTAACCTCAGGGATTAGTCAACTAGAAAGTTTCCTTTCCCTGAATTCAAGTACCTTATCAGGTTCATGTGGAACATAGGATAATTCATCGACTTCAACGAGTTCTTGAGGAGTGACTGTGTCATCCTCAGCTCCCAGTTTCCCTTTCAATCTATCGATATGAAAGACTGGATGAACTCTAACAATTGGAGATAGTTTTAGTTCATACGCAACCGTGCCAATCCGATGTATAACTCGAAATGGACCACAATATCTAGGAGATAAATTCGAGCATTTTTCCATTAACAAAGTCTGAAAATCTTTAGGAACATTAAAATAAACCAACGCTCCTAGTTCAAAAGACTGAGATGAGCGTCTCTTATCAACATAAAACCGTGCCCTATCATGAGCACTCCTGATAGAATCCCGAGCTTCGGTCAGAATTTCCTGCATATCTCGTAAGAAATCCCTCGATGCATCAAGCTCGATGTCCTTAAGACTGACGTCAATAGGTACCCTGGGTTGATACCCATACATAAGTATGCACGGACTAAAAATAATAGCCGTAAATTTAGAACTGTTATAGGCAAATTCCATCCTTGGAAGATATTTCCCAATATGATGATTTTTTAGAGACATGCACGAAGCATATACTCTACAATCTGATTCATACACTCTGTTTGTCCATCAAACTACTGCGGATGATCAGAACAATTCACATTCAAAGTAACTTCCTCGTTGTAAACCATTCAGAATAAAGTAGGAAAACATGGCATTATAACAGCAGAAACCAGGGATTCATCGGCGCTCGACATATCCACATCTGCATATGGAATAATCAACGTCTCGAGTTATCCATATCAACATAGAGAATCATCAACGTCTCGATGAGACACATATGTCCATCCGTAAACCTATCAGGTTGATTGTATAAATCACCTAAAGTACGGAACTAAAGAAAGAAATGCCAACAAAGGAAGAATCCAAATTTCCTTATCCGAACACAACAAGAAAAACTTGTTTGAATTCTAAAGAAAGAGATTTCAACAAGTGAAAATGCCGATGAGATTACCCTCATCAAAACATGTAGGCTGTAGATAAAAGAAGTTTATCTAGAGAATGCCCACACTATAACTTCTAGTGAATTTAGAAAATAAGATTGTCTTTGAATGTTGAGGTCAACATGCTAAGTGATGTAAGCAAAGCAACAATCTTGAGCCCAAATTATCCCATAAGATAATATATGTGAGGGATCCCTAGCGTCCCATTCCACCATGATACCACCCATACATACCTGAACAATTTGAAACTCCCTAGTATGCTGTCTAGGAAATATGAATAAAATCCTGTATAAAAGGAATAAGATGGCCTTATCCAGACTTTCACATACCAAACCTGTCTCTATATACTTGAGACTACATCAAGGAATAAATCCTTCTGAGTACATCATTAGAAAAGAAATTGAATTATTGACGCCTTTCTAATGATAACTACCCAAAACACAATAAAGTTAGGGTAGAAAATAACTCACCTAGATATATAAGCAACTAGGTATCCGAGTTGGAATATACACAAGAGTATAAGAAATATACTCCAAAATTATGTGCAAAAAACGAAGGCAAATGCTACCTTCAAAGCACATGTAATTATTCAAAAGATCAAAAGATCCTTATAAAACCATGGATAAAAGCATAGAAGCTCCTTCAATCCATAAATAACATAGTTGATCATAAAAATCAATGCATACCATCTAATGGACATAAATCATGCCAAAAGAAGCATTAAAATTGGTGACCAACTCATCAATCCGGAGTATATGAACATTGTGTTGTTCAAATAAAACTCCAAAGTAAGAAAGTGAAACACATGTGTGTAGCACTCAATAAGAAAACCCTAGACATAAGTGATCTAGGCAAAACCTGATGAGTCCATATAAAACTTGGAAAATATCCAATAAAAATCCACCAAAACAGACCAATCAACTAACCCATGATAGAGGCTTAAGAAATTAAGCACAAACCACACTTAAAAAAGTGTAAAATAAATTATCATGGAAAAGTGTCAAAGGTGAAACACACTTTGAACACAAATTATAGCCATTAAAAGAAATTAAGGAACATGTCCCCAAAAAGAATGGCTAAAAAAAATCATGAATACATCGTTTAGAATTAATCCAAACATAAATACCATTAATACGAGGTAAAATCGTATTAATAATATGCGAATAATCTGCATCTATCTAATGTCAGCACGAGAAAACGTACTTCAACATTAAATAACCCTCGAAAATATTAAATTCTCGAGAAAAAGAATTATCATGAATTTTTTTCTAATTTTCCCTAATTTATAGGGCCTCAAAATATAATAATTTTGAATTCCACCAAACCTATCTCATGGCATTCCAAACCTATATTTTTCTAAAAAAATTTTAGCAATTTAATTTGCCAAAATACCATTGATATTTTAAAATATCAATTTTTAGGATTTCTAAATATAATATCTAGAATATTCCTAATTTTCCCTGAGAATCCCATCGTTCACGAAATTTCCAATTCCGCCCGACAATTCTCAAATCCAATGAAAATTTTTAATTTTAATGGATTTTTCTAATTTTCTGGGTCAAAAAATATAATTTAAAAGGAATTTGAATGGTCATGGGCGCCCGAATGGACACACCACATGCCAAACACCAACCCCACATTTTTTCGAAATTTAAAATAACCTTTGTCTAATTTTCCACTAATTTTCAGGAATTTTTTAAAATTTTTAATCAATCCCGAACGCATTTAGAATACGAACGGTCAAAAAATTTCGGAATTCCAACGGTTTTCCCGGAATACATAAAGCCAAAAGTTTTGGGAAAATGAAAAGACAAAAAAAAAATCGGAATGTGAAAGGTCAAAGGTTTCCGGAATACGGAAGGTCAAAAGTTTTTCCGGAATTCGGAAAGCCAAAAGGTTTCGGGAAAACGGAAAGCCAAAGGTTTTCCAGAAGATGAAAAGCCAAAATTTGTCAATAAGAAATTTCCAGGAATTTTCATGGATTTTTTTCCTCAAATCCCAAATTTTTCAGTAATTTTCAGGCTTTTTCCAAGCTTTTTCCTGAAATATATTCAAAAGCCTTTTTTTGGAAATAAAAAACTCATTTTTTAAAAAAAATGGAAAAAAAATGAAAAAAATAACCTTTATGGCTTATAGCCAACTTGATTTTTTTGGGGGGGGCGTTTTTTCGCCGGCGGCTGCTACGCAGCCCCCCCCTCCCGTCGCCTGCGCGTAGAAGCTGTGTGTGAGAGAGAGATGAGTCTCTTCTCTCCACCCTCTCCACACTCTCCATTATCTTTCCTCTCCAAATCATTTTCCTCCAATCTCTTCTCTCTCTCTCTCTTAATCAGATAGATTAACTTAATCCATGATTAAGTTTTTAATTAAACTTTTTTTAATCATAATTATGATTTATGCTTGAAAATCATTTTAAAGAGATTTTTCACCCGAAAAAGAGAAAGAAAAATCAGATTTGAGAGGCGGAAAGAGTCCCACGCACACGGGAGAGCATCTCATGCATCAACACGCTGTCCCCTACTGAATTTTCAGTAGAAATTGACAGAAATTTGATCGCATTCCCGTGGAAAAACCCGCAAAAAATGTATAAAAATATATTTTAAATTAAAAAATGCACAAAAAATTCCTAAAAAATTAGGAAAAAATTTCTAAAAATTTTAGAAATTCAGGGAATCCATCCTACAAAAATATCCACCATAAACTTTATGGTATTTTTGTTAAAAAAATCTATTAATGCTTGATTTTAACCATAAAAAAATAGAGAAAAATAGCATTAACTCACGGTATTCCCCCGCAACGTCGATTCGTCCATTGAATTGTAGTTACACACATTCCAATCACCATATCGATGATCCACGTGCAATTCATCAACACAAATCAACAAAAGATAATATTTTATTAGTAAATATTAAAATTTACTTAAAAAAATCAACAATTAAATAGAGATTGCTCTGATACCACTGTTAAAACCCTAAGATCTCTCTAGATAATTGTTATGCATAAACATGCATAAACTCAACCACCCAACCACCCCCGAGCCCAAGGGATGCACACATGAATAATAAATGAAATACATCATACCTCTACCTTGATGTCCCATACCATCAAGAGGTATAACTCCAATCCAATAGCATGTAGCTAAAGTGTGAAATGGTAGAAGAGTAGATATGAACCTCTACAAAGAGAGCATAACATAGCCTTGGCCTCATGGATCCCAAACCTCCAAGACCCCTTGAGTGTGCCCCATACTCCTATTATATAGGAGGGCCCTCAAGTGACTCTTGACTCTCCATTTCCTATGTGTGACCCTTGGATGCCTGACCCTAACCTTAACCCTTAAGGTTAGTCCTAACCCATGCTCCACTAGAGCTTGTTCCCATGCTCCCATGCTCACAAGCCTAATGTGGGTTAGCCTCCTAGTATATGCACACAAAATGTGTATATAACATAGCACACATAATGTACATATAACATCTTGGGCATGCATGAGTGGCCCAGGGGACATTCTAGAATGGGCTTGAAGGATCACCCAACTTTCTTGCATGCTCCTGCACATAATAGGTCAATTCTCATCTCTCCACGTATAGATGAGCATAGAGTGGCCTCAAGGAAAATTTATTCTCTATATATTGATGAGAAGAGAGATATTCTCTTCTTTAATGGCATGGATCTAATTTATACCTTTGTTACCATTTTATATTGGCGTCAAGACATGTTTTTTACTTTTTTGCGCTCGATGAAGATTGGCATCTACTCCCCTTGTACCTTGTTGGATATTAGAATGTACAACAGGAGCCTATCTAGTCTCCCTTGTGTCTACTAATGGTACAAAGTAAACTCATATCTACATACAACCATGCACAATGCACAAGCTAGTATAGAATAGTTATAGCATGGGTTTATAATTTCACTTATACTGCTTGTGCTTGGTACACACCCAGTAAATCAAGCACACCTCTCTATACCATGTGTTGCGCGATATGTGAGAGAGCATGATCCTCTTGGAACATCCATTTTTCCTATTCCAATTGATGAAATGTTTGAAATTAATAATGTAACATTTATGGTCCATTCTCCAACCATACAAGAAGTAGGTCTTGGACTTTTTTTATCCTCTTCTCTTCCAAGAGGTGTGACTATTCTTCATTATGGTGGAGACAAGTACTATCTCCAAGATTGGAAGGAGTGGTGCAAGTTGAATCCAAGAGCTTTGAAGTACTCATTTGAAGAGGATACCAACGTAGATAGTCCAGAGGATAGGGTGTACATCGTTGGTGATGTAGAGTATGGAAATGTAGCAGGATACATAAACAGCTTGTCAAGGCACAATTATGAGACCAAATGTATGTTTTACACTTCACTCATAATTACCCCCTATATCAGATAAGAATGTCAATTCAACAGAGTATAGCTACATATGTGTGGAAACCTTATGCAATATTCATGTTAGTGAGAAGTTGTTAGCTAATTATAACTTTCTTTGATTCTATGTACATTCTTGATGATTGATGACATAAATAATAATCGTTTACATTGTTACGTTTAATTATTTTTCCAAGTTAATCTCTTTCATAGTTTTAGTGTAAATGTCGTGATTGTTGTACATAGTCTATTCATGTAATTTCCGTGCATGGAAAGAATGGCCCTAGGCCATTCTTGAATTCCCCAAGCCACTCCAACATGGCCTTAAGGCTAATTAATAATGGTTAAGGACCATTCTTCGATGCCTTGTGACAACTCCAGCGTGGCCTTGGAGTGAAGAAAGAATGGCCTAGGGACATTCTTTCTCCTCTTGTTCATGTGAAAATGACTCTAGGACTATTATTAAATGGGAAAGGGCCATTTCAACATGACCTTCAGGTCATTAGGGCATGTAAGAATGGCCCTAAGACCATCATTGCAATTGTTGTGCATGAGAAGAAAGAACCTAGGGACATTCTTAGATGCCCATTAACACTCCAACATGGGCTTGCATTAAAGCATGCAAGAATCTCCCTAGTTCCATTCCTATTCCTATTTGTGCATTAGAAGAATGGCCCTAGAGGTCGTGTTGGAATGGCCTTGGGGCATCATAGAATAGCCCTTGTGCATGAGAATAATGGTTTATTCTCTTGGAATGGTTGTGCATTCTTTCTCTTCTTGTTTATGTGAGAACCAATCTATGGGCTATTCTTAGATGACCTAGGGCCATTCTAACATGACCTTGAGGCCATTAGAGCATATAAGAATGGCCCTAGGACCATTCTTGCAATTGTTGTACATGAGAAGAATGGCCCTAGGGCCATTTTTTGATGCCCAAGGCCACTCTAACATGGCAATCAGGCCATTAGAGCATGCAAGGATGGCCTTGGCATCATGTAAGAATGGCCCTAGGGGCCTTCCTAATGATATTGTGCATGGAAAGAATGCCCCTAGAGCAAGGTTATCATAATTTAAATTTTGTGCAAGTTAGAGAATTAAATTGGCTACTACGTCTTTTTGTTTGAGAATTGTTTAATCGTAGTTAAGTTTTGTGCATCCTTCTAGTTTGTTGAGATTTGCATGATGAACTAGATGCTACCAAGTCATTGCAAAAAGTTCTAATGCAATAGAATTGAAGCCATGCTGCTTCTACGGCAACAAATATATCAAAAGTTCTATCTAGGAGCTTTATTACTTTTAAGTAGATATATATTTCCTTGAGAAAATATTTGCTTAAAAAAGAACATATTTGTTTACTATGCATAGGGTTACACCATTGTCTAGGCCATATCATGCTTAAAAATGCTATCATTAGAGTTATTTTGTGTAGGAGCCTCTTATGATCGGTATGAAATAACTATAACATATAAAGCATCGTGGATACTAGCACGAATGAAATTGCCATTGAAGTTGTGGAGGAGTCAATTCCACTTGAGAA